>NC_071506.1:249344969-249652231 GCF_027887155.1 Malaclemys terrapin pileata
TATTAAGATGTGAAGTAGCTTCCAGCTAACAAATACATTAAGTGATGAAACCATTTTTGTTTGCACATTTTGAGAACAAATGGCATTCCGACAGTATGTTTCTATAAGCCATCTAGCTTGGGAAACAAACATTCTTGGGGAAAATATCTGAAATGTAGTCTAAAATCTATTTGAGTATGAGCTTTAGAAGTTCTGCCTAAATGAGTTAATGAGATGGCTGAGAGCTCATTCAGCATTTTCATAGTCCTTTATTGGTGAAAGGCTCTGATGGTTTCTCAAATGAATCTCCTATTCTAGAGCTGTTAAGTTAAAATTGTGTCATGGGGTAAATGTGCTCTGTGTGTGTGTGTGTGTGTGTGTGTGTGTGTGTGTGTGGCAAGCAACTGGTAAACTCGTTGGTTTCTCACAGGGTGCAGCTTGCAAAACAATAAGATATGAAAATATCTCCTCCCTGTTTTCCTCCCTGGTAGATGTCCGTAGAAGAACGATTTATGAATACCACAGGGTGGAGCTACAGATGTCAAAGATTACCAATCTGTCAGCTGTTGAGATGATACCTCTACCTAGTAAGTAAAATTTAATATGGACAGGTCCAAAGTAGTTGGAAAATGCAGAGTTCCAAAATATTTTCCTAGAATCTGAGGGTTTGAAAACTTTATATAGCTGACTAGTGCTTCAAGTAAATTAACAGATCAGAATTTTATCATAACTGCCAGTAGATCTTGAATGATAACTGCACTAAATGATTTTCCAATGAGTGTCTATATATCCATTGTTTGCTTCAGGAAGAAAGGGAGAAAATTTCAAGCTTGTGAGTCAAACACAAAAATTTGTGTGCAGTAAAATAAAAAATTTGCAACCTTAGTGAAAGGAGGATTTTGGAAATGGGATTAAATTTACAAATGGAAAACAAATTAAATCCTGAAGATCAAAAGTACCTTCTCTGCATATATCTGTACAATACATGCTAACAGGCTATCTTTGATATGTCATGCTGCACATCTGTGAGCCCAGTGATCGCTTAAATACATTTTTGGAGAGGATTTATTTTTGCTTTGCACATGCAGTAAGAATTGTCTATAAGATTAATAGGTGTATTAATTTTTATTTATTTATTTATCCATATCCCAGCCTGTCTCCAGTTTAACAGCTGTGGTCCCTGTGTCACTGCCCAGATTGGCTTCAACTGCAGCTGGTGTAATAAACTCCAAAGGTAAAGAGCCTTTTTTTCTTTGGCCTTTGATATACGGCCATGCTCAAAATGTATTCAAAAAAAGTTTGACCTTATATGATCCAGCATATAGGACTTGTTCTTTGGGGGAATTTATCTGCTGAGGAAAGAGAAGGGGGATGCTTTTGGCATTGTAATTTACAGTATCATTCTAAAGTAATATTGTTCACTATGAACCTCGACATCTCCCATTATCAGCAACACATCACTACCCCATTTAACTTTAATAAAGAAAGTGAGGAAGGAAGGGCCCAAGGGCTGACAGAGCAAGCATACGTTTCTCAGAGTTCCTGTTAAAACCATTATTTGCATATTCTTATCTGAAGCTCTAATTCACTTTGGTTTAAAGTGACAGATAGAAACCATAATTAAATTCATATTTGCTCCTTGTATGTCACCAGAAAGAATCAGAAAGAAATGCCCCTTGTCCTCTGCATGCAGTGACGAGTGTGTAAATGTAGCTATAAAAACCTGCTTGTCCCCCAAACAGGAATGATACTGATACAACCAGGAGTTAAAAAAAAAAAAAGTGTCTTTGAGCCTCTCATCATGGTTAGTGAACATTTTGGGTCTCGTCATCCCCTCACTGCTGCATTCACTCTGACAGTCATGTCAGCTGCAGGAACAATTTGGAAGCTTTACGGAATAGCTGAAGTGTAAAGAGCAAAATGATAACTGTGATCGTGGCTTTTCAAAAAGTTCTTCATTTGCTGACCTTGGTATCTAGAATTTATTTAACAGCAGTTCAGTTATGTAAAATACAGTATAGTTATGGATGTGAATTATTTGTGTTTTGCTTTTCAGCCTTAGAGATTAAGTACACAAATCTTATTTATAAAGTGTATGAATAATGAAAGGAGAAAAGGCTATTAGCATTTTAAAAACGTGCAGTTATTAACAGGATGCTGAAAGACTGGCAAGTAGTTGACGAAGGTGGTATGGAATTCAGAATTTGTGATAATTTATATTCATATTTTCCTGAGCTGCTTTGCTGGAAGTAGGTTTGTATCAAAGCTTGCTGCAAATCAGCTTTGTCCACTTATTTTGCCAGACAGCCCTGATATGGTATTTTATCTACATCAGATTGTATCACGCAGCATGACAAATGTTGTACAGAATAAAAATATACACCTGTAGCAGACTATTCCAAGGAAAGGCTAAGTGAGCAGGCCTTGCAAGTGTGCCCCAGTTGCTTGGTGTGAAGTTTAGTCTTAGGATTTGTTCCTGTTCCCACTGAAGCATGAACGTGCATTGACTTCGTTAGGAGCAAGAGCTGATGCTTTGGGTCCATGTTGCTGTCCTCCTTGTTCAGGTGAAACACCCACTGGAGTGAGTGGGAGCTTTGTCCGTGGAAACAACGAGGATTGGTCCATTTATGAAAGTAAAAAACCAAAACCTCGCAGACCTTTGTTGTGCAGTTTTTGAAGCATTATGCTGAACTATCAGAGCACTAGAACTGCTGCAAAAAAGGCTTGATAAATCAATTCAGCCACTCATTAGTGGCAAGTATGGGGGGCGGGGTGAGAATTTGATTTCTATAGAATTTAAGTTTTCATTAAAGAGATTCTCGCCTTCTGGTTGTAGTTCACCTTCTATCAAGTATGTAACCTAGTACTATATTATTTTCTGCAAACAGACAACTCAAGTGCTGTTATAGTGCTCATGGCTTTGACAAGCAGTGGCAGAGTAAAATGAACACCACTGCTGATTTGTTGCTGCTACTTGTGGGTGGGAGTGAAGTGTCAGTCATTTCATGCTGCTTGTGCTTGGGAAATCTCTGACTAGCAGCAGAGGCAGGATTTATAGTTATTCATGAGAAGGATCAAAAAAAGGAGACTAAGGTTATATCTACATACAGAAATTTCAATAGTTTAAATACAATTCATTTAAAAACTGGTTCTATCATTTAGCTTGTGCTTGTAAAATTACTGATAAGAAGCCAGATTCAAACCAAGAGAGGAACGTCCACCCAGGATTTTGTACCTGTTTAACTAAATTAGTTTTTAAACTGATTTTTTTTTAAATTGATGCAACTGTATGTATGGGACAGGTCTAAGAGAGGGGAAGACTAAGAGAGACCTCTTTGCTCTCTCCTCTTCTGCCTTCTGCCAGGAGGCTTGGGGAAGAATAGAGCAGTGGAGACTCTGAGAGAGGAGAAGAGACAAAAAAGCTCCTCCTTTCCATTAGCAACAATAGAGGTGGGGCTTCACATTTATCAGATGCTACTAGTTAGAGCAGGGGTGGGCAAACTTTTTGGCCCGAGGGCCACATCTGTGTGGGGAAATTGCATGCAGGGCCATGAATGTAGGGCTGGGGCAGGGGGTTCGGGTGTGGGAGAGGGTGCACTGTGCAGGAAGGGGCTCAGGATGTAAAGGCAATCAGAAGAGATTCTTTAAATACATTAGGAGCAAGAGAAAGATGATGGAAAGTGTAGGTCCTCTGCTTAGCAGGGAACAGTAGCTAATAATGGATGACATCAAAAATGTTGGGTATTTAATGCCTGTTTTGCTTCAGTCTTCACTAAAAGGATTAATTGTGACCAGATATTCAACTCAATTAATATCTTCAATAAGGGGGAAGGAATACAAGCCAAAATAGGGAAAGAATAGGTTAAAGGCTATTTAGATAAGTGGGATGTATTCAAGTCAACAAGGTCTTATGAAATTTATTCTATTGTACGTAAGGAACTACCTGAAGCAATCTCAGATCCATTAGCAGTTATCTTAAAGAATTCATGGAGGATGGGTGAGGTCCCAGAGGAGTGGAGGGCAAATACTATACTTATCTCTAAAAGGGGAACAAAGAGGACCCTGGAAATTATGGGCCAGTCAATGTAACTTTGATACCTGGAAAGATACTTGAATAAATTATTAATCAATTTTTAAGCATCTAGAGGATAATAGGGTTATAAGTAATAACCAGCATGGATTTGTCAAGAACATAGCATGCCAAACTAAGCTAATTTCCTTTTTTAACAGGGTTACTGGCGTAGTGGATGGGGGAAGCAGTAGGACTGATATATTTTGATTTTTCTAAGGCTTTTGCAACAGTCCCACATGATATTCTCATAAGCAAATTAGGGAAATATGATCTAGATGAAATTACTATAAGATGAGTCCACAACTGGTTGAAAGCCCGTAGTCAAAGAGTAATTATCAATGGTTCATGGTCAAACTGGGAAGGCATATCTAGTAGGGTCCCTCGGGATCAGTCCTGTGTCTGGTACTATTCAGTGTCCTGATTAATTACTTGAATAATGGAGTGGAGAGTATGCTTATACAATTTGCAGATGACACCAAACTGGGAGGGGTTGCAAACACTTTAGAGGATAATATTAGAATTCAAAAGGACCTTGACAAATCGGAGGGTTGGTCTGTATTCAACAAGATGAAAATCAGTAAAAATAAGTGCAAAGTAATTTGCTTAAGCTTTGTCTACACTACCAAGTTATGTCTGTATAACTACGTCACTCAGAGGTGTGGAAAATCCACACCCCAGAGCAATGTAGTTATACCAACCTAACCCTTGGTTAGATAGTGCTATGTTGATGGGAAAGCTCCTCCTGTTGACATAACGACTGCCTCTCAGGGAGGTGGAATTCCTAACGCTGACGGGAGGTCTCTCATTGGTGTAGGTAGCATCTTCACTAAGTGCTACAGCGTCACAAGCTGCGCCTCTGCAGTGCTGTAAGTGTAGACAAGCCCTAAGGAAGAAAAAATGAAATGCACAATTACAAAATGAGGAATTACTGGCTAGGTTTTAGTACTGCTGAAAAGAACTGGGGACTACTGTGGATCCCAAATTGAATATGAGTCAACTGTGCAGTTATGAACAAAGCTATTGTCATTCTGGGATGTATTAACAGGAATGTTATATGTAAGACATGGAGATAATTGTCCTGCTCTACTCAGCCTCAACTGGAGAACTGTGTCCAATTCTGGGTGCCACACTTTAGGAAAGATGTGGACAAATTGAGGGAGTCCAGAGGAGAGCAACACAAATGATAAAAGGTATAGAAAACCTGACCTATGAGGAAAAGTTTAAAAAAAAAAAAAAACTTGATATGTTAGTTTTGAGAAAAGAAAACTGAGGAGAAACCTTGATAACATTCTTCAGTTATGTTAAGGCCTGCTATAAAGGGAATGGTGATCAATTGTTCTCCATGTGCACTGAAGATAGAATAAAATGTAATGGGCTTAATTTGAAGCAAGGGATATTTAGGTTAGATATTAGGAAAAATGTTCTGACTATAAGGGTAGATACATTCTGGAATAGGCTTCCATGGGTGGTTGTGGAATCCCCATCAGTGGAATTTTTAGAATTGGACAAACACCTGTCAGGGATGGTCACCTATCCTGGACTTGGCCCTGCTTCAGTACAGGGGGCTGGACTTGTAAACATCTCTAGATCCCTTCCACTCCAACATTTCTATGATTCAATGATAAGTGTATACATGAGCGGGAGTAATGCTGAATGTCTGAATATATTTGGCAGAACTCGACCAGATACATCCTAGAATACTTAAGGAACTGGCAGAGCCATTAGTGATTATCTTTGAGAACTTGTGGAGGATGGGAGAGATCGCAGAGGACTGTAAAAGGGCAAATATAATACCAATCTATAAAAAGTGAAATAGGGACAACCCAGTGAACTGTAGACCAGTCAACTTAATTTTGGTACCTGGAAAGGTAATGGTGTAAATAAACAATCAATTTGTAATCACCTACAAATTAATAAGGTGATAATGATTTGGATAATGTCATAGAGAGTACATGTCTAAAGTTTGTAGACAAGACCAAGTTGTAGGGATTGCAAACATGTTGGAGGACAGGAATAAAATTCAAAATGATCTTGACAAATAAGAAATGGTATGAAATATATAGGATGAAATTCAATAAGGACAAAAGCAAAGTAATATACTTAGGAAAGAATAATTAGTAGCACAAATATAAAATGGGAAATGACTTATTAGGAAGGAGGACTGAAGAACAGGATCTGGGGGGCAGCGCAGGTCTGAGGCAGGAGAGGTGTGTGGTGGGCTGGGTCCGGGGCAGGAGAGGGCAGCTCCCTGGCAGCTCGGGCTGCTCAGCCACTCGCCCCATCAGCACGAAAGGGATCTGCACCCCCTACCCAGCCCGGCGACGCTCTTCACATCCCACTTGGGCAGGGAAACACCATGCCCCCCTGGGGAGATTCAGAGCAGCAGCAGTAGCGGTGGCGGCAGCAGGACCCCTCCTCCCTCCCTGCATCCCGGGCCCCGCTTCCCTCCCTCCCCGGCTCCTCACACACTCAGGGAGCCCCTGTCACCGCCGCAGCCCGGGCTCGGCTCCAGGGGACAATGCTCTGGCTCTCCAGCGGCAGGGCTCTGGCCAGGTCCGGCTCCCGGCTTTTTGCCGCCCCAAGCAGCCCCGGAGTTCTCAGTTCCCAGCAGGCACAGGGCTGTGGCTTCTCTCTGGCTTAAGCTGCGGCCCCACGGCTGCCTGGTACCGAGAACACTGGCACCCGCCTGCAGCCCCGGAGTTCTCTGTCCCTGGCAGTCACAGGGCTGCGGCTTCTCTCTCCTGCTGGGCACTAGGTGGGCACACATAAATGCCCCGGCAGGTGCCATGGCGCCCGCAGGCACCGCGTTGGGGACCACTGGTCTAGATAATATTTAGTCCTGCCTCAGTGCAGGGAGCTGGACTAGAGGACCTGTCTAGTTCCCTTCTACTCCTACATTTCTATAATTCTATGTTCTCAACACTCATTTGGAGCTAGGGATGCTGAACAGTTCATTGGTGGCACTCAACATCTTGCATTTTGTGATATCAAACTTTTAATACAGACTTTCTAAATCCCACTGTGGAGGCTCAAGGGTGTGAGTGGTCATGTCTAATGGTTAGAGTCAGGATCTAGGAACCAGTGCTGGGGTCACAGTCCAGTGCCAAGCCAAAGGTCAGAGCCGGAACAGAGTCAGGAGTCAAGCGAGGGGTCAGCGGTAGGGTGTAGGAGCAGGGGCCTGAAGCGAGGCAGGAAATCAGGAGCTGGGAAGAGATGGGGGTCTGGGATAAGGAGGGAGGCAGGAGGCTGGCAAGTAGGCCCGGTCCATGGTATCAGCCAGCCACAGAATTCACCTAGTTCCTCAGACAGTTTCTTGTGCCTCTTTCTGGTTTTAGTATCCATTCCAGCCAATTGATGAGACTAGACATCTCCCCTAATCAAGAGCTCTGTGGGTGGGGCACTTTGTGAGCTAGAGCTTCTCAAGCCACCTTCTTGACTGGTTTGGGTGAAGTGCTGGGTGGCAGCCATGGTCTCAGCTCTGTCTGGGGATCCACAGGCCTGGCTTTGAGGCCCTTGATCTCTCACACCCTTCTCCCAGGATCTAAGAGACAGAAATCCCCCTACCCCACAGAGCTACCCCTTCTGCCATTCCTCTACACTTGCCCTGGTCTCCTACTTCAGTCCTGTCTAGCCAAAGCATTGCCTTGGAAATGTGTGTTCCCTAGTTTTCTTCTTACTCGTGGAAATGTATTAGAAATAAGTATTGCTGGTAGTGAAAAAATGACACATGGTTACCCATTTTGGGATCTTTTCTTCTTCTGTTAAAAGACCAAAAGAATATTTATTTATTTTTTTGGCAGCTATTTCTTAAAGTTCAGTGTAGATTCACATTCATATACTATGGATACTGACATTTTTGATGAACTTTAGGAAAGCTATTGATTACAACAGTGGACTAGAACTACTGATATTTCAGTGGTCTTAAAAATTAAAGTTGGCCACATAGTGTTCAATCCTTCATTCCTTAGATACCCAAAACTGAGGTTCTACCTCTCAAACATACTTATAAGACTCCCTGAGTGCCTCAGAATCTGTAACGTATTTTCCTCATCATTTCCTTTGAGACAGAGAGAGAAGTCTTATTGTCCCTGTTTTACAGATGGGAAACTGAGGCCTGAAGAGGCTTAGTGACTTGCCCAAGATCATGCAGGAAGTCTCTGTCAGAGTAGGGAATTGACCCTGGGTTTTACAACTCAGAGGCCAACCTCTGGGCCACCTTTCAGAAGGGGTTTGATGTGTGTACAAGGAACACTAGATTGGGCCTCTTGGGCCCCATTTCAGGAAAGCATCCGTATTCAGACTGAGTGCCTAAACAGACACTTTTGCTTAATGCTAGGGACATTCTTAATTGCTTTTTTGAATGTGGGTGGACTTACGAGTGTGCCTAGGTACTTTCATGAATCTGGACTTTAGTGATAAGGAGTAGGAGAAAATAATTCCCTCTAATGTTTAGGTGTGTATACTAGTAATGGCACCTGTTACACAAACCAGGAAGTTATTGTGTTTTAGGTCACTGGTTCTCAAAGCCGTGTTCAGGGAAAGCCCCTGGCGAGCCAGGCCAGTTTGCCTACCACGTCCACAGGTTCGGCCAATCACAGCTCCCACTGGCCGCAGTTCGCCGCTCCAGTCCAATGGGGGCTGTGGGAAGGGCGGCCAGCACATCCCTCAGTCCGCGCCGCTTCCCGCAGCCCCCATTGGCCTGGAGCGGCGAACCACAGCCAGTGGGAGCCGCGATCAGATGAACCTGCGGACATGGCAGATAAACAAACCAGCCCAGCCCGCCAGGGGCTTTCCCTGAACAAGCGGCGGACCGGCTTTGAGAACTACTGTTTTAAGTGATGTGCTCAGCACAAAGTCACAAGTCAGAAAGGTTTCTCAGAAGGGTCCCAGTAATGTCATTTAAAGTTTTGATATTTCTGAGTTCTCTTTATTACAATCACAGCTTCTATCTAAACCGATAATGAGGAAACACATTATTTTGCATTTCAGGCTGAATAACTGGAAGAGGGGAAAAGCAAGTTTGGGAACTTGCTCTTGTCAGTAAAATGTCAGTAAAATGATTTTAAACTGAAATATCATTTGATATTTTTGTAGATGCTCTTACAATAGCTCCATGTTGACACACAAAACAATACATTAATGCTCTACATTTAGATCTCTGGGCAAGCCTGAAGTGTTCTTGTTTGTTTTTTTTCTTCTTTTCAATAGCAGTTTCAAAGATATTACGTTTAATTTTAAATCTGATTTTGGATCTGAAAATCTCCAACATTCAGGGTGTTGGAGAGGTTTGTTTTGATTTAGACCTATCCGTACCATAAATATTTTCTTACAAGCTTTTGGGGGCAGGTTACTGTAATATAAATAATAATCAGATGTGACCCTGTTGCTTGTCCACCCACCCCCCATAAAAAAATTAAAAGAACAGAGCAGGGAGAGATGTGATATTGATTTTATAAAGACACTGAATTAGATGAGTTATTTAAATGGCCCTGAAATAACATTAAAGGCCACTTTTTCAAAAGAGATCTGGACTAAAATTTCCAGTGCTCAGTATCCACAATCCGAATCAGGCTCCAAAAAGTGCTCAGTCAACACCCAGAAGCTCCCATTGTGACATGCGTTATGCTAAACTCTTTTGTAAATCTGGCCCTAACTGTGGATGCTAAGCTTTCTTGAAAATCGTGGCCCGTTTGTGTTGTGGTTGTGGTGTTCCTTCAAACTTCATAGATCCACCCTTCGGAGCATTGAGATGCAGTGAGGTGTTCATCGTACAGTGTCTCATGTAATTGACCATTCAGATAGTTAAATCTGAATTATCATGGCTCCTTTTTAAATATTTTTATTTTTTTGTAATTTGGGAGAGTGTTCTTTTTTCCCCCCTTGTGCATGTTAAATATTTATAATCAGAATTAAATGCGGGGGGGTTTGATTTATATTATGGATATTTTTACCACAGCCCAATTTTAAGTGACAGCAATGGCCCGGTATAACAAAATCAGGTACAAGATCTGATCTCCTGAGTAACAAAGAAAGAAAATGAAGAATTTGTACCGATTCAGTAGACCACCAGAGGCAGAATACATAAGCCAATGAAAGTAGAATCATAGAATATCAGGGTTGGAAGGGACCTCAGGAGGTCATCTAGTCCAACCCCCTGCTCAAAGCGGGACCTAATCCCAACTAAATCATCCCAGCCAGGGCTTTGTCAAGCCTGACCTTACAAACCTCTGAGGAAGGAGATTCTGCCACCTCCCTAGGTAAACCCATTCCAGTGCTTCACCACCCTCCTAGTGAAAAAGTGTTTCCTAATATCCAACCTAAACCTCCCCCCACTGCAACTTGAGACCATTACTCCTTGTTCTGTCATCAGGTACCACTGAGAACAGTCTAGAGCCATCCTCTTTGGAACCCCCTTTCAGGTAGTTGAAAGCAGCTATCAAATCCCCCCCTCATTCTTCTCTTCTGCAGACTAAACAATCCCAGTTCCCTCAGCCTCTCCTCATAACTCATGTGCTCCAGCCCCCTAACCATTTTTGTTGCCCTCCGCTGGACTCTTTCCAATTTTTCCACATCCTTCTTGTAGTGTGGGGCCCAAAACTGGACACAGTACTCCAGGTGAGGCCTCACCAATGTCAAATAGAGGGGAACGATCATGTCCCTCAATCTGCTGGCAATGCCCCTACTTATACAGTCCAAAATGCCGTTAGCCTTCTTGGCAACAAGTGCACACTGTTGACTCATATCCAGCTTCTCGTCCACTGTAACCCCCAGGTCCTTTTCTGCAGAACTGCTGCCTAGCCACTCGGTCCCTAGTTTGTAACAGTGAATGGGATTCTTCCGTCCTAAGTGCAGGACTCTGCATTTGTCCTTGTTGAACCTCATCGGGTTTCTTTTGGCCCAATCCTCTAATTTGTCTAGGTCCCTCTGTATCCTATCCTACCCTCCAGCATATCTACCACTCCTCCCAGTTTAGTGTCATCTGCAAACTTGATGAAGTAGTTGATTCATATACAAATGACAAGGAAAATCTAATTTGAAATGTTTTATAAGGGCTAGAGATTTCAAACAATGTGTGTACCCTAAACAATACTACATTCTAGCAGCATGCAGAACTTTATGAAAGTGAGACCCAATTTGCTGATCATTTTGCTGCTTCAGGCAAAGAAAAGTGGTGGGAAATTGTCCAGATTCTGGCTCTCTCTATAATTAATATTCTAGTTACAGTGACTCTTTTGGGAGTGGTGCTAGAGTGGCTTTATATGAAAAACGAACAAACATGCAGATTCTAACATCTCAATCTAATGTGGCAGTCTATTGAATCAGTTCAAATTTATCCCTATGATAAACTGAAGATAATGTTAGTGGTTTTATTCCAACTTGGGGCCAGTTGCTGCCCAGATTATACCACAATCACATTGAAATTAATGAGGTGTATATATGAGGAAAGAATTTGGCCCTTCCTCAGGGAGAGTGCTTTGATTTTAACAGTGTTTTGTTTTCTTCTTTTTTAAAGATCGTCTTGCGATAGGGAGGGGGTCTTTTTAATGAAGTGCAATAAAAATGTCAAGAATTATAAGTTTTGTATGGGGAAATGTGTCAGCTCCTGATATGTTGCTGATAACTAGAACTGTATTTTATGGAGCAGAAAATTGCTCCACACCCAACTTCTTCAATTCCCTTCCAAGCTGCTTTTTTTCTTAATATGACAAGCTAATCTGAACGCATGAACTCCATGAAACTGTAAGGAAATTAGCATTCAATAATTGAGAATTTGGTATGCATGGCAAACCTGATGGAGTAAAGCAAGAAAAGAAAGCAGCACCTGACTGTTTAATGAACAAAGCATTTCCTCAAACTGGGGTGAACTTAGTGATGTTTGGGATGTGATGAAAGGGGCCTTGTAAGATCTTAGAAATAGATCTCCCACATGGGATGAAAATTGTGTCTTGAAGACAATGTAGCTTGAGTGAAGTTAAAGGCTGTCATTTACAAGTATCATCACTGAATATATATGATTGAGTCCATAAAGCATTTATATTGAAAGTTAGCCTCTAGCCCAACGGCGGGCAAACTTTTTGGCCTGAGGGCCGCATTGGGTTTCAGAAATTGTATGGAGGGCCGGATGGGGAGGAGCTTGTGGCCTGGCCCCCACCTCCTATCTGCCTCCCACCCTCCTGGGACTCCTGCCCCATCCAATCCCCTTTGTTCCCTGACACCCCCACACCCCCCCCGGACCCCTGCCCCATCCACACACCCCGAATTCCTGTCCCTTGACCGCCCCCAGACCCCCGCCTCTGACTGTCCCCTGTCACCCCATCAACCCCCCCCCATTTCTGATGGCCTCCCTGGGACCCCTGCCCCATCCAACCACCCCTTCTCCCTGTCCCCTGACTGCCCCCAGAACCCCTGCCCCTGCCTGCCCCCCGCCAGCACATCCAACCCCCCCCTCTCATTCCTGACTGCCCTCCCAGGCCCCCTGCCCCATTGAACAGTCCCTTCTCCCTGGCCCTTGACTGCCCCCTGCCGCCCCATCCAACCCCCACTCCTTCCTGATTGCCCCCCCCGGCACCCCTGCCCCCACTCAACCCCCTGCTTCCCTGCCAAACACCCCGACCCCTATCCACGCCCCCGACCACCACCCCGAACTGCCCTCTATCCACCCCCTCCTGCTCCCTGCCCCCTTACCGCGCTGCCTGGAGCACCAGTGGCTGGCGGCGCCACAGCCGCTCCGCTCGGCTGGAGCTGGGCCATGCCACTGCCACCACGCAGCACAGAGCACCGGGTCAGGCCGGGCTCTGCAGCTGCGCTGCCCCAGGAGCTCACAGCCCCGCCGCCCAGAGCATTGTGCCGGTGGTGGAGTGAGCAAGCTGAGGCTGCTGGGAAGAGGGAATAGCAGGGGAGGGGCCTTTCCCTAGCCTTCCAGGCTAGGAGTTCAGGGGCTGGGCAGGACGGTCCCACAGGCTGGATGTGGCCCGCGGGCCATAGTTTGCCCACTTCTGATCTAGCCAGATCAGACTTTCATTGAGATTTATACATGAATATACTGCAGATAAATTAAGCAGTCCTTCTAATACATAATATCGTGTAGTTTTTAGTAGCAGCTGGACTTTATGAAATCATTGTGGAATTGCTGTGGAATCCACAGGACACAAATGTGTGGAGAAAAGCCGACTTACCAAATTATAGTTTATGTATACCTCATGGCTGGTCCATACAGAATTATTTTCTCAGGACACACCCTGGCATTTTCCTACAACCTTAGCTTTTTACCTCCCTACATATTCACTCACAATGTTTCTTTCCTTCCTCACACCTTCTTCTGCAGTCCCTTCAGGTTCTTCTGCTCACTGATATTCCCCAATGTTCAGCTGCTAAGAAGGGATAGCTAAGCTGCTTGCACTGTTCTGTTAACATGTCAGTTTATAGTTATTCTCATCTAAATAATTTAGTGGATATGTTCAGGAATCCTGCTCAAGAACAGAAACCTTACCATTCCTTCCTGGTACAGTGCCACTGAACGAGCTTTTACGTATGTTATCAGCTCCTTCCTGTTGAGGCTACTTTCCCTGAAGCTCTAAGTCTGCTCAATATTGAAGCAGGTTCTTAAGAAATGTAATGTTGAGTCACAAAATACTTGATTTTGAGTTTGTCTCCAGACAATTGGCCAAAAGGACGAATGATGTTCCCCCTCCTCTGGAATCCAACTCTTGTCATAATCTTGCTTTTAAGAATGATTAACTGGGAAAGTGTAACAATAACCAGGACCAGAGCTAGAGACCCAGCCAAACCCCACTACTAACATTTCTTTGATAAACAGGTCTTGCTCCAAGAGATGGTTTTTATTTTCATTCTCCTTTCCTTGCCATTTCTTTTAAGGAATTATAGGGGTTTCCTAATAGCCATTGCTTAGATTTCCTTATGTTCTCAAAGCTGTTGCTGTGGCTTCAAAGTCCTAGATTATTGGAAAATAATTTTTCATTTTCCTTTCAGTCTATCTGAAACTTTCTGTGCTGTCTAGTTCTGCAAGAAATCTGGACACAGACTATGGAAGTCACTGCCAGATGAAATAAGAATGACCACTAGCCTTTGCTACTTTCAGACCATTTCAAAATCCATTTCTTTGACTTTGCTTTCCCAACATAGGCCTCTCAAGCATAACAGGGTCCTCATTCCTGTTATGTATTCTGTAATATAGGTAGGAGATTTTTAAAGGCACATAGGGCAATTAAACATTTAAATGTGATTCATAGTAGGGGAGTTGAGTATCTAACTACCATTTGTGCTTTTGAAAATGTTTATTTTTGCTGGCTGGGTTAGAAGAGAGATTATAATTCTTGTGTTTAGTTTTCATAAATAAATAAAGATATACCTATCTCATAGAACTGGAAGGGACCCTGAAAGGTCATTGAATCCAGTCCCCTGCCTTCACTAGCAGGACCAAGTACCAATTTTGCCCCAGATCCCTAAGTGGCCCCCTCAAGGATTGAACTCCCAACCCTGGGTTTAGCAGGCCAATGCTCAAACCACTGAGCTATCCCTCTCCCCCAACTGGAAGATCTTCAGATACAACAGTGATGAAACCCTAGATAAATAGCCCATTTCCCTCCCTAGAAACATCTGTTATGATTCTGTTACATTCCAGTAAGCTGCTATTGCTTATTTATAATAATGGAACAAAACAATGAAAATGCCCAGTCTTGGATGAGCCATTTGTATCAGGAGTTGAAACTTCCATGCCAACATAAATCTTTGAAGTCTCAGTACAGTATAGTTAATTCCTGCATTGTTTGCTTATCCTGGTAATGCTAAAGCCATAACAGTGAACGTGGCCTTCTATTAAGCTGGCATGTGCTATTGGATTAAATAGACATTTGCTGGCAGAACTATATCATGTTCAGTTGCACCGCAGTTTCCACTATCACATTGTCTTATGCTTGTTTTTGTACATTGATAGCTTATATCACCAAAGCTTGGATTCAAGCATATTCCTATACAACAGGCATCTTGAGAATCTCAGGTGAAATGTGCTATTTACATGCTATAATATGGTGTATAAAGGTGCTACAGAATGTAACGTATTTACAAGAAATGTAACAAACTCAATCCAGAGGTCTAGTGATAATTCTGTTCATTGTCACTATCTGCAAATGGTTAGATCTAGGTATGTCACAGGAAGAGTGCAACTGATCCCTGACCGGATGTCTGGTATCACTCAACCATGACCCCTGCTCCAGCAGGCTGAAGAGTAGCAGTATCAGGCTTTGAAATGATTCCTGCCCCGTACTTCCCAGGCAGAATGAGGGTGACTAATAAGGAGTTTTTATGTTGGTGGATGACATTTCAGGGTTTTGACAGGGAAGAGGAAGAATGGGTGTGTGTTTGTGTGTGGGGGTGGGAATATAATTTAAATGCAAGTAAGAAGTCTGCTTATAAGTAAGCACTACTGCACTGCAAAAATTCTCCCAATCAATTGCTGGCCAAATATATAACCAAAGCATTTCTAATTAATTGAATTCCTTATTGTAATCTCAGCACAAATCTGTATTGTGAAAGACAGGAAAGTAACTGGCTAGTTTGGTAGTCCTAATTTTCTTACCATTAATTTTACAGTGTTCATATTCAGAAATTTGCACAACAATTTGGCTAGTATTTTAGTGTGTACATTACATTCTGACTAGATGTCCTGAAATAAAACAATTGACTGTCTGAATCTCGTAGCCCCAAATATCTGTTTTAGCCATGCATGAGCTGGGAGGCCACTATCTTGCTAACGTCTCTTCTGGAAGGACTAACACATTAAAGCTGTGCTTCTGAAAATGACTTGAGCATAACTGGAGACATGTTGACACAGTAGTGCCCTTATAAATATCTTGTTTAAGATGGGGGGATTAATGAAGGTGCTGCTTTTTGGTGTGAAAGTATTTTAAATGGCATCATGCAGTACTTCAGAATCATAATGATTAAGTAAAATATTCATCCTATCTAAGGTTCCCTGAAAAGTGTCTTTAGGTAAACTTGAAGTCAAATAAACCATTTGCTTTTCACCTTCCAGATATCATAACATATATTAATGTGTATTTCTAACAAGGAAACTGATGATCCCCAGCTGTTCTATAATTCTTCAGAAATGTTGCTGAGTATTGACTATATCATTTGACTTTGGGCTCGTTTTAGGAAAAAGAGAGCGAGTTAGGTGGGAGAAGAAACAAATACCTTTTTGAACTTAAAGGTGGCATCATCACAGCTCTCTAAGCAGAGTCAATCATAGGACATTTTAGCCCCTTTTGTTTCATTGTTCTCCTGCATTGATTAATTCTTTGAGACTCTGTAGCAGAGTTCCACATTGTTTTCCTTTGGCTTGGTTTTAATTATCCTCTCCAATTCATCTTCACAAAAACATCAGTATGAACATAGAGCTTCTAGAATTGTATGGATTCTTAACAAGAATAGGGAAGAAAAGATTTCCTATTCCACCAGGCCGTCTAATAAACCTCTTAAACATTGGCTGTCATGAAGGATCATCATATTGTGTAAATTACAACTCTTCTCTCACAGTCCCATCCTCCCATTGACCTCTTAACAACTCTTCCTCCTTGTAGCTGAAATCTCTGCATGATCTTTTTGAATGAGTTAGGACTTGAGAGGGTAACATATCATTGCAACACCTGAATGTTTCCATGATTCCCCTTTTAGTAGTGTAGGCATCACTCCTCGGTGATATTGAGATAACTACGTTTTCTTTATTAGCTATTCCGGTTACACCATCAGCATAGTTTAAGATGGGTGGGAAAAGGACTAGACATGGGGTCGGCAACCTTTCAGAAGTGGTGTGCCGAGTCTTCATTTAGTCACTCTAATTTAAGGTTTTGCATGCCAGTAATGCATTTTAACGTTGTTAGAAGGTCTCTTTCTATAAGTCTATAATATACTGTATAGCTAAACTATTGTTGTATGTAAATTAAATAAGGTTTTCAAAATGTTTAAGAATCTTCACTTAAAATTAAATGAAAATGCAGAGCCCTCCGGACTGGTGGCCAGGACCCGGGCAGTGTGAGTGCCACTGAAAATCAGCTCGCATGCCACTTTTGGCACGAGTGCCATACGTTGCCTACCCCTGGGCTAGACACTCCAATTTTGAAGGGTGTTGTAGGCCTGCTTTGTTGCAAGGAACATTTTTTTCTTCTTTAATTATCAGTTCTTCCTGGTTTTCACTCTATAAAGATGCTCTAGTGAAAAGTTTTCTAATCTAATCTCAGGAGTGGCCCTTCATGTGTTTTTAATGGTGAAACAACTACAAAGTGAAGCTCAGAGGCCAGGATCCTTAACCAAGAAAGAGCTATGCATCCACTGATAAGCTATAAAATCGCGCAGGGCTTTTATTAGTAGCATATTACAAAATAAAAGTGTGAATGTAGTCCATGTAAAAATGAAGGCCCTTATAGATAGCATTGGTTTGAAGCAGGCACAGTGTGAGTAGGCACTAGGCAAGATTTTTCACAAACCGTAACTTTACCAATGCTACTCAGTTCTGATTTGCAACACTCCTCCTATTCTAATCTTTAGAGCAAAATCTACTGGTTCTAATGGTTTGTACATTGGGTTTTTTTTATCAAATGAAAACTCCTTGCTTTTGCACACTTGCCTGTTCCAGAATTCAGGGTTTCTGGCTCCCTGCCCCCTCTTTATACACCACAGTACCTGCAGCACTTTTTCTAATGACAAAAACTAAATCCTTATAATTTAATTCCTGAACAGGCCTCTCACTGGTTATACCATCCTCTCCCTGTGGGTTTGCCTTTTTAAGTAGGAAAAAGTTATGGTTAGGAAAATGTTAGTAAAACGGATACTGCCATATGTAGGTACTTTCTTATAGGGACCATTTACAAAATTTGGCTGTGAGGAGAAAATGCTTGCCTTGCCTGCCTGTGAGTGAAAACCTTTGATTTATTTTTGTCACAAGCACTAGCATTCGTTCCTAGCAATCATAAAAGCCTCATTCCTCTCTGCTGCAAAAAACCCAGGATCTTCTCTCTAGAAAGCAGTCAGAGCCGTGTAAAAGAGAGACTATCTTCAGTGTTCTAAGGTCATAGCAGCCATTGACAGAATATTTGTTTTGCCTTTCACCTCCACTCCCCAGGTCTTTCTTATGGCAATTTACAATGGATGTTTCTGTAAGAGAGTTGAATTATTTCCTTTACAACTCAGAACGGGCAGAATGAGTGTTTCAAATTTGTACACAATTAAATATAGAAACAGGTCCACTCTCTTAAAAATAAGAGTGAAGCGCTTATAAGGTGTAGCAGATAAGGTTATAGGGCCAAGCTCTGCTCACCTTATTCACACAAGTAAATCTCATTTCAGTCAAACCATTTTGCTTGCACAAATAGGGTAACCAGGATTTAGTACATAATAATCAGTTTCTTTTTTTCTGCCTTTACAGAGGGATGTAGTGGAGGTCTCAGTCTTGGGTCAGTTTTCCAAGGATGATGGAGAAAGGACCTAGGTCAGAGTCAGATTAAGGATTAGGTACTTTAGACCCATACATTGCCCCATTACATCTAATATGAGCTTTCACTTCAAAAGAAAAAAAAGTCTGTAACAACTTTTGACATGAAGTAAAAATGTGCCACAACTGTAATGGGTGCAGCAACATCTGCACACAGCCTGGAACAGAAGCTCTAAGAGATGTGAACCGTCTCATTCATTTCTATGGTCTGTTAATGCTCAGACCCAGTGCACTTGGCAGCCCTGGCAACACCACCTCAGAAAAGGACTCTCTATGTGCACAGGCCCAGCCCACTTACCAACTCACGCAACAGATGCACCCTGGCAATTGGGGTGGGGGTCCTGCTACCACAACCTGCTTGTCCTGGAAGGAGAGAAGACCCCTGCTGACACCGTGTAGCACAACCAGGTCCCGTATCAGTTTAGGCCGCTTAGCAGAGTTGTGATGCAAACAATAATAAATCAAGTGACAAGTAAAGTAGACTAGGAATTTTAATCATTGTGGGGGATGCTTTGGAGACTATTTTATGGGACAGAATATTGTCTGGAATGCACAGATTGGTTACGGGCAGCCAGCCTGGATTCCTATTTGAGAGGCCCCACTTAGCTGATCAGCAGCAATTCTGTGGGGGCTTGCTTGGTGAACGAATTGGGGAGTGAGGCTGCAGGGAGCCTGAGTGACTGTGAACACTGACCTCCCTTGCTCTCTCCTTGCAGAGCTGCTCCACATGTCTGCCTCTGCTCCCAAAGCAGCAGCCCTTTGATCTGCAGCTGGGAAGAAGCCTGCTCTGCTTCTAGCCCTATCCTAGAGAATGGACTTCAGTGCATCCCTTTCCCTGCTTCCAGGGCACTGAGGGACAGACAAAGAGCATGTTCCTTCCCAATGGCCTGCCAAAGGCACTGTTGGGAGGTTATTAAAGATGGGTCGTATTAAACATTCAGAGCTGGCTACTGCTTGCCATCCAGCCTTCTCCCCAGCAGCCAGACTTGCCTGTATTGCTCCCCAAAGCCAGGTCAGACCCCACTGACCAGTTACCTCAGCCAGGTGAGAGAACCCCAGCACAGCTCATTCTCCTGCCCTCCATGCTGCCATGTGCCATGGAGAAGAGAGGGTGCATGTGCTGCTCTTTTGCTGCTGATTTTAGTGCTGCTGCTCTTGGAAGCAGCAGTCTGTTATTTTCCAGCAGCCTCTGCTACCCTTGTGCACACGCTTCAGAACTTGCCTCCTGCTAATGATACAGGAAGCTACCTGCATAGGAAAGGGGAAGTGGCTAGATGTACCAAAAGGAGCAAAGTTACTACTTAAAAAATAAATAAACCAAGAAACTCAATCACGGTGAACCTCATTATTCTATTTAAAAATAAAAAGACAAATGGACGAGCCCAGTTGCACTCTAAAGGAAGTCAGAGTCAAACTTTATTTAGAAATAAAGTTCTACTTTCCTGATAATAATTTATTGTGCAACTTGTCTTTCTAACTAACATTTAACCACATAAGAACTACTCAGCCATTCTTCTTTGATCCGAATTCAGTCTGCGCTCATCTTAGCTAGTTTATTACCTTTACTGCAAAGATCATCTACCTCTTTTAGCCCAGTTTTTTCCTAGGCTCTTCCAACCATAATAATTCCCCGTGGGACTCCTTGTTTCTTGCTGTCTATTCACATGTTGCTGCAAACTAACAAATATTGGGTAATTACACTCACCAGCTTTCAACCTTTTCTGATGTAAACTAACAGCTCTTTATTTCTCCAGTTACATTGGAAATGTTCCCATTTTTACACAATATTGCAGGAGTACTTCACAGAGCGTATTGCTAAGGGTTTTTTGGGAGAGGTGGGTGGGGGGGTTTCCCATCAGACATTCTGACTTGTACAACTGTGGGGCCATCATCAGTCTGCTGCTGATCTGCTGAGACTTCTGCCCCAAATCTGTGGGATTCTTCTTATCATTAACTTTTACATCATAAATCTTGAGATGTTTCTAAAGATTTACTTGCAAATGAAAGTATGTATTCAACAGTGCAGACATGGCTATGACTCATCAATAATTATTTATGCTTCATTAGTCATCATATTTAATTTTTGCATAAATACTAAAATTATACAGTCTCCTTTAAATGGTTTAGGTTTGTTTTAGCTGCTCAGTAGCAGGGCATATAGCAGCCACGTAGGAGCAAATTTGCGCTCAAACTTCCCCTTCCTAGCATTACAAGGACATCCTACTATAGAGAGATCTGTGGAGACTCCAGGAATAGGACCTAGTTAAGCAAGGGGTTTAGGCATGTAATTAAGGAAGGGGTTAGGCATGAGACCACTCACATGCTTAAAGTGAGGCATGGGCTTAAGTACTTTGTACAAAATCTGGGCCATGGGGCACAACCCGTTTTACATCACAGTAATTTACAGTGACACTTAAATGAATTCCATACACATTTATCCAGCTCTGGAGTTGAGATAAGGCAAGTGGGAAACAACAAGAGCAGGAAAATCAATTTCTTTCCACCCTAAGCTGCATGAGAAGAAAATGATATTGGGAGAATGGGAGGACCAAGACAAGGCCTGTCCTGGGGCGAAATGGAGGAAAAGTCAGAGTGAGCATAAAGATAACATTTATATATATATTATTGCTTTCAGTGCTTGTTTCTTACAAACATCAGATGGTGAGGGTGTGGTCTCCAAGAGCAAGTTACTGCATTAAGATAAATCAGTTCAAGTGCAATTTATTAGGGGTTTGCCCCAATGTAACTAGATAGATTGTTAGCTTTAGCAGTATAAGGATTCTATTGTAGAACATGTCACAGGTGCAACGGTTACTGCCACTAAGCCTACCAGTATTTTCCCTGACACTTCCTTTCTCTCTCAATCTACTCTGAGACTGCATTTAAAATTACACTAGTCCATTCAATAATTTAAAACAGTACAGTTGCATTTTCCCTGAACAATAGTGTGCTGTTTGTTTTCAGCCTGCCCACTCTTCTAATTAATCTCCCGGTTACACTTTTATTCAGAGGAATAGGTAAACGTTTTAACCGTGCTGAGTCAATATTTGTGTACAGTGTAGTTATGAAACTGATTCAAAACCTTTGTTGCTGACTGGGTCTTTTCTATGCCCAGGATCTGGGTGTTTGTTTGATGCTTCAGATATCTTGGTAGAGATATTTGGATTGCTATAAATGTGGAAGACAAGTGTCATAGAAGGGGTTGAATCTCCTGATTGTGTTTCGTTCCATCTGTCAGGTACCTAGATTTTTCACTGGGAGTTTTGTCTTTTTCCTTCTCAGTTACTTTCCCCAGTGTATTTATCCTGCACAGAGCATATTGTGCTAAATCTTCTATATTGGGTTACTGTGGGAGCTGGCTGACTTTTTTCCAGCACTGGGCCTCTATAGCAGAAAAAAAGGATAGAGGTTTGGCTACTAGAGTAAATGGAAACTCCTCCTCATCTATCTGTTCTCTACCAAACAGAGGTAAACGGCCTCTAGTAAATCTGATGATGTTGCAGCGTCTTTCTGTCTCTCATAAGTCACAGTGGAAGGATTCATACTTCATTTTTGTGGCATAATGTCAAGTGTGTCAGCCATGCCAAACCATCACCATCACATATGTAAACACTTGAATTTTCCCTCTGCTTCCTAAAATTGCACATCTGTGTTCCATGTAAATAAATAAGGAAGCCAGGAATTCCCTGTTTCTCAAATAGCATCCTTGTTCTCATTTCCTAGAACATGCTATGTTAATTGCTTTGCTAGGAGCAGATCTGGGTCATCACTTGAAAATGAAGTTGTTCTAAAATGGCCGTGTTGACAGATGGCACAAATGGCATAGCTAATCAAATCTACTCCAGTGTTTTCATGGCAGTAGGGAATTATTGCCATGCCAGTAAATGAAAGTCTTATAAATGCTTAATGTAGAGCAGGCGGTGCGCTGTTGTAATGACAGGTTCCAGAATCCTAACTCAGAGATGCAACAGTGATTATATCCTCTAAGACTGGCATTTCCTTGACATGTGTCTCAGAAATATTTTGCAGGCTATTTGTTTGGAGCCAAAACTATCTAATTTCTGATAAAGCTGCTTTCCCATAATATTGTTTGGGATCACCAGTGTGTCAGCAGAAAGTGCTAAATAAGCAGTGTCTAGCCTTTCAAATTCTTTAGAGGGCAGTAATCTTAGGAATGTTTGTTTTACATGTTTTCGATAGGAGCTGTTGCAAATCCTTTCACAGAGCATGGCTGTATTGTTAATTATGACAAATTATATTTCCTACTGCAATATTTCAATGGTTTGCCAAAAAGAAACTTCAAAACAGTAAATGAGTAAGTCTAAAATAAGTTTTATTCATTCAACCTAATGAATTTTAAATTTGGCACTGTCTCGATCCAAGATATAATACAAGATGGTCCTAGATCAGGGGTAGGCAACCTATGGCACGCATGCCGAAGCTGATTTTCAGTGGCACTCACACTGCCTGGGTCCTGGCCACCGGTCCAGGGGGCTCTGCATTTTAATTTAATTTTAAATGAAGCTTCTTAAACATTTTAAAAACCTTATTTACTTTACATACAACAATAGTTTAGTTATATATTATAAACTTATAGAAAGAGACCTTCTAAAAACGTTAAAATGTATTACTGGCATGCGAAACCTTAAATTAGAGTGACTAAATGAAGACTCGGCACAGCACTTCTGAAAGTTTGCCGACCCCTGTCCTAGATACTGCTGGACTCCAGTAAGTGTGGGTGTATAATCTGGCAGTAATTATCTGTGTATAATAATATACTGTGGGGTTGGGTATTTTAGTTTCTAAACATTGGGCCTAATTTTCAGAAGTGCTGAGCCCCCAGCTCTGACTGAAATAAAAAAAAGACCTGCAGGTGCTTAGCCCCTCTGAAAATCAGGCTCTTCTTAGAGTTGGGCAAATATGGTATTGGCAAAGCCATTCAAACATCATTGAAAATTAGGGACTGAATGAGCCTTTTGAGTGTCACATGCAGGTGAGAACCTGGCTTTCACCAGTTCCATTCTGCTCAGGCAAGTCACCCCTCATCTCCCAGTGAGAGAGGAGAACCCTGAGATTGGGAGAAGAGGACACCATCCCTCACCCAGTTTGACACTCCTTCCTTGGCCCCCAAGTGAAGGCAAGGATAAACACACCCCACTGTGGCCTCTGTCAGAGTGGGGTGTGTGTGGAAACTCAGAGCCACCAAAATTCCATGTTACCACCAAATTTGGGAAACCACAAACTTTTTTAGAAAAGGGTTCAAGTGGCCTCCACAGTCTTTTGACCATCTCTAAATGTTTCATGGTTTTAAAAAGATGTCTAGGCACCTTTTAATTATGAAGGGCCAAATAATACCATCCAAATATAGTTAATTGGAGCTGTGGGGGAGATTCCTTATGTTTGGTAATGTGAAGAAAAAGAACTCAAAATAACAGACAGGTGCCAAAAGTGTTTCACCTGTTGCAGTCTTGTACTTGAAAAAGCCCCCTTTTGTTTTGTTCCTTTTACTGACCTTTGTGTCCCATTGTACTCGAACTATGTTGTGCCCATTTATGCTGTGGTACATTATCCCTGGCATGACATAATGCAACATAGTGCCATGCAAAGCCATTTGCTAAACAAATGTGGGCAAAATTTTCAAAGCAGTCTTTGGAAGTCTAGCCACTTGCTTGCCTTTTTAATATAACTTTGCATCTCTATAGTTCCTTCTGTTGAGGGATCTCAAAGTGCTTTACAACCATTAATGAACACTCCTATGAGGTGGGGAGGTCTATGGGACTTATTAACTTAAAACATTACAAGCTGCTTTGAAAGTTTTCTCATTATTTACTGAAATGAGAGAATTTTTAAAACAGGTTATTAACTTCAGTTAATTTGGCAAGAAATTCGTATGTAACCTAAATCGTTTCAGCTAGTAAGGAGATTGAAGCAGCTCTACAGTATTTGCAGACTGCCACTGGGAGTGTTCAGTTGGCTTGTTATATAATCCTGGCATGTTGATCGTACAGCAGTGAGTGTCTTGATGTCTCAGATCACCTAGCCTGATAAAAGGAGAGCAGTAATGACTGATACATTATATCCTTTCTGCTGTTGCTTTTTACAGACTAAGAAGAAGCCAGGACATAATGAATGTAATGACTTAATTCTATATGCTTGAGATCAAATTTAAGCCTATTTGGTGCAGAGAAGCAATTAACCGTCAAAAGGGATGGATACTCTGATATCTAAAAAATGTCTAACTAAAATAAACACCTTTAGATGAAAAGAGCTAAATAATTTAATCATATTTCAGTCAACACACTGTGCTAATCATTCAGATTATAAAATAAATCAATTAATTACAGTCTCTCTGTCTCTCTCTCTCTCCCCCCCCCCCCCCCCCACAACCCCACCTTCCCTACCTCTGTCTGTTTCCATCTGGACTGCGTTTATCTCTTTCATCATTTAAAGATGCTCGAGTGGATTTGATCGCCACCGGCAAGATTGGGTAGACAGTGGCTGTCCTGAAGAGGTAAGAATGTGCTTTACAACCTTGATATGACCACCAAAGGAAATTTGCATAGTTATTATTAGGACCCTACCAAATTCATGGTCCATTTTGGTCAATTTTATGATCATAGGATTTTAAAAATCATAAATTTCATGATTTCAGATATTTAAATCTAAAATTTCACAGTGTTGTAAACTGACCAAAAAAGGAGTTGTAGCGGGGGGTTTCAAGGTTATTTTAGGGGGTTATGGTACTGCTACCCTTCTGCACTGCTGCTGGTGGCAGTTCTGCCTTCAGAGCTGGGCAGCTCTGAAGGCAGAATCCCTGCCAGCAGCAGCCATGCAGAAGTAAGGATGGCACAGTATGGTATTGCCACCCTTACTTCTGCACTGCTGCTGGCAGGGCACTGCCTTCAGAGCTGGGTGCCTGGCCAACAGCTGCCACTCAACAGCTGTCCAGCTCTGAAGGCAGTACAGAAGTAAGGGTGGCAATACCGCAACCTCCCTAAAATAACTTTGTGACCCCCACTGAAACTCCCTTTTGGTCAGGACTCCCAATCTGAGAAACGCTGGTCTCCCCCATGAAATCTGTTTAGTAGAGGGTAAAAGCCCCCAAAAGACCAGATTTCATAGGGGAAGATCAGATTTCACAGTCCATGATGTATTTTTCATGGCCGTGAATTTGTAGGGCCCTAGTTATTATGCCTCTGATTACATTCTGCAGATTATTAAGCAACATTTTTTAAGGCCAAGTGCATGCTACAATTATCCATATACATTACTTAAAAATTGAGTAGGTTGTATTAAAGAAACACTAGGCTGAGCAATGTCATTATTATTTGAAGGTATAAAATGGGCATAATATGATTTTTTTATTTCCATGGAAATATGGTAAATACAAAATTAATGCAGCGAAAAGGCTAATGCTAAACTTGTGACCCTGGTTTGATTGTTGTAGCACTAAGATTCTCATCAGAATCATGGCAGAGGCTGAGCTGTAGTTGACAACTGCCCTTGAGCCTTCCTTGCCTTTGCTCCTCCCCATTTTAGCTGTATGAAAATAGATCCTTGACAGACTCTACAAGAATAGCTCTAGCTAAAGATACAGCCCGAGCATTTTGGTTATGAGTTCTGGCCAAGCCTTTAGCATTAAGTACAGATTTTGCTGTTACTCGTTCTTAAAGACTTGATACATTCAGTTCTCCTTTAAAAAAAGAAAACAACAATAGATATCTGACATGAGGGAGGGTGGGCGGCAATCCTGGGACTGCTGTTGACTACAGGAGATGCAGCCAGAGGGTAAGAAGGCCCAGAGAGGGTCATTTTCATGTCACATTCATTAGTATCTTACATTATGTTGGTCCTTTCCGAGTGGCCTCATTGTACAAGTTTTTTTCATGTGAGGATTTGTGGTAATATGAACTCCTCGTTGTTTTTGCTAATTCATCTAACAGACTTTGATTCTCTCAAAGGCTGATAAAGAGCAATTACTTTCCCTTTTTCAGCACTAAGGGCCAAATTCTGTCTTCAGTTACAACAGCGCAGCCCCAGTGACAGGATACGGCAGGGTATAATTAAAGGCAAAGTATGTCCCCAAGTGTCTGCTTAGAAAAGCACGCTTGATTTTAGTCTCAATAACTGAGTCCAACGCATACACTGATATGAGCCCATTGTGGTGGGGGTATTTTTTTGTTGGAGTTTTTCCTCTTATATAGCCTTAATTGCAAAGTAATGCTGGGTGATTAGGTACAATAATTACATGCTAGCTGGTTGTTATAAAGGCTTGTAGCTTCAGCTTTGCAATTTGCAAACTGAATGTCTAGTGATGGGGTTGCCCTCAGAGTTTTAGTGCTCAGAGAGGTAACTTTTTGAGAACATGCAATTAAGGCTACTAGTAAATCTATCAGTATGGGGCAGAACCTCACAGAATGGTCTCAGATTGAAGGATACTGATGGCCACAGGCCTCTGTTGTGGGTCACACAATGCCACTGCACCCCACCAGGACCTCTGGGAGGCATTTTGTCTTAGGCATATACAATGCCTTCCTGAGCTCTGGGGAATGCTGGTGGACCCTGGCTGCTTGGGCAGATTGTGTCGGCAGCTCCTATTTGCACCCATCCAGTTCTGCTGGCTAGTGACCTCTCCCTTCTTTGCCAAGATCTGTACTAGCAATGCTAGCTCTGTGAAAGCCTTGCATTCCCAGAGCACAAGGCCTCTTTCAGTGAGCTGAGAAGGGGAGCGAGAAGAGATACTCATGCCCCCTCCCTCCCTTGGGCACCTACAGAGGATGCACTCTTTCTGGCCCTATATATTTAGATATACCTGACTTACCTATCAAAAATATTACTAATATGGGGTTGAATTTGAATGAGTTACTGTGTTTTGTGACTAGGAGAGCAACCTTATCTTTGGCATCTCCTGGGGATTTTTTTTCTATTTAAATATATAATATTAACATAAGGACTTGGGTTGGGTTTTTGAGGTGGGGCTGGAAGGGTTGTTTGTTTTGGGGTTAGTATTCGGGTGTTGTTTTTTTTCATTTAATTTCCTAATTTGCTCTTATAAAAGAAAGGGTAGAGGGAAGAGAGGACAGGAAAATAACTTTGCATGTCAAAAATGAAACAATACACACTTGTCTTTGAAGTTCACATTTCACTGAGATGAGCACGCTGCCAGGAAGCAAAGTTCACAACTCTCTGAACAGAATGATGTATGCCGGGTGTGGGTCGGGGATAGTTCAAATATTTGCTGCTGTTTGGCTGGAAATATTTTTCTGCAAAACTGTATTACAGATGCACTGCAATGCAAAGCAAAACAAAACAAACAAGGTTTTAATCTTTACTCCCAATGAATATATAAATGTGACCTCGAGTTAAAAATGTATACATGTGTATGTCTGTGTACACATATGTACATACTCACATATGTGATTTATTATATAAAAATAAAAAGCAAAACTAACTATTTATGTGTGAAGCTATTTTATATATATATATATATATATATATATATATATATATATATATATATATATATAATTATTATTGTCTTTGGTAATTTCCAAGGAAAATGTAATTAATTAAAAATTACAATTAACTATACCTTATTTTTTGTGCTATACCATATTTTCAGTATTTTTATTTTACCCAAACACGTATTTTGCTATGACATGTTTTATGGGACCCAGAAAAAAAGATTGATTGAGGTGTGCATTCCAACTACAATAGCAAAAAAAGAACAACCCTCTCCCCAAAAGTAACTTCCTAGTGATGAATTTAGATGTTAAAACTTTGTGGCAGTAATAATATGCATTTGGTATTCAGAGCCTTCACAGCTTTGTCATCAACAGTTTAGGCATTGTAAATTTTCCAGTTCAATGGAATACTTGTCATTCTACAGAACCCTCTGCAAAGTATTTCACTTTAAAAATAAATACATAAACTCTCCAAATATTCCTTGATTTAGTTTCCATTTTCATTCTTTCTGGCTTGGCAGTTTGTCCATATTCAGACTTTTAGTTCAGTGACAAATGGTCTCCACTGAAAACTAATTTTCTTCTGGCTTGTTTTTGGTGTTTCTCAATAGTCGAAAGATAAGGTCTGTGAGAAGAATGTGGACACAACTGAGAAGCCCCCTCATACCACCACTTCCCTCCAGCCAACTACCACGAGGTTCAGAGTTTTAACCACCACCAAAGGAGCCACTACATCCCACCTGCCAACCAGCCTGCCCACAGAAGGTGGCTTACTATGGAATGCTTTAGTCCATAATGAAAAGTTGTCTTATTTACAATGTTAAGGAGAAAACAAATCTTTTTATTGTTTAAGTTTGCGGTGGGAGGAGGCAAGAGTATTGTTTGCTGTTTGTTTGTTTGTTTTTTGGTTTTTGGAGGGAGAAAACTTAGCATGGAGCAAATATCTGAAGGGATTCCAAAACAAGAAGCTTGGATAGTGATGAAAACCAAAGCCCTAATTTTTCTTCTTAGACAAATGACACAAACTCTGTGTCTTCAAACAGCTCTGTCTGAGCTTCTTAATTCTAACTGCTACATCCTGGCTACCACTACTGCTATCTTGGCCTTTGTCTCAGCATAGACTGCCAATTCTCTGCTCCCACTATGTTCAGTTGGAGTTATTTGTATTACAGTAACGCCTAGAGGTCCCAGCAAGGTTGGAGGCTTCATTGTGCGAGGTGGTGTACAGACATATGGTAAAAGACAGTCAACATTTCAAAGAATTTACAGTTATGAAGCTTAGGAGGTTATTGGTGCTCATTGGAAAAATCAGGCCATATGGGCCCAAAGCAAAGCCCACTGACGTCAATGGAGAGACTCTCATTATTGACTTCAGTGAGATTTGGGACAGGTCCTGAGGGTCCAATGTTGGCCATCTGAAAA
This sequence comes from Malaclemys terrapin pileata, assembly GCF_027887155.1. Taxonomy (NCBI): domain Eukaryota; kingdom Metazoa; phylum Chordata; order Testudines; family Emydidae; genus Malaclemys; species Malaclemys terrapin. The sequence goes on from NC_071506.1 coordinate 249,374,413, forward strand.
CAGACACACTCAAAATTAAAGATTTCTTTCGAAATTTGGCACTAACCTTTTGCACCAGTACTGACTGCAGTATTCTTTTCCAGAAAGACCCTTTTCTTTAGGGTCCCAAAGCAAAGGAACAGGATTGAGAGATAATGTGGGAACTCACATTTGTAGCTGTTCCTCTGACTTCAGAGCTTATACTGCCATCCTGCAGATAAGATAGTCTAGCCTCCTGCATCTGGTAGAAGTTCGGCTGGATAGAAAAGCTACTTACAATGAATCAAGTAGCAACTATAAAATATAATGGCAGCTCTTCTTCTAGCAGAATTGCCTGTTAATATAATGGAAGCTGTACAGTGTGGCCAGAATTTTTTAATAGATTCTGGCAGGAACATTTCTAGCTTCAAGATATTCAAGCATTAATCCTAAAACTGAAGATGTTACAAGGTGAGAGTCTATTGATGAAAAGGACCGGTTTTCATTGCAGCAAAGCAGCAAGAAAAGTTTAGAAGCTGTCACTACAGGATTTGTAGCTTTATTCCTGAATGCTCATTTGCTAATAATGCCCCAGATATTTGGCTCATCCAGTGTACAAGTAATAAGAGAAATCTGGAAATGTATAGAGACTTTGCAACTGGTATATTTTTCCAATTATTTCTTATGGGAACAGTTAATAATTGTTTTATTTTACTGTCAAATGCTACCTGAGTCCTGAATATGTCATGTGACCTACAGAGTCAGTCATACAAATAATCATACGTATATTACATATACATGGCAAAGGTAAAGGTGCTTTTAAAAGTTATGGGCCAGATGCTCATACCTTTGTTCATTTTGAATTCTACCTTACTCCACTGATAGTCCTTTAGATGTCTTAGAACTATTAGGGGAGTAAGGTACTACTCAGTATGAAGAAAAGGATCAAGCCCTACATGAGTAGAACACCAAATTCTATTCTGATGGTTAAATCTGTTGGACATTAGAATATCATTAAAGAGATCTATGACCTAATTAAACTAGGTTTCCTGTATTAGTAATGGTGAATTTCTTTTTTAGATGATACCAAGATAGCACTGCACCTAAAAGATAATGGAGGTAAGAGGTAATTTTTGTGTGTGTGTAAACAATGTCAATAGGTTATATAACTACAGCCTGCTCAGCTTAATTAATCTAAATCAGAGTGTAGAAATGTCTTATACCAGGCCCCCAAGAGACTTAAATTATCCACATCTCTATGGCAGAGTACCATGGCAAAAAGGCTAAGCAACTGCTTAGTAAATCAAATGTTTACAACAGTCTTTATAACTCATTAGCGTAACAGTAAAATAACTTTAGCATTCAAAAAGTGGATCTATTAAAGGCAAAAATCTAGGGGAGAAGATGATTTGGGGGAGTGGGGCTGGTGAAAGTTTTTTAATAACAGTATTCATATATGTGTTCCATTGTGATACGTTCTTTATAAGGTACTATAAGCTACAGTATTTGTTTTTATCACAGTTTACTGTTGCTATCCGCATGTATTCTCCGATTAGGAATATAATATTATATATTATACTATATGGCCCCTTTCCAATGGAGCTCTGCAAGAGACCACCCCCCACAGTCCTCTTGGCAGTATCAGCATCTCAGTTCATGCTCCCTTTGAAATTGTTGAGAGTTTTGCCGTTGACTTCAAGAGAAGTAGGATTGAGTCACTAAACCAGGGGTGGGCAAACTTTTTGGCCCAAGGGCCACATCTGGGTATGGAAATTGTATGGTGTGCCATGAATGCTCACAAGATTGGAGGTTGGATGCGGGAGTGGGTGAGGGCTCCATCTGGGAGGGTGCGGGTTCTGGGGTGGACCAGAAATGAGGAGTTCAGGATGCGGGAGGGGGCTCCGGGTTGAGGTGCGGGGGCGGGGGGGCTAAGGGCTCTGGCTGAGGGTGGGAGTCTGGCTCTTAGAATCATTGAATCATAGAATATCAGGGTTGGAAGGGACCTCAGGAGGTCATCTAGTCCAGCCCCCTGCTCAAAGCAGGACCAATTCCCAACTAAATCATCCCAGCCAGGGCTTTGTCAAGCCTGACCTTAAAAACCTCTAAGGAAGGAGATTCCACCACCTCCCTAGGTAACCCATTCCAGTGTTTCACCACACTCCTAGTGAAAAAGTTTTTCCTAATATCCAACCTAAACCTCCCCCACTGCAACTTGAGACCATTACTCCTTGTTCTGTCATCAGGTATCACTGAGAACAGTCTAGATCCATCCTCTTTGGAACCCCCTTTCAGGTAGTTGAAAGCAGCTATCAAATCCCCCCTCATTCTTCTCTTCTGCAGACTAAACAATCCCAGTTCCCTCAGCCTTTCCTCATAAGTCATGTGCTCCAGCCCCCTAATCATTTTTGTTGCCCTCTGCTGGACTCTTTCCAATTTTTCCACATCCTTCTTATAGTGTGGGTCCCAAAACTGGACACAGTACTCCAAATGAGGCCTCACCAATGTCAAATAGAGGGGAATGATCATGTCCCTCGATCTACTGGCAATGCCCCTACTTACACAGCCCAAAATGCCCTTAGCCTTCTTGGCAACAAGGGCACACTGTCGACTCATATCCAGCTTTTCATCCACTGTAACCCCTAGTTCCTTTTCTGCAGAACTGCTTCCTAGCCATTCGGTCCCTAGTCTGTAACAGTGAATGGGATTCTTCTCTCCTAAGTGCAGAATTCTGCACTTGTCCTTGTTGAACCTCATCAGGTTTCTTTTGACCCAATCCTCTAATTTGTCTCTTGATGGGTTCGGAGGGTGGGAGGGAGTCTGGGGTGCATGCTCCGGGCAGCGCTTACCTCAAGTAGCTCCCGGAAGCAGCGGCACGTCCCCCAGTCTGGCTCCTACACGGAGGCATGGCCAGGTGGCTCTGCATGCTGCCCCATCCGCAGGCGCCGCCCCTGCATTTCCCATTGGCCCCATTTGCTGATGGCAGTGTATGGAGCCCCCTGGCTTCTCCTGTGCATAGGAGCTGAAGGAGGGACGTGCCGCTGCTTCCAGGAGCTGTGAGGAGCAAGCCCCTGACCCCGTTCCTCAGCAGGAGCTTGAGGGCCGGATTAAAATGTCTGAAAGGCCGGGTGCGGCACCGGGCCATAGTTTGCCCACCCTTGCACTAAACATAGCTCATTGAAGCCAATAGAAAGACTCCTATTGACTTCAGTGAGTTTTGCATCAGACCGTCAGGGTGAATGCTGATTTGCTCTGCATGACGAAATGCACTGGACCTGCCCTGCTGTAAAGGGAAGCTTTACTGTTGATACTAGTTACCTTTTCTGGGTCTTGTATAGTTGTCTTGGGCTTGAAAGAATGTGTGGTTAGGGTGACCAGATGTCCCGATTTTATAGGGACAGTCCCGATTTCTGGGTCTCTCTCTTATATAGGTTCCTATTACCCCCACCCCCTGTCCTGATTTTTCACACTTGCTGTCTGGTCACCCTATGTGTGGTGTCCATGTTGCCCTTGACATTCTGGATTGCTTTTTTGCTGCACGGTTCACCAGTGGTTTACTTGAGTGGATTTTTTATTTAGTTCCCCCCCACACCGCAAGTTAAATATCCCCTCTCTGTATCATTTTTCCAGTCGCTCGTCTGTCTGGATAACATCTTCACCTCACTATCAATAGCAACAGCACAGCTAGGAATGTATTGAACTTTGCCTCATGCAGGGCTGTTCATTTGTTGTTAATTGGCATGGGATTTGAAATATAGCTGGAAACTCTGAATAAGGTAACTTACAAATTAACCATTTAACCACTTTATTAAAAGGGATACTACTATGGTTGGTCAGCCCCACATTTGACTTGTTCTTTCTCTTGTTTGTTTTTGAAGTTGTTATACTTTGTTTTATCAAAACAAATGCTTCAATGCTCTTCTTCTTAAAGAGCATAATGTATAAAGTTGCATCAAATCCAAACAGTATATTTTTTTAAAATAAATTCCAGTTCTCTCCCACACTGGGGGAGTTACTTCAAACACCGTATTTAGCTTGCCTCCTCTTGCCTAAGATCTGAGAAGGAAATCTCTGAAACGGAAAGCAAAATGTTCAAAACCAAAAGGAAGAACTCTGATGTAGTCCCTTGGTAGAATGTGGGGTATGGCTTTCTTTAAGCCTAGGTAGGCAGTTTCAGTGCATAAAGCTGCTTGATTTCAAAAATAGAAACCAACAGCTATAGATTCACTTTTCTTGGGTTAGTTCTTGAAATAAAAAAGGTGGTGATATGGGCTTCAAACAGTACGGAAGCAAAGTCACTCAGCAGGATTTCTCATTCACATAGTAAACGGAGCTTTTAATCTGGGAAGTTCTTCATGAATCTTCAATTATGCATTGAGTTTTACAATAGCCCTTATTAGGCTCTGATAAAACCTCTGTAGCCACAGGTCTGTTCTTTGATTCACTGGGATTTGTCAGCCTTTCATAAAGAGAAGAAGATTCCAGGTCAACCAAATACAGAGTCTTTAGCCTTTCCAAACTAGATCCTGTAAAACTCAAATCAAAGTGAACCTTTTGTAATGGAAAACTAAGCTATATCTGATCAATAAGGACCTATAGCTAGATGTGTCCTTGGATGATAGCAGTCAATAGGTGATTAGGTACAACAAAAGGATTCTCTATAAATTCTGCATTTCCCCTTTGGCTGGAACTTTTGAGGCCAAATTTTATCCAAGCAGTAACTAAATTAAAATTTTAAAGCAGACTGCAGTTGTAGGTCAGACTTCCTTGACCTTTTAGTTATATGAGAAAATCACTTGCAATCTAGTGCTATACCCATTCACATATAACCTTGTGTGACACCTTTTACCATAAATTCCAATTTAGCTTTTATCTATTTCTTCTGCATTTGTTCTTCCATCACTGCACGTCTAAGGATTTTTTACAGTCGGCTAGCTTAACATCACACTTGTTAACTCTTAATTCTATTAAAAGTTTTCAAACTTGAAAAACCTGATTTAAAAGCTTAGAAAAATTAAAATGTTCTTGTATAATAGCATTCCTATTTTATATTTTGTTATAAAAGCCCTTCAATCCATTGTTGTTGTTATTTTCCTTTAACTTCATGTGTATCAAAGCTAACATATTTCAAAAGCAGCTACCTAATTTTTCATAAAAGAAGCAGGCAGCTGGCAGTAATGATACAGTAATAGCCCTTTCATGTTGAGAATTCTTGGGTGGATGATTTAGAATCACTCATTCAGGAAAGCTAAAAAAATGGAATTTAAATTGTTTGGTTCATGTAGGATGAACTAAGCTTTTCTAGTTTAAAATTATTTATGATTGAGTGAGCCCCTTTTTCATTGAACTAGTTCAAACTGAATTTAGATGAGAACAACAGATAATTGTCCCAGAGTTCTATATATTTGTTTTTTAGATAGTTCATTACCATGATGTGCTAGCTGTAGATTCTTCACTTGTCTTGAGTACTGAGAAAGACAGGAGTTACGTGTAAGGCAATGGCCATGAGGGCAACTGTTGCCATTTTACGGTAGTCAGAATATCTTCTTAAAGAAGAAACTTCCATTTGAGAAATGCAAAGCTTCGCAAATTCATCCTGTCTGATGTGCTACTATGAAATTCGCCCTTGAGCAGAAGACCAACAAAAGACCTGTATTAGCATGTCTGTACTGCAAAGAAAACCCCTTCCTGCCAAGTCTCAGAGCCCAAGTCAATTTGCAGGGATCAGGCTGAGGTGCTAAAAATAGCAGTGTAGACATTCCTGCTTGGGCAGGAGCCCAGGATCTGAGACCATCCCCCTTGCCGGGTTTCAGAGCCCAGGCTCCAGCCTAAGCAGGAATGTCTACACTGTTATAAATAAGCCGAGCCCCATGAGCCGAAGTCATTTGACCCAGGCTCTGAGATTCAGCGCCACAGGTTTTCCTTTGCATTTCGTAGACACGCCCCATGCCACTTATGTCCTACTTAAGCTCTCAAAACAGGGCTTTAGCTGGACGTGAGTGTGGTATAAGACATCTGCTGGCCTTTTGTATAGGGTGAAATACAGTGTGTGTAGTATGCAGATGGCCATCAAAAAAAATCAAGATTTGCAGTCTTGGGGAAAAAGACTGTTACATATATTTGGTACAATACAGTGTTTATTAAAAAGCAAGATAAGACTGGACTTTTGCAATGGAGCCTAAGGGTTTTAGAGAAACAAGGTGGGTGAGGTAATATCTTTTATTGGAACAACTCCTATTGGCAAAAGAGACAAGCTTTCAAGCTTACACCAAGCTCTTCTTCAAGACTGGGAAATGTACTCGAGGTGTCATAGCTAAATACAAGGTGGAACAGATTGTTTAGCATAAGTAGTTAAAATGTATTTCCAGCTCCCATTGGAATTTGGGCACCTAACTCCCTTTGAAAATCCCAGTCTAAATTTATGCAAAAGTAATAATAAATATTTGGATAGGGCCCAAACCTTCACTTCTTGTGCACCCTAAACTCCAATTGAAATCTATTATTGTGTTTATTACATTGATACCTGCTAATCATTATTTTAAAAGAATTTTCTTTTAACATACTAAGTTTACGCATGGTTCAAAAAAGATGCTAAGAATTGCTCAGGTAGTGATAGCATGGTGCATTCAAGAGCTATATTACTACTATTTCAGGGAATCTGAGGTGGAGCCTGGACAGGCTAAGATCCACAGGTCATGGCTTTGTTGTTATTCCCTCAGATCGTGGCTTGCCCAAAAGAAATAGTACCCTTGCCCTCTGGCTAATCAGCTCTGATGCCAACTAAACCTGTTGGCCAAGGAGTCAAGAAGCCATGGTTCAGTCTTCCTCTTCCAAGTCTTTTCCTGAGAGAAGGGGAAGGTATGAGCTCTAGTCTGTACTTTGGCAAAATTCCAAATGGGATTTGGCTCTACAATTTAGTCCGTTTTTATAAGTCTAACCCTGTGTTTCTCAGCTGTTTAAAAACATTTGAGTTCTGACATAATTGCAGAGTTTATGCAGTTCATGGTAGCCAAGAATTTCCCTAGTGGAAACTTGACAGAGTATCCAACCATTTTTTATTTTATTGATGCTGTACTGTGTATTGTGTTTGTTTAAAAACAGTCTTATCAATAAGCAGCTTTATGATTGTGTCATTAGTGTTGGAAACAGCAATCATAAAAAATAGAGAGATGCTACCAGAGCTCAAAGATAAGAGAAAGCGGGGTGTGGAGGGAGTGTATTAATAGGTTAAAGACAGGAAGGTGGGATTTTGTGAAAAGCAATTAGCCATCCAGATTATCAAATAAATCAGAAAGAAAATTGTCTTGTGCACATAATTTAGTTGTTTTTTAACAAATCAAAAATAACTTGTCATTTTTTATGTGAAACCAAGTATCTAGCTAGATTTGCATATTTACTTAATCTAACAAATGCCCTGTGTTGCTGGATATCTCCACTTTGCTATCTCAGCAGCATCAGTCCAACAAATTGTCAAGCCATTTCTCCTCTAGCACTTCCAAGCAATGAATTTGTTCACATAATCAAACTCTCTAGACTAATTAAAGTTGGAATAGGGTCTTGAATACATCCCAGAGCACTCCTGTTTTCTTCAGTTTTATATGAAACATAGTCAGAGTTGGACTATAACCTCCAAATGTTTTGCTAACTGCAGTTCATTGGCTTGTACAATGTCAGTCTATGTGCCTGGAAGAGGAAGCCACTGTTTCCTGAGAAAGGGTAATGGGAATTCTACAGTAGCATGTGGCTGTGAGCAACATTAACTTGACATGCCCAGTCTGTATTAAAATAAAAAACAATTAAAGTTCTTCCTTCCCAAAACAACCTATGAACCAAAGGTATTAAAAGGGAAATATATAGTCTATTAACGAAAATACCTCTGGCTGCTGTTAGCTCTAGGTATCTACTAGATAAGAGGATGGCAGCACCCATCTTAGCAAACAGTGGGGATTGAACCAAGACCTCCAAAGCTGAGAGTCTTTACAACTTGAGCTAAGGAGCCAGCCTGCATAGTTGGGGTCTATAACAGACTCACTATCTCTGTGTATCAGACCCAGAGGGGAACATGTTATATGTACTGGGTATGTTTACATTGCAGCCAGAAGAGAGCTTGGACCCAAGGGGCAGGGTTGACCTCATGTTCTAGCCCAAGCCTCCACTGGCACTACAATGTCCACGCTGCTATTTTTAATATACTAGTGAGACCCCCACTATCACTAATCCCAGACAGAGCGTAGACATACCCACTGATTGGTGTGTTATGCTGGCAATTACTAAAGCAAGTACAAACAATGAGTACCAGCCATTGGATGAGTTGTGAGCAACTCAGAGTGGGACCATCCTACCAGGAATTCCTGGAGGCATTGTGCCTCAAATAAACAGTGGTCACATGAAGCCCCAGAGGCTATCAATACTTGTTGGGAATCATTCTCTCAACCAGCCCTTTCGTCATGTTAACAATTGGGCGTGAGTGATGGGTACCTCTAACCTATGCTCAGTTTTAAAAGTGCTTCTCCGTATTCTACCAATCATTCATTGCTGGCAATATGTTCACGGGTGGGATAAGCTAGAACCCCCACATGCACCAGTACTGCAGAGGACTCAGACTCTAAGAAGCTGACATAGCTAAATGATATGTCCATAAAGATAACCTCAAAATCAATCACCACCATTCAAATCCTGGCAAAGCCAACCACTCACAGCCTTCTGACATGCACAGTGCTCAAGGAAAAGTGAAACAAACATTCACGATCCCCGTCTGCAGCATTAGAAAAATTCCTCCTTAACCCTTAGAGACAAGCACTGGTATAGCACAAAGCATGGCAGATACATGGCAAGAGGGTGCTGCCTAGGGACTCTTAATGCAGTCCAAGCACAGCTAATGCTTACAAGATGGGGGCAGGAGGATCTTGATGTTTTTAGCCGTAGTGTTTTGTAAAATCAGTCTGTTCTTCTGGGCCAACTCTGTTTTCTGAGACATGGGGCTTGACAGCTGTTCCTCTCAATATTGCACTGCAATCCCTAAATGATTTTTCTTAAAAATTGTAAGTATCCTCTGCAACGGTGACAGGAATTAATTATAGTCCTAGCAACGGATAGCGCAGCAGTAATTTTGCATGGTGCTGTGAGTTACCGAGGCCATGCTTTATTATTTTGAAATAAAAATAATGACTTGTCCAACTGCAATCCAGCACAAGATCTCTTAACGGGATAGTAATTAACTTGTCACCACGATAACATTTATGCAACAAAAAAACGGTCTTGTATATTTTCAAGTGTTGTTCAGTTTTTTTATGGTTCAGTCCTTGTTAATGATAAGGTTCTTAGGCATGCAGTACTGTTCGGGTTCAACAAATGTGAGCTGTACACTTTAAATCCAGCCTACTTTACCAAGGACTAGCTTAAATTCTGAGCCAGAGGAACAAGTGCTGAACTCCTCCATCCTGGGGAAACAACATCACAGATTAATAATCTTTACTTTCAGGAAATTCAATCTAGTAAATCTGATAAATTGCTTTCACTTCAGTTTGCTTCCTGGTGCTTTTGAGAGTGCCCAAAAAAGCCTTAAACTAAAGCATGTGGGTTTTCTCTAGAATTTTCACATCTCCCCATTCACTGCTCACCAGTTTTGCTGTCATCATTTTCTTACTGCAGTTATCCTCATAGTAAATATGGGAAATAAGAGGTAAATTACCCAGAAAAGTCAATACATATAATGACAAAGTCTTCCCAAAAAATAGAGCCATTGTTATTTTCTATGCAGAGAATGCATGTCAGACTCTGGCTTTGCCACAAAAGGCTTGTCTACACACACAGACTGTAGTGGTTTAGGATATGGTGTAATATTTAAGCAATTTAGCTAAAGTGAAACATCTGTGTATGTAGACACACTTACCTCGATTTAAGCCTGGCATATGCTGGTTTAATTTGCCTCTGCTGCTGACATATCTATTATTTGTAAGCCAGATGTAAAGGGATCCACACACACAGTTGTTCTGGTTTAACTGAATCAATTTACCACCATCTCTTTAATTAAACTACTGCAACTTGTATGTGTAGGCCAGGCCGAAGTGTTTTGCTGGAGAACAGATAGGGGAGTGGAGAATTAGGCACTGTCCAGACTGAACTCTTTTCCTTTAAAATTTCCCACTATGGCTCTCACCAGTACAGCTCGGAGCCCTGTGTACACTAACGTTCTCATCCTTGTTACCATTGGTAAGCTACACAGTTGTTTGTGGAAAATTTGAAGGGAAGACTAATGCAGATACTCCCTGAGTTGAAGTGCTCTAAAGCTTTATGCCTTCACAGGGAAAATATAATGAATGCCTCAGGGAGCAGTAGAGGCAGCTTTAGAAAGAAGGTAGCATGCATTGGCCCAGTGTCTGCTGCCTAACCTCAACTGGCATGCAGGGGAGACAGTGCTTTGGCCACACTTAATCCAGCTAGCCACACTCCCTTGGGGATGAAGAGCGCAGGTGCTTTGCCAGGCCAAATGATACAGCACACAGTTGAGTTCCTTTGAGCCAGTCAGACGGAATCAAGTTATTTCTTGTACAAGCCCCTGGAGGTTTTGACGTGATTCTAGTGCAGAACAATGCAGTAATTTGCACCACCAGCCTATGCCAGTAGAGCGTTGGCACCCAGCAAACTAGATCAGTGGTTCTCAACCAGGGGTATGCGTACCCCTGGGACTATGCAGAGGTCTTCCTGGGGGCACATCAACTCATCTAGATGTTTGCCTAGTTTAACAACAGGCTACATAAAAAGCACTAGCAAAGTAAGTACAAACTAAAATTTCATGCAGACAATGACTTGTTTATACTGCTCTATATGCTATACACTGAAATGTAAGTACAATATTTATATTCCAACTGATTTATTTTATAATTATATGGTAAAAATCAGAAAATAAGCATTTTTTCAGTAATAATGTGGCTGTAACACTTTTTTATTTTTGTCTGATTTTGTAAGCAAATAGTTTTTGAGAGGTGAAACTTGGGGGTACACAAGACAAATCAGACACCTGAAAGGGGTACAGTAGTCTGGAAAGGTTAAGAGCCACTGAACTAGAGAACCATGGCACTACAAAGGCTGTTCATGTCCAGCATCCTGAACAAAGGATCCCTTTGGGCTTGCTACTTCCAAGTTTTCTTGACTCCAGTCCAGATCAGACTGAGTGAAACTAAGTGACTTGCCCATGGTTACACAGAAAATCTGTGGTAGAGACAGAAATTGAACCCAGATCTCCTGGGTCACAGTTTGTAGTACATGAATAAGACCATCTTTCCTCCCTTAAATGCAGGGAGAAAGATAGTTTTAAGACATTACCTTAACCATAAATGCAGTGGCATTTTGGGGGACCCCAGGAGTGCTTTCACACCCTGCTATATGTATCTCATTGTGCTGGTAGTGCTAGTGCCGTGCTGTAATGACAACATTATGCTAGAAATATAAATCTTGAAAATAGTACCCTGGTGTGATGATCACTCTGGGCTGCTAACGTGAATCCTCCATTTTTTGAATGCAGTGTTGTTGTAGCCCTGTTGGTCCCAGGATATTAGAGAGACAAGGTGGGAGAGGTAATATCTTTTACTGGAGCAACTTTTCTTGGGGAGAGAGAAGCTTCAGAGCTTACACAGAGCTCTTCTTCAGATCTGTAAGCTCAAAAGCTTGTCTCACTCACCAACAGAAGCTGGTCCAATAAAAGATATTTACATCGCCTGCCTTGTGTCTCTAATGTGAATTCTGTCATTCTGGCCCTGTTGGGTGTATCCTAATATACTGAGAGCATGAATTTTGGCCACTGGAGGAGGACTATAAATCTTAATGCTAGTAGCCTGCTGTTTAGATCTTACTCTACACTGAGCCTAGGAGTTTGAATTTTGGCATGTGTATCCTGATGCCAGTCCAGGAAGGCAGTGGAGTTTGGAAATAAGGTGAACACAGGGCCAGCCTTATGGGTGGATGCTGTGGCCAGGGGGGTAGGTGTGGGCGCTGTGATCAAGAGGCAAGGAACAGGGTGAGCCTGGGGTGCCATGCCATGAAAGGGAGCTCGGGGCAATGGGGAGGAGGCAGCAGGGCCCAGGGACCATGCGGGGGATTCCTCTGCCACTTTGGCCTTGGCCCCCCCACTTTTACAAGGTTCTGGCACCCTTGGGCTCCCACAACAAACCATCTCCCTGGGCGGCTGCCACAGCTCTTACCACTGCCTGGCTCTGGCTTCTGGCCTGGCTAAGGGGCAGGGCCTCGAGGGAGAGGAGGAACAGGGAGCGGGTGCCATGGCGAAGGGCTTTGGGGGGCCCAAAAGTTTTGTGCCTAGGTCCCCAATAAATCTTAATCCACTTCTGCATAAATGTATTAGCCCTTGTGCAGCCAAGCAAATTACAGTGATGCAGAAAGCTCAAAAATATTAATGAATGCTAAGGGAATTACTTCAACCCAAAACAAGGACATCATACTCCATTACTGTGAAGAAAGATGGAAGTTGAGAGCATTAAGTTCCTGCAACAGCAGTAAATGCACTGTTCTGGATGTTCCTCTGTAGGGTTCTTCAAACTGTAAATCTCTCTCTGCTTTCCCAACATGTAAGATCCTAAACCATATGTTTTCTGAGATGACTGCAGATAGTTCCCCATCAGCCATGTATGGTAATGAAACAATCCTTGGGGCTGTCTTACAACCTCTTCACAGCTAAGGGTTATGCACTAGGAAGAGTATTTCTGCTCTTGCACTGCCCAATGGGGAGAGAGGGAACATGTGGGAAAGACCCTTCGCCTGGTGATTCCCAGAAGATTCTGTTATAGGGAAGCAGCTATTTGGTATCTCGTGAAATTCCTGGGAAAGGGGGCAATTAGACTAAATAGGGAGCAGGAAGTAGTTTAGGAGAGAACACCAGAGGGGCTGTGGAAATGATGTTAGCCTAGATGCATTAGTATTTTGAATGGATGATTTGGGTTGTAATCAGTGATGGGCTGCCAAAATCTTAACAACCGGTTCCCTACCGGGTCTTCGGTGGCATTTCGGCGGCGGGTCCTTCAGTGCCGCCAAAGACCCGGAGCGAGTGAAGGACCCGCCATCGAAGACTCGGAGCGCTGCCCGGTGAGTACAAGCCCCACGGTTTTTTTACGTGTTTTTTTTAGTCATCCCTGCCGGCGCCCCGTCGAAACTGTTCGAATCGGGCTCCACACTTCCCAAAACAGCCTGCCCCCCCATCCAACCCCCACCCACGTCCTGCCCCCAACTGCCCTCGTCAGAACCCGCAACCCATCAACCCCCCTCCGCTCCTTGTCGCCTGATCACCCCCTCTCGAGACCCCCCCATCCTAACTGCACCCTGGACCCCACCCCCTACCCAACTCGCCCCACTCCCTGTCCCCTGACTGCCCCGACCTCATCCACCATCACCCTGACAGACTCCCAGAACTTCCACACTTACCCAACCCCCCCATTCCCCATCCCCTGACCGCTCCTCACCCCCAGAACCTCCGCCCCCTCCAACCACTCCCTGCCCCTTACCCAACCCCTCCTCCCAGTCCCGGCCTGGCCCCCTTACCATGCTGTTCAGGGCAGCGTGTATGGATGCCATGCAGCCTGCTGAAGCTCACAGCCCCACCCCCTTACCATGCCGCTCAAAGTGGCAGGAGCTGCAGAGCTGCCCAGAAGCGGTCCAAAGTGCTGGCAGTGCAGTGCGCTGCGGCTCTGTGAGAGGGGGGAAGGCTGGGGAGGGGCTGGGGAAGCCTCCCCAGCTGGAAGCTCAGGCGGGCCGGATGTGGCCCGCAAGCCGGAGTTTGCCCACCCCTTTAACAACTGGTTCTAAACCGGCTTCTAAATTTAACAATCGGTTCACACAAACCAACTCCAGCTCACTACTGGTTGTAATGCAATGCAGGGAGATGCTTCTTTCTCTGGCTGCAATCTAGAAGGAAGCCCTGGGACATGCCAAGCAGCAGCCGCAAGCAGTTTGCGATGCTGCAGCCACGGAAGCCATGTCCTAGTACAGGGGTCCCCAACGCGGTGCCCGTGGGCGCCAAGGCACCCGCCGGGGCCTCTAAGTGTGCCCGCGTACTGGCCGGCGGATGAGAGGGGCTCAGTGTCTCAAGTTCAGATATAGAACTGAAATCTCCCAGTGTTTGAGAGTATAACCCTGCAGCTTCCCCAAAAGCAGAAAATACGCAGCCCCTAAACTCTGCTCTCAGCATGTCCCTCTTTCCCCAAGACCTCAAGATTTGCAGATTGCGCTGTTTTGCACAAACAAGTAAGTGAATTTTATAAAGCTGAGGGCCTGCTATGGACAATACCAGCCCCATTCTCTCATAAAAGACAGGGGCTCATAGCATGCAGCCATGCATTGGCCAGGTGAGGCATTAAATGACCTAACAACTATAGGTCTTTAGAAGTCTCCAATTTCACTGATTCCATAATAATTGTGTGATTAAAATCCTTTGTCATGTGTGATTATGGGACAAAGGGCTCATCTGTAAAACTTCCATAGCTCAGCAGTTTCCGTGTAAGGTGCAAGGGTACATTTCCATCTGCTTTGAAAAAATGATTATGAACCGCCCAGGCCAGACCTGTTCTTTGTCTGTACTCTGTGTCATTTCTGCTTATTTTAGTGTCTCTTTTTAGGATCAGCACTCTGGATTGTGAGCTCTTTGGTGATCTGACCTGTCAGTTAAAATGTGTGTAAAGTCCCCTCCCCCCACCACCCTTTGATGCTATATACATAAAATAATAATAATGTATTAACATAATTTTTATATTCGTAAGCAAATATTGGAGAGAGCTTGTTTATTAAAAACATTCGGGTATTACTATTACTTTTGCATTAGTATTAATAATACATCAGACTGCATGGTTTATCAGCCAGCACAATCTCCATGCTACAATCCATTGCTTAAAAATCAAACCCAATCCTGAAACATTCATTTTTTCATCCTTGCGCATGCAAATTGTGCCAATCAGAGTTCTGTCATTGACTTCAAGGAAAGCAGAAACAAGCCTAAAATCAGCAAAGACAAAACCAACAAAACAAAACAAAACCCCAACCTGCACCAAGTGGCATATTCACACAAAGACCCTGAAAAACGCATTGTAAGTTCTATTTCTTTAACATTTAAATTGCTATAGGACACTAACTCACTAGTTCCAGAGATCAGTGTAAATATGTGACGGTGCTTTATCACCATTAGGGCCTGATGCTACTACAATTACTCATGTGAATAGTCTTTCATTCATCTGAATAGCCCCAAAAAATCATTATTTTAGAGTGATCGTTAATAATACATTATAGCATTGCCACATGGCCTAACAGCAAATGCATTTTTAAAGCACTCACAAGAAAACAATTTCAATGCCCATCCTGTATTCCTTTGTTATGAAATCAGGGCCTGATCCTGCAAGTCTACTCATCAGAGTAGTCCTTTTAACTAGTCACACTAATGCCAACAGGAGTTTTACCGTTGGCTTTAATGGGGCTAATTAAGTCAATAAGGGTCATAGCATCAGCCCTCAATAATTTTAAGCGGGACTCATACTGAAATAAAATTTCAACCTTAATTTTATTTTTTTAAAGATCGGTTTTGTTTGGATATTTCACTTTGGTTTGGTTTGGTTTGGTTTTATTAAGAATCAAAAGTTTAACTTGGATTAGCTCATAAAATACCCAGGTTGGGGACCTATAGATAGATCTCTGATAGATCTTGTGAGGCCATCAAAGCCGGGCTCTCCTCCTGCATGTTTCATAGCAAGCCCACAGGATGGGATAGAATCGTAGAAATGGAGGGCTGGAAGGGACCCCTTAATCCATCCCCCCTACACCGAGGCAGGATTATATCTGAGAGGGATATGGGAGTAGTCGACAGTGGAGCAGGGGAGGAGGAAATCTCAGAGGCTTTTGTCCATAAAGAAAAATGTACTCTCTTTTATGTTTTGTATGTAGAAAATTTTAAGGGTTCACAATGTTTAATGTGGATTAAAAATTTCACCTTTTTTGCCCCTCTACATCTCTCAAGGTCTTCTGTGTCCCCTCCAACAATCCTGTGGTTCCCCACACCTCTCCCAAATTCCTTTGGGCCCTTGGGCCCCACTCCATATGGCCCACAGGTGGTAGCAGGAGATCAGTTTATATTGATAAACTTTTAAACATTATTTTTAAATGCCTCAATATATAAGTGAAGAAGAGTTCTGTGTGGATGTGACTGGGCCATAGCCAGGAGTAACTGGAAAAGGGGGGAAAAAAAACAATAAAAAAAAATGCATCCTACCACTTTCAGGCAGACATATCTGTACAGCTATATTGGGATTTATGAACAGTGCTTTTTGCAGCCTAAAATATAAGAGCAAACTGATAAGAACGGCTGGCTTGCTTCAACTGGGGTCTAAAAAAGCAATGCTTAACTTACAAAGTCTCTTCCAAACAAAATAACTCCTAGGTGTAGCTCCTCAGTTCTCCTTGCTTCCTGGTCTGGAAGTTCACTAACTCTGTCCTGCAGGGGTGAGCAGACAGGGCTCCCACCAAAAAAATAGTAGTGGACCTTCAGGGATTTTCCCTCAGCCTTCCACTGTCTCCTCTTTACATTTCTGCTCTAATGAATTCCTAGTTATGAAAACATTTTTGATTTTCACTCATTATCTGTATAGGCTTGTCTACACTTGCAGCAGTGCCTGCTGTAGCACCCGACATAGGTACTCCACTTCTCCAACAGGTAGTAGCTATGTCAACAGGAGGGCTTCACCTGTCAACATAGCACTGTCTACATTTGGGGTTAGGTTAGTATAACTATGTCTCTCAGGGGATTTTCCACACCCCTGAGCGATGTCATCATACCAACGTCAGTTGGCATTGTAGACCAGGGTTTCCTTGGAAGACCTTCCAGCAGCAAAAGAGGAGACTGGAATGAATTAATATTTAGCTCATTTGTGTGTTTGCTTTTTAAAAAGCATGTAATTACCCACTGTTTCCTTCCTGTTATACAGTCCATAAAGAAAAGCAGACTAGCCTGAACATGTGAACACACTCCTTTTGTTTAAGAGTTATACTATAACCATTTTTGTTTGAGTAATTGGGTGAGCTTGCAAAGGCCTTATACTCAATTCAGTGGCATCTCTCTGTCTGTCTGTCAGACCATCCAATCAATTCAAAAATTTCTGGGGATGTTCTAGGCAACAATAGCCAGAACCCTGTGGATTTGGGAGGAACTTGGAAAACCAAAAGGTGGGAAACGGGGGACACACGAAGCCCCTGCCAGCTCTTCAGCACAGCCAAACCTCAAGCACCTCTGCAATTTTCTGTAGGACAAAGAACTGATTGATGGCATCCATTAACCCTTCCAGCCTCTCATCTCTGCCTGTCATCCCAATGGAGTTTTAGCATGTTGACATCCTGAATGGCTTATATCCCCCAGACAGAAAGAAGAGTAAGGATTGAGGAGAAAGGGGACATGAAGAGATTGTGGACCCTGATATGGAGGGAGAGTAGAACGGGGTGCACAGAACCTTTGGTGGATGACAGGTTGGTAGAGGGGGAAGAAGGACATACAGAGCCCCTGGTAAGCC
Source organism: Malaclemys terrapin pileata (assembly GCF_027887155.1). NCBI lineage: Eukaryota > Metazoa > Chordata > Testudines > Emydidae > Malaclemys > Malaclemys terrapin. The sequence continues at coordinate 249,391,917 of NC_071506.1, forward strand.
AGGGGAAAGGAGGAAATGAGGGGAACATGATTTATGAAGCTTCAGACAGAGCCCTTGGCATGGGAAAAGAATGGGGGACCCTGCTACTGGTGGAGAGGGGAATGGAGACAAACAGAACACCTAGTGATGGGGGAGATTGGGGGCCCCTGGTAAGGAAGGACATGAAGGGACAAAGTGGACTGAGGTGCCCACAGAGCCCTATCCAGGGGGAGGAGAATGTTGGATTCTGAAATGGGAAGAGGAGGGAATGGGGAACACACAGAATCTTTGTGGGGGAGAATTGGTATGGAGATTAGTTAGTATGCAGAGCCCCTGCCATGGGATGAAAAGGGGGACTGGAGAGCATGGGGGAAGTGGAAATGGAAGGGCACACAGAACTCTTGGCAGGGGAGTGACTGGGGGGAGTTGTAAGGAGTCCCTGAAATAAAGGGGGACACACAGGGCGTTCGTCGGGGAAGGAGCCCTTGGTGTGTGCCATAAACTCAGCCTACACAAGCTATGATGTGTGTGACCCTCTAGTAAACAGAACATGCTATCTATAACACCCACCACTGGAACAAAAGAAAAGGAGAGTGTGAGGGAAGCTCATTCGTGAGAGCTGCCATCAGGAAGGGATTGGTCATCAAGACAAATATCCTCCTTAAAGATTTAGCCTGGCCTGCAGCAGGAGATGGGCTGTGATAAGCTTAATAATGTTTTTGCACCTGAAAAAGATTCCAGGTCTTCTTTCTAGCATTCCCCTCTGTGGCTTTTTAAAGACCTGTCCTTGATTTATGGCAGAGGATATTTTCACAGTTGACAACATTGTTTATTGTCTGTGCAAACAGAGTGAAATCAATTTCTCTTCAGCATTCTAACACTGAGGTCAATGAACTGAAGTTTGATTATGGAAATCACTAGTCACTTACACTTGTCATTTAGAAAACCATGTATTTATATTTTATTATTTTTTGCATTGGCCATTCTGATCATTATTTCAATGTACTTGGAATACTTTACACAATGGGCTAGAAGAAATACTGACAGGCTGCTATCATTTGGAGTCTCTCATTTACAAATCCAGGTAGTAAATACCGACAGTGTATCAAATTAAAGGGATTAGTTTGATCTGGTCCCTACTCCCTGGCTAGGACCTTTCTTTCATATCTCTGTGGAATAGGATAGTCCACAAAGTAATGATAAAAGTACTTGTCAGGCATAAATTGCTCAGAAAATTGGTGTAAATGGTCAAGTAAATTTAACTTGTGCTAATCCAGCATTCAGTGGAAGAGCAAAGGAGTAGGCAGTTGTAAAAGGAAAAGTAACTATTAGGGAGCCAGTTTATGAATCCTTTACTCCTACTAATGAGTCAATGGGACTGTTCGTGCAATTAACTGCTCATCACTGCAAATAAAGGATTCACAATCTGGCCCAGGGCATGTAACATAAAGCAGGCCTCTCCTGCTGGCTTCTAGATAAATTAATTGGTGTTTGCACAGTGCTTTGAGCATGTAAAGCGTGTACAAGTACTAAGTATTATTATCCTTATTACTGTGTATAAACTGAAAATTTCAGTTTGAGCTTTTATAATTCAGTCTAGTCCCAGGTGCAGGCACACAGCCATTTTATAAATGTCTTAGGGCCTGTTTCTGTCACTCTAACTCCACTGAGTTATACTTTACAGCATGCGTTGGCCCATTGACTGCCTGATTAATTATACAGCCGCACCACTGGTTAAAACGGTCCTATCTCAGGATTTTGGAAATCCTGGAGAGGAGCAGGGGAAAGTTAAATGATTCCAGATTCTCTCTTCCTCCCACAAATTTGCTCTTGTGGCTAGATCAGCGGTTCTCAACATATTTACCATTGTGGGCCGCATATGCGGCTCTATATGTGTTATGTGGGCTGCATCCAAACAACATATTGACTACCTGTATGGCCCTGAGGCTGTCACATGGGTCACTGCTGTGAGCTGATTGGGCTGCAAATGGCCTTCAGCTGCAGGTTGAGAACCACTAGGCTACCTTAAATTATCTCTCGGTAAAGCCATCTTCCTTTTTCCACTGATCTTGTAATGGCCCTGAGGGCAGCCAGTCATGGGAGCAACTCACATCTGCACACTTCATCTGGTGTACTTGTGTCATAAGGAAAGATGGCAGAATGGGACAAATGGTAGTAAAAAATTGTGCAGATGGTACAAAAATTAATACACAAGACCCCTTGAGATATGGAAAAAACATGATTAGCATAGCAATTTTGAAATGTATCTGCTGCTAGCTGTGAACAGTATGAATAAACAAAGTTAATTCAATTTTAAGTGTGCTGAAATGGCTAAGACCCCACCACTTTTTGTTGTAGAAGCCCCCCACTCCTTGTAATGATGTGGGGGCCCCAGCTCTGTTTCACCATTCTTGAGCACATTTGTCTCCTCATCTTTCTTTTCTGCCCATTTTCTTTCTCTCTCCCATCCTCGTCTGCCTTTTGTTTCTCTCTTTCTTATCTTTTACTTTCTTCTTCTTGTGCCTGGCTTTGCAACGCCCCCAGCCCCGCAGGCTACAAGAAGGTCAGGTTGGGCCTGGGCCCCATGTGCTCTTGTGGTTGAGCTTAGTGTTGTGAAAGCAGAGGAGAGAAGATTAGGGTGGTCGACTGCTGTCTGAGCCTGCAGCATGTGAAGTGTTCCATAGCCAGCTGCTGCAAGACCTGGAAGAGAAGACTACTGGCTTCCAAGGAGTTTCCTGCTGCTTTACCTATAGCCACAGAAGCAAATCTGTGGGAAGAAGTACTATCAGACATTCATGCTCTTCTCCAAGATCCCAAGTTAGGGCAGCATTTTAAATTCATTCCTATGGTTTTGATTATGGGCCTCTAGCTTTATACAGTTTGAGTCCATCTGAGAGTACTACTATGCATGAACATGTGTAGCTGGAATCACGAGTTAGCCATTCTCCCTAAGTGCTCAGCTGGTACCGTGACAGGCATCACTGTGAGAGAACCTAGCTAGATAGTCCCTTTCCTATTCTTTTTCTATTTTCCTTGTCTATGATATGTTTTGAATGATCTTTTGACCAGTTGGTGAATGCTAAAAGATCATGTACAGTAGTTATTACTATTTTTATGTACCATTTGTTTGCAGTGCTGCCTGAGAGGTACTAGGTGCTTTTCAGGCACATGAGAAGGTGCAGTTCCTGCCCTGAGGATCTCACCAATTAAGGACAAACAGATACATCCTAGTCTGGGAAAGGGAACAAGCAAAAGGATTTCTATACAACTCAACAAGCATCACTATAGGCAACATGACAGAAATGTGTTTTGGAGAGGGGCTTAAAAGTGAAGGGTCCTTGATAATGAGTTAAGCTTTCAATTGCATAAAAACAAAACAGAACTGTCACTCAATCAGTTAGCACAGTATATAGAGAAAAGAAACAAGAAGAGGGCAGCTTTGGAGTGATTCAGAAGCCCGGAATGGGGTCACGTGAAAGCAGATGACATAGGTGATAAACAGGCAGACAAGGATGGGAACACTAGCACCAATATTAGTTTTTGTATTCAAATCATGTGTTCCAATGAGTCTTAAAACTAATTCAGGGCTTCTGAATCATTCTAAGTCCTTCCCCTTCTTGTTTCTTTTCTATTTACAGTATGATAACTGATTATGTGTGAATTCTGTTTATAGGCAATAGTAGCTGAATAACCTACTGTTGATGTTTGAAATTGCTAAAATTCTTTGGGGTGCCCAAAATAGGAATCAGACTCACCCAAGTTCAACCAGTACCACCAAAGACAACTAACTAACTTAATAAGACTCTTTCAGCATGATGATAACACTGTTAATCAGATTTTCAATTGGTTGATTTATCTGTGAGTAGTGGTGTTATTTGCTTTAGGGGTTATATACTCTTCTTTCCCCCAAGGCAAATGTATAATACAACAAGAGACCTATCGGTATAAAGTTTAACAAAATGATCAACTTCAGTAATATTTGTACTCCCTTCGTACTAAGATTAAAATATTTGAGGGTCATTTAACATTCATTTGTTACACTTTTGCAATGTGATTCAGTTGCACAGGACTTTGGGAAATCATTCTCCAAGCTAATGAATCAGGCTTTCAGAATGTGTTTATTAGCTACCCCTCACTGGGAGCTGTGACATCTCTCAAATTGAAGCTTGCAAAAAAAATGACAAAATACATATTTCAAAATGTATTCAATTAAAACTTGATGTCTGTAGGACAACTGTGATAGTTTTTTGGGAAAATCAAAGTCAAATTTTGTTCTTATGTAAATTCATTATGTAGATAATTAGGAACTTTAGAATGTCCAAATTACTTTCAGAAAGAAGGATATTAATTTTGTTTATTGAGCTAGAAATAATAAAACATTTGGAAATGTCATTTCATTAACATTATATGAGTACGCATATGGGCGATAGGAAGATGTAATTTCTTTCTGCAACTTGGGCTAATGAGAATATTAGGAAAATGTAGGACAGAGAAAACAAATGTTCAATTGTCATTTTAATAATTTATTGTAGACAAGAAATAATCTCTCTTAATCTCAAAACAGTTGTCATGCTAATAAGTATTCCATTCTTGTAGCCTCTACAGATGATAGCGCTGCAGAGAAGAAAGGTGGAACTCTCCATGCTGGTTTAATAGTTGGAATTCTGATATTGGTCCTCATTGTAGCAGCAGCCATCCTTGTGACAGTCTATATGTACCATCATCCAACGTCAGCAGCTAGTCTCTTCTTTATTGAGGTAAGTCAAAGGTGCCATGATGGGTCACTAATTCTGTTACTTGTTTCACATGATTATTTAGTCTACAGAATAGTACTTTCTAAGCTAAAACTATAGACTGTTCTTTGAATCCTGATTGGTACTAGCTTTAATCTGTAATGTTTATAGAATCTTAAATACATAACCCATAAGATGCTACTATAAATACAGTCACTTCCTCCACTCCTCACTACACCCCTTTTATTTCAAGAAAGTAGGGTTTTTTTACACAATGTGTATTCAAAGGCTATATGCAGTAATTTCAGTTATCAGTCATATTCACAAAATCTCTTGCTATCTTACATTTTATTCACTTAAAATAACATTTTGTCACTAGATGTAATGGTAACTGTGAAATAGATGCACATTGCCATTTTATTTGTGAGCTTGTATTTATTTTTTTATCTGTTTATTTGTTTAGTGTAAAAATAAAAGAATATGTGCACTAGTAAATTCTGCAAAATGCCTGACCTATGGCAAGTTTAATAACACTTGGGGTAAGCCAGACACTTCTGCAACGGATTCATTTGTTGAAATCCTTTAATGCACTACCTGACAGTATATAACAACGTGAGACTAGAACATTATCCCTAGTACAGGTATTTGTGGCTCCAGTATATTGTGAGGATCTGCCCTCTGCTGTGATAAATATTTCTTTCAGAGCACAGCAGAGTTCATCTGTATCAAGCTAAATATATACTTGCTATACAAGAAAGAAAACTGAGACCATGCATGAAACCAACTTGCAGTGTTGGCCTACTTTTAAGAACATGGAAAATATAATAATAATAATATATGGAGATATACCTATCTCCTAGAACTGGAAGGGACCCTGAAAGGTCATCAAGTCCAGCCCCCTGCCTTCACTAGCAGGACCAAGTACTGATTTTGCCTCAGCTCCCTAAGTGGCCCCCTCAAGGATTGAGCTCACAGCCCTGGATTTAGCAAGCTAATGCTCGAACCACTGAGCTATCCCTCCCCCTAAACTTGTAACAGATAACAATAAAGATGCATAACAACTGGAAATATCATGAAGGACGTACCTGGGGATTGCTTAGGTCGAAGATCAGCCAAAAGGGTCTGGATCATTGATAAAACATTCACTCTTAGTAACAGGGACTTGAATTGAAGTGTAAATTAAACATGGCTTCATCTTTAAAACTACTTTATAGTTAAATAGAGAACTTACATGCAAGAGTAGTGACATAAATCAAAATGAAATGCTTACAAGTATTGGGAGCGCTCAGGCTATGTAACTACATTAATCATTTGGGATCAGGATACAAATAACAAACTCAGGTATTTTTCATACATATCTAAGTGACAGACTGAGGCAAATTTCTGTTGGTATAAGTGAACCCAACTCCGCTGAAGTCAAAGGAGCTGTGTCCATTTCCGTTAAGTAGAAGATGTGGCCCACTGCATTTTTCACTAGCTTTAATTGGCCCTGGCATGGGAAACTTGTTTATCTGTTAACGGAAACTTCCAAAAAGACTTGATTTGTGTGGCAACACCATTTTCCAAAAGGACAGAAACAAGGTACTGGCTAACAGTAAAATACATATTAAAAGGGGGTTTCTGAGGTGCATAGTTACATGGTCCAAAGCAGAAATTCTACCAGTTAACAAATTATTATTATTAAACATTTGTATTATAGTATAAATGTACACAGTTCTCCCTGGAACAGTAGAGCCATCTACTACATAATATATTTACTGTCACCAAAAGTGAAGTAATCCCAGCATTCAATGCTAATGAACTAGCTTACTAGTTTTCAGGACAGGCTGTTAGAAAATGTGGTAACATGATCTTTCTATCCTACCCAAAATGAATAAGATGCATGAAAATAAGGACAGTTATTGGTATGTAAGCATGGGTATTGTGCCAGGAAGGGGTAGGCTTTTGGGGTCAGTTTCATGATAACAGGTAGAGATGTTCCTTGAACACTGAGACTCAGACTTGCAGAGTATTTTTATTGATTTTTTTTAGGTGCTTGAAAATGAGTAGAGAAAAGGATTATTCTGAATTTTAGAACATTACCACAGCTTTGGAAATATAATAGCAAGTATCTGCAGCCTCCGGTATAGGAGAATGCTATTGCTCTCTGAAATGCAGTTGGTTCTTGCACTGATTGCTTCTATTAAGTACATTTTTATTGTTTGATGTTTTCAGATACTTTCATAATTACTACCACTGATCATTTAATTTAACAAAGAAAAACTATAAGTAGTTTGGCCAATTCAGAAAATGCATTCATCCTTCTCAGCTGGTGCACAAGGGGTATGCACATGCAACTCCCACACACGGAGAGGAGAATGTATCCCCCTAAGGTTTGCTTTTGGAAAGAACAAAAGTGCATATGTGGGAGGGAATGTAGAGGAAGATGATAAAATATAATTGTTATATGGAGACAATATATACAAAAACATTTACTCATTTGGTTGTAGAAACAATACCAAAGGTTCTATCAGCATAAAGATTCATGACTGGGAATAAGAGAGATTTCTAAGTAAGCGATGCTGGTAGCACAATGATGTAAGGGAATCCTTGTTAGAGGGAGATTTGAGACCAAAATACCCAGTCAACAGGGTTGGCAAGGTTCTCCAAAATAGCCAACTTACCTTATTTATTGGAGATGAGTAGAATAGAGATCTGGTGTTAGTGTTGTAGAATATGGATTGAGAAATGCTGCCACAGTCTTGACCAAATAGCAGGAAAGAAATCCCACCCCCTCCCCCAAACACACACACAAATGTTAGGTAAAATAAGAGTAGTGAATGGGGAAAAAAAGTTGTTTTAATATATTTTGTATGACTTAAAGCACAGGTAGGCAGGCAACTTCTTCACATAATTGTATCTGAACAATTGACCTATAACCAGTCTGCTTTTCCAGAATTGGTGTTCCTTGAGCAGAGAGCATGAACTGTACCTCCTTGCCTTCAGTGGTGGTTCAGTCCTGTAATGCTCAAGGTGAAGCCACAAATTCATTCTCATTTGTCATACTCAATCAAGATTTGAATCTAGGTCTCCAGAGTGAAGGCTAGTCAATGCAATAAATAAATAGCCAATGTACTGATGCGGAGAGAAGAAAGAGAGGAAGTGGACCTGCCTTTCCTATGCTTATAAAAACAAGCTATCTGCACCCTTATAGAACATCTTATTGAATGTAATGATAACCTTTGTACAGAATTTTTAACCCGTTATAGAATTCTGTAACAGAAGTGCAGAGAATCCACTATTAAATGCTATAGGATGATCTTTTAATTCTCTATGAAGTATGTAATTTTATACTAGATTCTGTAGGTTTATAGAGTGACTGCCATAGAACCTTTTGGTTTTAGCCTTATTAAATGCATAAGACTTTTTCCTTGTGGAGGGTATTTGTGTCTGGACTGGGTCTGAATGCTGTGACCCAGAAATTTTGTGCTTGTCAGTTACGAAGTCACAGATGAGCCCCTTTAATTGGAGTTTGTATATATAGCTACTTTGACTTGTTTGATTACATACTAAAATTATAAGTTGTTCCTGCAACATAACACAGCTGGAAGAGACAGCAGTGTGATTTCCATTTGCAGTCTATATATCATTATGCTGGATAGCCAGTCACCCCACATAAACCAACTGCCATGTAGCATCTACCAAGACTGGACCCAGTGACACCTGTACAGTACATACGCTTTGTTAGCAAAGACAGGTTTCATTTGCTACTTATACAATGGTTCTTCGAAAGAAGACAGCACACTGCAATTCATTTTCAATAACCAAAGCCTTTTATTATTCATTGCTCTTCATTATAATATCCTTTCAGAAAACAGGAAACAGTCAAACACCAATTTTTCTATATGTTTCCTTCATTGACTCTCAGAAGGCCTGTCAGATTACCATCTATTTTAATAGCAAATATTCACCATAACAACAGATGTATAGGACAATCTCTGCTGATGTTTTGTTAGTTTGTTAATGTAATGAACCGAAAAATATTTTACTCTTCCTTTAAATTTGTGTTTTGAAATAGAAAATGTTTTATTTAAAAGTGGAATAATTTTGACAAGTTTGAGGAAATGGTAATTAAATAACAAATGCGATACTTAGTGGGAGTGTAAATGGATACGTCTACACTACACGCAAGGGGTGTGATTCCCAGTTCATGTAGACATACTTGTGCTAGTGTTCATCTGAGCTAGGATGCTAAAAATAGTGGTGTACCTGCGGGAAGCACGGACAGCCGCAGTGGGAGTACAGCTAGCCGCTCTGAGTACAAACCTACCTGAACCCCATAGGTATGTACTCAAGGGAGTTAGCCTGTGTCACCAATGCTGCTGTCCACTCTACCATGGCTACACTACTGTTTTAGCAGGCTAGCTCAGAGGAGAGATAGCACACTTATGTCCCTGCAGGCTGGGAATCACACCCTTAGCTAGCAGTGCAGACATAGGCTAAGTCAGCAAGAATTTGACATCATTTGAAGGGATGGGAGATTCTTGGTGGAGATTTTAGTACTGGCCAGCAATGTCAATTTTCACTACAAAAGAGGTAGTTAGTAATCAGTCATTTCTTCTTATCACATATTAATGAATGTGCAGATATTTAATAATCCTCAGTATATTTTAGAACAGGGGTAGGCAACCTATGGCACGTGTGCCAAGGGCGGCATGTGAGCTGATTTTCAGTGGCACTCACACTGCCTGGGTCTTGGCCACCGGTCCGGGGGGCTCTGCATTTTAATTTAATTTTAAATTAAGCTTCTTAAACATTTTAAAAACCTTATTTACTTTACATACAACAATAGTTTAGTTATATATTATAGACTTATAGAAAGAGACCTTCTAAAAACGTTAAAATGTATTACTGGCACGCGAAACCTGAAATCAGAGTGACTAAATGAAGACTCGGCACAGCACTTGTGAAAGGTTGCCGACCCCTGTTTTAGAATATATCTAACAACCAAGTACAGAGTAAAGGATTCTCAGCAATGGACTGATTATAAGAGAACTTCATAGAATGAAAATTGTGTATCAAGTTCCATGGCTGGCTTGCAAATTGTCCACTCAAATGGCACTGCACTTTTTTCCACCCTTTGGATTGGAGGAGAATAAATGTATCCAAATGGAGCAGGGAACCCAGAAAAAGAGAGCAGCAACTATGTATTAGTAGTGCTTTCTATGGTAACTATGTTTGGATCCTTGCATGTTTTCAGGAGGGAATGGGTAGAGAGCGAAGGATTATTCTAGGCAGTATGGTTCCTTTATAGTTCCAAGTTGGAACACTTATTAACTCTCTTGGAAGTGGTAGTTCATGTTTATTATTCAGGAGAAAAGCAAACAGTGAATATTCTGAGCTGGATTGCTGCCAAAGGAAAAGAGGACAGGGCAATTAAAATAAATTTCTTTGAAGTAGCACACATGTAGCTAACATTTCCTTGTCAGATAATGACATGATAGAAAACAGAAGACCTCTTGTGTCATTTCCCAGAAAATTAGGGTTTTTTTTCACCTTTTGACTGGAAACCCAGAATTCTACAATAATGGAACCTACCTTACAGCTTGTAGTAATGTTCTTACAGCACTGGGAATCATTACTGTGGACCATAGTAGTATTTCTTTTAAAAGAGAAGGAATTGTCTAGAAGTATACAGTATTTTAGACATACAGTAGAATAAATACATAGAAGTTGATGGAGATTCTTGGGAAATGCTATTCCAAAAAGATGCATCCAGGTTGTTCCAACAGCCATCAGCAACATTATCAAAAAAGAAACCAGAAAAAGGTCAAAGCCAGAAAGTCCACCAGAGATTGTAGTAATACCAATGCAAGAAGAACGTACACTAGAGGTTGGTATACAGTCTTACAGCTGCCACTAATTCTGGAGATGGTAAAAGAACAACCCTAGCTCTCACTTTCTTCAGTGGAAAGACTCTTTGAAATCAGTGGATTTGGATGAAATCTAAAAGAGCATGTCAAAGATAATTCATTACATGCCAAATTCACAGCTGGTATAAACTGATACAGCTGCAGTGAACTAGAAGGGGCTGTGCCAGTTTATACCAGCAGAGAATTTGGCACTCAATTTTACAATAAACAAAAAAGATGAAGGGCTAACTCCTGACTCCATTGATACCAGCAGGAAAACTCACATTGAATATTGATAGTGTATCTATGTACCAAAGCACTTTTGAGTAGTCTTGTAGCTGTACAATTAATAAAAGGTTATACACACACACACACGCATACATACACCCCTCTGGTCTCTGCACTAAGAACTCGTCTACACAGAAGGGTAATGCACTCTACATAGGGTGTGATTTCTTAAGTGCTCTAACATCATGCATGTTAATTGATCCATGTAGACCCTGTTGTTGTGCACTAAAGGTTCCCCAGTGCACTTTAGCATAGCACTGTTTCAAACTGCACAACTTTAAATTACATTAGTGCACACCAGCAGGGTCTACACAGACCATTTAACATGCATTATGTTAGTGCACTTTAGAAATCACAACCCTGTAGAGCGCATTACCCCGCTGTGTAGACAAGCCCTGAGTCTGTGTATTTTAAGTTGTACATTGGTTATGTTACTGAGGTTGATTAGCAAAACACTCTGTTTTTATGTAAGTGCACAGAAAAGGATGAAGCTGAAGTATGTTTTTCTCTGTTTCATCATTTGTGTGTCTTATGGCCATCATACTGCATGCATGAGAGCATACACCCACTCTTTTTTCGTTCTTTTTAACCAAAGTGCCAAAGGAAGGAAGCTACAGTCTGCAGGGGCTAATTTCACTGGGTCTACATTCTTAGTGGAATACTGGGTTTCAATAAATTGTATGCCCAAGACAAGAAAAATGCTATTAACTTCAAAAGAAGCAGTGGTCTTGAGATTTCTGTGAACTTTTCCTTAGAGTATGAAGCAAAGTAGGTGCTGAAGTGGCTTATTGAGCAAGGGGGGAGGGATAGCTCAGTGGTTTGAGCATTGGCCTGCTAAACCTAGCATTATGAGTTCAATCCTTGAGGGGGCCATTTAGGGATCTGGGGTAAAAATCTTTCTGGGGATTGGTCCTGCTTTGAGCAGGAGGGTAAACTAGATGACCTCTGGTCTGTTCCAACCCCAATACTCTATGATTCTAAGAAAACATATGTTCAGTTACACTTGGAACAGGAAATACATATTGAACTGATAGTATGATTTGGGTGTGTATTTATTAGTTATCTAGCCATGATATCTCTATAATTTATACAGAATAGTGTCAAGAAACACCCTTGGGAGCTGCCACCTAATGTACCAAGACTACTTCTATTCCTGTTTTCCCTGCCAGCTGAGGACTTCAGCACCCTGTCTTGCTGAGCCAGACACTCCCGTCTGCTCCAACACAGACTCAGGGTCTGAATTGCTTGCCCCAAAGCTGCAAGTTTATCTGAAAACAGCTCACAGAAGTGTGCTTGTCTATAGCCCTTAGATGCCAACTCCCAATGGGGTCTAAACCCAAATAAATCCGTTTTACCCTGTATAAAGCTTATGTAGGGTAAACTCATAAATTGTTCGCCCTCTATAACACTGAGAGATATGCACAGCTGTTTGCTCCCCCAGGTATTAATACATACTCTGAGTTAATTACTAAGTAGAAAGTGATTTTATTAAATACAGAAAGTAGGATTTAAGTGGTCCCAAGTAGTAACAGACAGAACAAAGTAAGTCACCAAGCAAAATAAAATAAAATGCGCAAATCTATGTCTAATCAAACTAAATACAGTTAAGATCCTCACCAGTTCCAGAATGCTCCCTTTTACAGGCTAATCTCCTTTTAGCCTGGGTCCAGCAATCACTCACACCCCCTGTAGTTCTCTCCTTTGTTCCAGTTTCCTTCCAGTATTCTGGGGGGATGGAGAGGCTCCTTCTTTAGCCAGCTCAAAACCAAAATGGAGGGGTCTCCCATGGATTTAAATAGACTCTCTTGTGGATGGAGACCCCCCTCTTCACTTCTATGTGAAGTTCAGCTCCAAGCATACATACACTTATAAGCACCCCCCCATAAAGCCTTATGGGGTACACTGTCACAGTAGTTTCATAATTTTTCAAAAAAGTAATCCTTTTTTATTATGAATCATTTGGAAGATTGAAATTGTAATCTGACACCTCTCTGTTTCTTCTTCTCTGCACTGTATTCAACACGCATTTCCTTGTTTGTTATTGTTGGACTACTCATAATGAAGTGCTATCGCGCTTATTTAGGGGATTATGACATGTGGAAAGTTTCTATCTCAGAAAATAAAATCTGTATGTGGTCAAGTGGAAAGAATTATGAACTTTTAAAACAAAAGGACCCCTCCTGTTCTCATTGACATTTCAATGGGAACAGACCCCAAACCAAGAAAAATGTTTATTACAATATGGAGCCTATTTACTTTTACAGGGTCCCTTTTAAATAAAACATACATAAAACATAAGGAGTAAAGATGTATTATCAGTGTAATAGAGGCGATATTGCCTGCTCAGGTCCTTTTTTAAATTATTGTTAAGATCTTTTTTCTCCTCTTGGAATACAAAAGTAAAATGCATTTAGTTGCCAGGGATACTTCCTTTTGAATCAGGTCACAAATTGACTCTGACCTTCAAGAATTCCTTCACGGTGTCTCTTGAGAATAAGGAATGTTGCAGCAAGATGATATTTTAAACTCCCCCTTTGCTGATTTTTGGAGGATAATGCACATATAAAGACTGATATCTTTCATATTTGTTTTAACAAGACCAAAGCTCACATTAGGTGCCTTAAATACAACAAAATTAATGAACCTCAATAATAGTTAGCTATAACACAATTATAAAATTAATGTATCCACTAATCTATGTAGTGTAAAATATACTGCAGTCAGGATCTAAAATTTGTCTGGCAAAAAATCAGGCATGATGTGCCAATTATGGTGGATTACATGCTTGTGAATACAAGAACACATGAAACAGATTAAATTGAAGGGTGTGCTGTATAAAGATTAAATAAACATATAAAGAAAACATGGTTCAGGAATTTCTGAAGCTGCATTTGAATGAGGTTATACTGCTGTCCGTGTAACTTGGTTGATTCAAATGTGAGCCTTAGGGTGAAAGGGACTTATGCGTGAAGGACAAGCCTGACAAAATTAAGAGGTAATATGTTAGATCATATAAATTAGACTGTCTTGTATCCAGACATCTTTACCCTACTTGTTCCCACTTACCCGTGTATAAGGCTAAATCTATACTACGCAGCACGGCGGAGGTGTATAGTGTCAGTGTAGCTACACTCCGCAGTGAAAAGCAGGCTCCATCCACACTGCCACGTGTAGCTACCCACGTCAGTGAAAAGCTCTGGCAGAAGGGAGGCAGCAGAGAAAGGCTTCAGCAGTTCCTTACAGCCAGAACCTTTCACTGTGATGAGGAAAGGAAGAGCTGGCAGAGCCTTTCCCCTCTAAGGGAGCCTTTCCCTGCTGCTGGTGTCTTTCACTGCAGTGGGGAAAGGCTTAGCAGCAGGGAGCTTCTGGAGCCTTTCCCCGCTGTCCCTCTCCCCCCCACCAAAATAGCATTGCTAAAAATAGCCGTGTAGATGGGAAAGCAAGGAGAGAGTGTACCTGGTATGTACTTGGAGACATACTCACACCCTCCAGGAATGTCTTTACTCTGCTTAACTAAACCACGCATCACCAGCTATGCTGCTATCTATAGCCATGCTAGCAGGGCTTTGCAGGTATATACGCTACACACTGCCGAAAGAGGCATGCATTGTTGATGTACCCAAAGAGAGATTATGTGGGTGTAACTTACATAGAGAAGCCAAAGCAGGTATAAAGTACACATAGTTGTTTTCTCCGCCATACTTCTTTCTCCTGGCCCCCTAGTGTCTGAGCTACATGAGTTCTCACCCCAGTTTTGTCACCTTTTCACTGCGTGAGTGGCACAAAGGAGACATAATCTGGCTGAAGCTGGACAGCTGAGAATTCCCCCAAAAGAATTCTTGACTGGTATAAAGCCAAATGAGTCCGCTCCTGTGCCATTCTCCTCTACCTTGGCAAGTGAGCGTAAGTAAAGCATGGCAACAGCAGAGTGGTATTCTCCTATCTCAGCTGGAGTACAGTGCTGCAGGAACCATGGCCAACTGTCATGAATTAGGTTTGGGTTTAGACTGTGTTATCTTACTTCAGGGCTGGTGCAAGGGCAGCTTCAGAATCAGGGAGCCATTATCAGCTCTCCATTACTGAGTGGATCGTTGCACAGGAGAGAATCTGGCCCCATTAGAATTACTTCATCAGGCTCTGTGTGCCAAATTCAGAAATTGTGTGTCTGTGTTGGTGAGAATTACACATTGATAAGTAGTTCTGAATCTAAGTAAATCTGATGGATTTGAAGTAACTGTAGAGGTAGTTTAGGTTGGTGTAAAGTTCACACTGAGGAAACCAAAAGGTGTAAATTATCCCTATCTATCTGTCCTGTGGTGACTAGGTACCAATCTCAGGGCAGACTGTTAAGAACCAGGGCACAAACCCCAAGCTGGTTGTGAGTTCTGTACTTACATTTCACCAGCCAATTTTCAATTGTAAACTCCTCAAGTACTATAACAGCTTTAACATGGAGTCACAGGTAGTCCCCTTGGGAGCCCCAATCTGTCTCGCCACCCAGCCTACCTTTGTGATACACCAAAAATCACAGCAATCACAGGTTACTGCCAGTGCCAAAGGATCAGTCACTTACCCCAGGTCAATTGCACCTTAGATCTCATACCAAAGGTAATGTTTGTAGGCAACCCTATAATAAACTATTTAAATTTTATTAAATAGGAAAAAGAAACAAGAATTATTTACAAGGTTAAAGCAGGTAAATGTACGTACACAAATGAGTTACAATCTTAAGTTTCAAAAGGTAATAGAAGCACCTATAATAAGCAAGCTCTGTATTTCCTTTTGGGCTAACCCAGGCTAAGCAGCTTGGGATCATTTGCTTATGCCTAGAAAACCCTGCCTGCTAGAGTCCAAGCATCATAAAGATACAGCTCTTTCTTGTTTGTGGTTTTTATTCACTCCCTCCCCCCATGCTCTGAGCTGCAGCAAACTCAGCTGATGGGAGGAATCCACTTGCACACCTTATCTTCATGGGAGTGGGAGAAGAGCAGAGCAACAAAGTCTTTTGTTCTCTTTAATGTTTCCCAATGATCATCAGGTGTTCATGGACCTTCCTTGTCAGGCAGCATGTAACATCTTCTGTTGGAGACCAACACTTCACACTAGTTGATGTCTCTCTCCTGTCTGGTGATTTACACAGTCACAGAGGCTTACACTACAAATGCTCAAGTATTACCTTATAAATGGGAAGCAGATGCTATAAGTGAGATTAATGCATTCAGCAACTCACAAGCATTCAGTAAAGACTAAACACTTTCTTATAAATCTAATACCTGTTTTAATTATATTAACACATAGGTGAGCCAGACTGATTCCAGCCATGTATTTGTCAATGTTCATTTGAGACGTGGGGACCTTGGCATGATCTGTCACCTGGTCTGCCAGCATCACAATCTCTACTTTGACTCCCAATAGAATCACTTAGACTCAACTTTCAGTTTGGTTTTCTCTTCCCCGCTCTTACCTCCCACCCCACCCCACCTCAACTGGCTATTTGAAAGGAGACAACTGAAGAAAAAATAATATAATAATTGAAAAGCTAGTTTGCGGTATTTTTCCCGGTGTTGACTTTCAGATTTCTGGCCTTGATGGGCTTTTTGGGCTCAATCTGAGGTTCAACATTTTACATCTTCGTATATAGCAGCACATAGCAGATAAGATTGCACAGTGATAGGTAAGGATTTTTCTTACACTATTTCTAACAATGCAGTGATTTCACAGATGCTGCATAGCTCTTTAAAATAATGCAAAGTAAATAGGAGAAAGAGAATTGTAAGGCCAGATTCTCAGCTGGTCTAAATTTGAAGTTGATGGAGCTATGTTTACATCAGCTGAGGATTTGGCCCATAATTTCCTTTTTTTTTTTTTTTTAGTCTGAAAATGGCCAGGCACCCCTGCTCATTGATCTAATTCTTCCCTGCACTGACAGATGCATTCCGCATCCTGAAACTAATGATTAAAAGAAAAAAGAACAAGTGTAATTTTTATGTTCTTTGAAAGTTCTACATTGTCCTGGCATTTCGAATACTGCTATTGATCTCATTGTTATTGCACGACACTGACCATAAATGTATTTCTTCACGAGCTTATTCAGCTCAGCAGGAACCAGCAACTCAGCAGGGGAGACCCAGATCATGTCAGTTGAAAAATCTGTAAAATAAAGAATTATCACTGAAAATAAAAGTCAAAGGGGTAAGGAAAGAGGTGTCCAGTTTCTCATCATTCCGCAGCTGACTGCTTAGATGATCCTGCCTGCTGCTGGTCCCTAAAGTTGCAGAAACTTTTTTTTATAAGGAGAAGCATTTTAAATCAGAGAGGTCTATTTTGGAGAAGGATTTGTTTCGAGTGAAAGGAAGAAATGAATCAGGTATTTTCATTGGTATCTCCATATCATCCGTTTGAATTGTACAGCTTGGGTCAATCTGTACTTTTAAATAATTTATATTATGCATCCAATTCTTGTGGTGCCAGGCAAGTCATGTTACCTAGTTACTTGGAAGTAAGGTATATTGGAGACACAGTGTTTGCAGGCACTGGGTTGGACCTGATATCTCAATACCTGCTCATCTCTGACTGACATGTAGTCAAAAGAACTGGGTGTTTGGGGTTCGGGGGAAAAAACAGGTCGGGCTGGCACTAAAATTGCAAGTATTCAAAAAATACTCAGATAACTCTGAGGGTGCAGATGATCCATAGAGCAATCCTGTTATGGCCCAGATCATCAGTGGTAGACAAGACCAGGCATTTGATTACTTGTCATGGGACAATGGAAGTCATGGATACCATAATTAAATATTAGTTTATTTGCATAAGGATGATATGGGATCTTGTTGATACTGTGTTAACATATGCCTTTATTTCTTAGTGGAAATTACAATTTATTTTGATTAATGTTGAAGACTGCAAAGCTGTCACAGGTAATAATTGTCTAATATTTAGTAAAAAGGACCATGATTTATATGTTCCTATTGAGAATGTACTAATATCGATTACTGTATAGTAAGATCAAAATGTAATAGATCAATATAGTTTCTTCTTCCTTTCTTGGTTCATCAGGTAATTTTTTACTATCATTTTAAAGCTTTGGCACTCAATCCTGAGAGGTGTGAGGGATCTATATTTAAATATCTCTGCTTGTGAAACATAAACATCTGCTGTTGACAAAGACTGAAGTTCAGTCAAAAAGCCCATGAGCACTTCTAATAAACTTTTCACTTGATGTTAGACATCTTTATAAGTCTTATCCATTGAGCTGGATAAGAATATGTGCCATAGACGACTTCATTGAATTGTATGAGATATAAATTTGTCAGAAACAGTGAAGGTGCCCTTTTAAAGTTAAAAAGAATGGTAGATATAGAATATAGAGCTAGGGAGGGCAGGGTTGCATTAGAAACGTGAACTTGAAAGATGCTCAGTACCCTCAACTTGCATGTATTTTAATGGGAGGTGACAGTGCTATGTCCCTCTGAAAAGACCTTCAGGACTTCGCAGGATCAGGCTCTTATACTGATGTAAATCAGAGTGACTCTATTAAAGTCAATTATACACATGTAAAATAGTCATGGGAGGAGACTCAAATCCCCATGAATCAAGTTGAGACCACATGATGAAGTTGATAACTGGTTAGGGATGAAACTGCACAACAGACTCGTTGGGATTTGGTGCTGGTAGGATGATACTATTAAAGCAAAAGGCAAGTTTTGCTAGTAGTTTACAGGCTTCTGAGTACAGGAAATGGAAAGAGACATGATTGTAATGGCAAAAACAACGAGGAGTCCTTGTGGCACCTTAGAGACTAACAGATTTATTTGGGCATAAGCTTTCGTGGGCTATAACCCACTTGATCAGATGCATGGAGTGAAAAAAAGTAGGCAGGTATAAATATATAGCACATGAAAAGATGGGAGTTGCTTTACCAAGCGGGGGGTCAGTGCTAACGAGGCCAATTCAATCAGGGTGGATGTGGCCCATTCCCAACAGTTGACAAGAAGGTGTGAGTATCAACAGAGGGAAAATTATATTTTGTAGTGACTCAGCCACTCCCAGTCTTTAATCAGGCCTAATTTGATGGTGTCAAGTTTGCAAATTAATTCCAGTTACGCAGTTTCTAACTGAAGTCTGTTTTTGAAGTTTTTTTTGTTGAAGAATGGCCACTTTTAAGTCTCCTATCTTTTCATGTGTTGTATATTTATACCTGCCTACTTTTTTTCACTCCATGCATCTGATGAAGTGGGTTCTAGCCCATGAAAGCTTATGCCCAAATAAATTTGTTAGTCTCTAAGGTGCCACAAGGACTCCTCGTTGTTTTTGCTGATACAGACTAACATGGCTACACCTCTGAAACCTTACGATTGTAATGGAGATGTTCCTTGAATAGTTTTCTGATACTGTTACAGGCCTCACTGCATAGGATTGTACTATTTTTGTAGTCCACAGTGTACAGTTGTAGAGGATGGTACATGTCACCAAACTACTCTCCACAGATAATATTATCCACAGATAATACAAACTTATTTTGCAGAATCACGAAAGGAAATGTAAAAAAAGAATTATTAAGAATTGCAGCGAACTAACAATGAAGCACAGTGCTCAGTATGCTTCATTATAATTATTATAAATGAATTCCTGTCACAGGTGAAATGTACCATACCATTGACTGATCTTTCATAGAGATTATATGGATCTTTATAGGGATAACAATATGTTTCTCAGTTCCTTCAGGAGGCCAGGGAAAGTAGTCATTAAATGCCAGTACTCCCATATTATAGTGCTTGTACTCTATCTGAAAATGATTATATGCCAGTGAGCACATCTGTTCAGTCCTTCTATAATCGATCTTCTCCTACATCACTTATCCCCTAATCTTTATATTCCTATGGCATCTGCACAGTAGACTTTTCCCTCCTTCCCTTTCCTTTTTCTGGCTCACATTCAGTGCATTTCTTTCTTCTTGTTTTATATATATTTAAAACCATCTAAAACATCTTCCATTTATTTTGTAGCAGTTCTTTATTGAAACACAGAAATTATTGTTTCCTTTGTTTTCAGGATAAA
Source organism: Malaclemys terrapin pileata (assembly GCF_027887155.1). Taxonomy (NCBI): domain Eukaryota; kingdom Metazoa; phylum Chordata; order Testudines; family Emydidae; genus Malaclemys; species Malaclemys terrapin. The sequence goes on from NC_071506.1 coordinate 249,411,865, forward strand.
ATTGGTTAGAAATCCTGACTGAATTCTAGGCTGTAAGGAAGTAAAGTCATTTATAATTTTCTGCAGAACTCTCAACTGAATTGCAGTTGTTTGTTCAGCTCAAAGCTATGTACTATATTATTTTATAGTTATGTCATCAGTGGTCCTGTGGATAACTATAGATGGGAAGCCTTGTTGGCAATAGAAAATCCATCACGCCTCTTTAAATGGTGTCTGGTTGTTCAGAGTGAGTCTGAAGATTGAAACCAAAGGTTTGTTTTCCTTTTCCTCTCTTGTAGAACTATACCAGAGGTAAATGTCGTTTACTAGAACCCTTTTCATGAAACTCAGCCAATGGCACTAATTTATTTGAAAATCTGCTGGAGGGTTCAGTTTGGGACATGTTTGGGGTTCTTTTAAACACATAATTCTGCAACTGAAAATCAGCTTATTTAAAGATGACCTGCAAGGATTTCATAAAAGTCCCTCAATTCGGTATGTGTTGAATGCCCCCAGTTGCCAAACTAATTGGGGCATTCAGCTCATTACAAGCTCTATCTCTCAGAAAGCAGCTTCCTGGGTCTCCTGCATTTCCTGAACTAAGCAGCCAAGCTCCTAAAGTGGATGTAGATCCTTCTGTGGTTGACTAAAATTGTGTCAGTGAAGAAAGAATGCTACAGGGGCATATTTGTTTGCATGCCATATTTCTTCGTGGCTGATAACTCCATTCTCATGCCCAGCCAGGAATAAGACTGGTGCCCTGAGGCCCAGGATTCGCCCAAATAAAAAGGTGGTGAGGGGAATAGTGCTACCCACTGGGATAAGCCTGGAGACCACCTAGTACAATAATAACAATAAGGGAAGAAGCCCCAAACTTCCACTCTAGTACTTCTGTCAGGAAACACCTCACCTGTGCTCTTAAAAAGGAGACAGGCAAAACCCATCCTGTCACTGCTCCAGGATCTGCATAAAGATGTTTATTCTAGGCTAAAGGCAGCAGGAACTCCAGCAGACTGCCTGGTCCCAAGCAGTGGTGCAATGGATGGGTCCATCACAGGGAGTTTGAGCTTGGAAATGTCATTTCATAAATTATCCTGCTCTGGAACTATTTCTCTTTTTACCTTTGTGGCCTTCCACAGGGAACCAACCTCTTTCCCCACATATGGCAGGTCATTCTTCTGCACACGCAGTATCCATGGCCTTCTGGGGCTTGCAAGAGTGGGGGTATTTTCCTCTAGCAGATTTGCTTAGGAAGGTAATCTTGGGACCCATTTCGGGAAGATTCACTCATGTGAGAAAAATCCCAGTGAATTCAGTTGCAATACACTTTCTATTTACAGAACAGCAGTTCAGAAAATAGCCTCAAAAGGTTTCAAATTCTAAGGAAAGAAACATGTTTTCTACCTACAAGAGGGAGAGGACAAGAACTAAGGAATTAATCTAAATATCTCCCTCCCTGCTCCTCACCCCGATTTGTTTGTTCCTTGTTCTACTTGAGAGAGAGCAAATGCAGAGAATTCATTATGCTCTTCCTGGGCTGCTGTGGTAGCTTGAGGAGCTTCAAATCCCATGATGCCCATTAAGTTACTTTTAGTTTTATCAATTAAAACTGTAATATCTCTACAGTTTTATCTGGGTCAGCAACAAAGTCAAGTGAATCAGTAGCTTGTCAATGTTCTGTTTTCAAAGACTAGATCCTCCCACATACACACATACAAAAAACAACAGCGACGACAACAAAAACCCTAGTGTATGTTATTAGCAATGTAAAACCTGACAAGGTAGCATAAAAATATTTGGCATGAAAAGAATCTTCACGGAGTTTGAACTTTGGTGTTTGAAGATGACCTTCAGATTTGTTTGTTTGTTTGTTTCTGGGGCAACGGCTGACATTTACGCTTTATCCCATGTTAGGTGAACTCATGCATTTTTCATCAAAAGGAAAGGCCAATTAAAAAGTATGTTGCCCATAGACAGCAGAGCTAAAAATGGTAAAATCAGGTTGGCATTGGTAGTAAAAGAAGGAGCCAAAAACTAACCTTGGTTACATCTTCAAATAAAATTGGAGAACATCTTAATACATTAAAACTTAGATCATCCTTAGTCACTGTCTTCTGAGACTCTGTTTCTAATTATTTTTCCCTACTGGTTTTCCATTGGTTTTTCATTTTCTCTTTTCATTAGAGAAGTATCAGGTCAAATTCTGCTCTAATTTATAATGGTGTAAGTCTAGAATAACTTCATTGGGTTTAATCAAATTAATCTGGATTTACACCAGTGAATCTGAGAACAGAATTTGATCCCTCTTCGTTAGCAATAACCTAACTGTCCTTTTTAATCTTTAAAACAATCTGAATCAAGTATACATAGAAAGTCTAAAAAAAATTGGAATGGGCTGAGTTTCCTTATTAGGGAAAACATGTCCTTTCAAAAGGACAGCACTATACATTCCTACTTTTAATATTGCGAGGTTTTACACTAAGAAGCCATAGATTTTAAATTAACTGTCAAATAAAATTTAACATTGCACACCTCAAAAGCACACCTGACGCTAGAAGGGGGGTGGGGGAGAGCAGCAGCTTTTGTAGTATAGCTGCATGACAGTGATCCCCATGTAAGCCTTTCTTTGTGCCCTACCACCAATGTCCTCACAGTTACAGTCTTTTTGAGATTGGAATTCAGCAGTCCCTGAGAAATTCTTTAGCTAATCCTGCTCTAAATTAGCTTCACTAATCCCAATATAATGTAACAGCAGCAGATGTTCAGTGGTTCTTAGCACAGATTGTCTCTGCTATCAAATATACTAAACAGCAAGAAGCACAGTAACACGACAGCAAAAGGAGATATTTAGAGGAATTTATTTTCAGGACAGGAAAAGTAAAAAGATCTTGTGGTCAGAACAGAGTTTTCCTCACAGTCAAGTAGGAATCTGAGAAAAAGCCATTTAAGCTGTGTCTCGGTCTTAAAATGAAAATATAAAATGGAACTGATTTTCTTTCCTCATCCTTCTGTTTTCCTCGAGCACTATTGGAATGTTTCTGTGTAATTCAGCAGTCCCCTAAAGCTGACTGCTACTTTATGTAGTAGCTTTGAAGAGGAAACAATAGGTAATTAATAGCATATTTACTTAGGCCAAAATTTTCGGAAGTGACTAATGACGTTGGGCCCTTAATTTGAGATACCTTGAAGGGGCTGCTTTTCAGAAAGTACTGAGCAATCAACCTTTGAAAATCAGCATCCTTAAATATGCATGAGCTTGGGCACCCAAAAATTGAGCCCCATAAGCACTAGTTACTTTTGAAAATGTAGGGCTTAGAAGTGTCTCATCTCAGAAGGCATTATAGATATACAGGAATCTCGTTTCATCTACCACTGAAATGTATCCACTTCACTTGGCTGGTTCTTGGCTGCTCCTTAAAGAACTGATCTAGTTCCCGATGAAGTCAATGGAAAAAAATTCTGTGGGAGCTGGATGAGGCCCTAACAGTACAAAACACATTAGGATGGTTGGAATGAAGATACTACATCTATTTGAAACGGCTGCAGGGAAACTTACTCAGGCAGAATGTAGTTGTCTGGCTATATCGAAAGAAGTACCAGAGACATTTGATATGGTTTTAATCAGGCTGCAACATTATTATTAGATGTCTGGGATGTCTTCCACCAGCCCCAACTCTTTTTCCATCCAGATCACCACCATCCCTCATAGCAGGTTTAAAATGGACTATAAGAAAGGGGAGTTGGCTCCCTGCCATACCATTCATAGGATCCCCAAACCCTCCCCGCTATTCCATTCCTTTAATCAACACCTCCTTTTTAAATCCTTTACCAGGCCATTTATCTGGTCACTGTATACCTTTCCTATGGAGTACCTGCACTGGACAACCGCCACAAGGAGGTGCCAGCAATTAGCTTGGCTGCTTCCCCCACCAAACCCAGTCGGGTTCCCAGACATCTCCTACTGCCCTCTTTTATATTGGCCAAAACCAAGTCAGAACCCAAGCCTGGCAGGGGAACCCCATCCTCCCTGAATAATTCTGGTACACCAGGTTGCAAAATAGCGGAGCCTCTTATGACCCATGGGAATTTGCCACTACCTTGTTCAGATCCTCTTCACCTTATCCAACCAGGTGGTGCCCCATGGCTCCCTGCCAGACCATGCGTTAATGCATGTCTGACTACACAATTTTTACACCTGGCAAAATTCAAGGATCAGTACTTCATCTATTTGAAACTGCTACAGGGGAAATTAATCAGGCAGAATGTAGTTTTTCAAATTGGAATTTTAGTCTCTTGGAAACCCAGGTAAGAGTGCCAGAATTTGGCTCTAAGGACTGATCTGAAACAGAAATAGCTGTTGTATTAATAGAGATGGAATATATGGGTCCAAAGAGTCAAAGATGTTAACATGACCCTGAAATGGCCCAATATCAAACATTTTTAAACAAGGTTCGGGCTTAATACCATGGCAAACACATCATCAAAACTCTTTTTAACCTTTTATAAAAGGTATAGAAGAAGAAGGATAAACAGTTAAAGCATTTGAAATGTAAAGTATTAAGTGAGGCTTTCATTTTAACAACATCCCTGTTCCCTTTCTTTTTGGCTGGAAAGAGTCTTTTGAAGTAAAAACACTTTCTTTAAAAGTCTCTTAGATGGTATTAAAGATGGTAATAACTGTTCTCTTGGGAAAAAGAAAAGAAGTTAGTTGAGATGAGCCAGAGCTGTTGTTGGTAAAGTCCAATCCTGTTTCCTAGAAGACAAAACAAGACAAACATGCACAAGACGAGAGAAGAAGATAGAAAATAACAGCTTCCATCTCTGATGAATGTTGATTCATTTGCAGCCTCACAGCACAGTCTTATCAAACACTCTGAGACCAGGCAAACTTGTCACAGCCTTGGCTGTTTAGGGCATTGCGTTTAGCTCCCTCTTTCTAGTCACAGACTCACAGCAGTATTGTAAAATATGCAGTCTTGGCTGGCTAAGCCAGACTTTTGTTAGACAAAAGGAAAAAGGAGAGGGATAGGAAAGAAAAAAATAGTGGGGAGGAAAAAGAACACATGGGGGGCAAGGGTTAGACATAGTCTCACATCCAGGTGGTGACTGAGATTTAGCTGGAGCCAGAGGTGCAGGTAGTGATGTCATCTGGGTCCCTCTCTCTGGCCCAGTCTGATCAGAATATCTTTCAGGATTAGGACAAAGACAGTTTGGGGTCCCCATAGATGGTGGGGTTTACAGTCATGATGATGAAGCTCGCTCCTTCCCCTTAGTCTCATTTTTCAGTCAGCCAATGTTGCATAACCAGCTTCCCCCCCCACCACCACCACTCCAAAAAAATCTCCTTTTGAGGACACCAAAAGGGAGCGATGGGTGGAATAGCCCATCCCACTCATTATTTTGTCCACCAGTTAGGCCTAATTTCCAAAATGCCAATTTTGGTTAATTGATTTCCGGTCTCACATGGTTTTTGTTTACCACGCAAGATCTTAACACGGTCCTTGAATTATATCAGCAGGCCGTTTTGTTTGGATTAATTCAGTCTTTCTGTCTCACTTTTGCACTTTTTCCCATCAGCATTCGTTGTGATAGATTATTGTGACAATTCATAAACTTTTATCTCTTTTCCCACAGTTAGGCTCACAATTAGGGTACGTTTATAGGCTCAAGAATCACAACATGTCACATTGCAACCTGGACTCCACCTTTCTGCAGTGGAAGAGAGACCATTCAGTGGGACTGTGTAATACACTGCACCACAGAGTAGAGCTTGATGGCAACTCTCTGTGCAGGACTATGAAAGGAGGCATTGTGGGCAGGCCTGGGAGTGGGTTGATTGGCCAGTGACTCTGTGCACAGTGAAGATCTACCAAAACCCCAGATGGAGAGGGAGGAGACAGCAGGCAACACTAGCTCATCTTCCCAGGACTAGATGCCCCTGCGGGGCTGCTTGAGAATGCCAGGCTTTCCTTATGAGTCTAGAAGGAAGGATTAACTTCTTCAGCTCTGGTCATCTACCCAGGGCCAGCTCCAGGGTTTTGGCTGCCCCAAGCAGCCAAAAAAAAAAAAAAAACCGCAATCACAATCTGTGGCAGCAATTCGGCGGGAGGTCCTTCGCTCCGAGCCAGAGTGAGGGACCATCCGCCGAATTGCCACTGAATAGCTGGATGTGCCGCCCCCTCTGGAGTGGCCGCCCCAAGCACCTGCTTGACAGGCTGGTGCCTGGAGCCGGCCCTGCATCTACCCCTTCCCCACAGCTCCCAAAACGGCCTATAGTGTTAGCCAATTGGATTTTAGTATCAAGGCAAATGAAATTATAAGGTACTTTTAAACATGTGCTTTTTTGTTGTTATCCCTTACATATTCTAAAAAGGATTTTGTTGTTGTTTCTTTTGTAGCGCCGCCCAAGCAGATGGCCTGCAATGAAATTTCGAAGAGGCTCGGGACATCCTGCATATGCTGAAGTGGAACCAGTTGGAGAAAAAGAAGGCTTCATTGTATCAGAGCAGTGCTAAAATTTCTAGGACAAGAACACCAGTACTGGTCTACAGGTGTAAGACATTTACTTTGCCTCTCTTTAAAGAAAAGGAGGCCTGAGCTGCTGTAGCTGTAAAGAAAGAAGATTGTTGGATAAATCTTGTCCAAGAAGAAAAAACGATTTAGGATACCAGATTACCACTGCGCTGTAGTTTTCCTTAGTGGATTGACATACAATAGTTCATTCAGAACACCCTGAGTGGACATCTACAGTCTCAGAAATGTGGCACAAATGCCATGTTATTGGCTTAGGTATGGGGTTGCATAAGAATCAAAAAATATAATAAAGCTTTAGTTCATCAGGGTGCTACCCTTTTGTTCAAGCATTCTTCTCTGGTGTCTCAAAGATAAAGTGTTACAAATCTGTAACCCTTTCATGCAAAGAGCAAAGGTCAGTTTTGACAAGGTTGCTAAGAAAATCAATTCAATGCAGGTAAAAAATAAGCAATTTTCTATACTTCTACAAATGAATGTGGAATACAATTCTGAGTGTTCAATGCCAAACTAACATAACCAAGTGAGTGAGTGAGTTACAGTACAACATAGATTCTTTCCAGGAGTAGTAGAATGTTTCTTGTACTTTGTTGGTTAATATCCCTTAAACAAGCCATGATAAAGAATTATAAAGTTAGCACAAGGCAGTTAGAAAAAATAGCTGGGAGTTTTCACTATGGTGAAATTGGGCTGTATAATTGGAGTTCATGGTGAAATTGGACTAATTTTCAGTTTCAATGTTCACTAAACAATTAATTATTGGATTTGTTTTAAGGGATTCCACTTCCATTTCCAAACAGTGGGCTGAAATGAAGGCAACAGATGCTTTTGGCTGATGTTGGCAGAAATCAACATAGACCATTTCTCAAAAAATATGATGAAAAAATGTTAAGATTTTAAACAAATGGATTTTTATCCTCATTGTGAGTCCTTCCCGAGAAGCATTGCAGATTCCAGTGCACCCCTCCCAGAAATACAGATTCAAAGTGTTGCAGAACCCTGCTGATTCATTCAGTGATTTCGTTTAACACACATAGTACTTGCATAAATATATATATAAATATATTTTTTTTTATAGCTAACACAAGGCAGGCTCTTGTGGCTGTTAAGACTGCATTTTTGTCATCCAGACGGAGGAAATGGATTGCATTACTGCATATTTCCACTGAGTTGTAAAATAATCCTTAATATTAGAATATTTTTATGTTGCTTAGGGATGGTGGTTCGTTTAGTTGCAGTGCCATAACTTTTCTGCATACTGGAGCCACGTTTCCTTTAATATAAACCCTTTTCCTCCTGGACTAGGGAAAAACAATATGATAAATTCCCAGTGAAAAGAAAAGATATTCCTTTGGTGGAAAGGGGTTAATATACACTGAGCTACTAAACTTTTCAATTCAGGTATTGTATGTACATTTCATTGTGGTCTTTCACTTTCAAATCTTTTACACACTGTACAAGCAGAGGCCCTTGAAGCATTTTAAGGTACAGTATTCAACATTTGCAGTTTTAGGTCTCAAGTAGTTTAGCCACCTTGTAGTTACAACCTTAATTAATCAGTTATTTACATTCTTGTCAATGCTTGTATGGTCTAAATTTGTTTACTTAACTCTGTTTTAAAAATAACATGATTTTTACTTATTTTCTTCAGTAAATAATACAATACTGTATTTTCTGTATTCATTCTTTATTCTATGTAACACACATTTTACAGTCGGTTTTAAATCATCCACTGTGCGGTTTGAAATGTTCCAAATCTAACTGCTAAAAAACACATCTTGAGGTCTGCTGAAAATCTTGCCGCGATCACTCTTTTATATTTCTGTGGCTCTACCAACACATATTTCTGATGGGGGAGGGTTTAACATACTGGCTATTAATTCAGATAGCAATAATCAAATATATGCACATACCTATCTGGTGACACTAATTTTTAAAAAAAAAAACTTCCTGGGTCTGATACTTATGATCAGTTTTTCTATCTTATTACAAGTAGATTTGCAATCATCAGCTAGGATCTATTGGCCTAATAAAACAATTACAGAACTCGCACTTGTGATTTTTGAAGCATGATGCCCTCACCAGTTAAAATAAATGTTATTCCAGATCACATCATGACATATCAGCCAACATATAAATGTTGTGGATACTCTTCAGTCAGATTCACATGATGCTGCACTATGTTTGGTTGTCTAAATATTCATGTAAGTAAAGACTACTCACAGAACTCTGGGTTTGAAGGCTGAAGCATTGGCTTAGTAATACAAGTTGGATTAAGTTTTACTTATGAATGTTATACAGTGTAAACAGCGGAGCTGGCTGAATAATAGTGATCATGTTATTTGTGGGTTTCATGATTTTGTTTCATAGCCAACAAATTTTTCTGTTTTCATTCCTATCCCCTTTATAGAGCTGGATGAACAGTTTGTGATAATTCACAAATAAACATACATTTGATGACATTTCTTAATTGAAATATTCATGCTTTTTTTTTCTCTTTGCCCATTCCTGGTAAATTGGTGACAGATTTCACTGAATCGCTGATATATAAGAAATATCTTAATAGAGTTGATTTGGCTTTCCCATACTTCTATGTACTTGGTTATACCATGATTAGTTGCTGGATTTATTCAATAGGCATATTCCTGTGTCCGAAGAGAACTGATGTCTGAAGGGAAAAAACTCCTGCATACCTGTAGAAACTGATAGTGTCTCATCAGTGTCTGCTTTGATATATTCTGTAGTATGTTCCATTTATCCCAGTGGGTGAAGGTAATTAAGTAATCTGTTGCTGTTTTATGATTCCATCTGCTTTTCTACATTTTTAAAAATTAAAAATGATACAAATGTGATTCTTTGCTCCAGCAGTTGTAATGAAATATCAGAAGAAGCAAAGAAGCCTGTTGTTATCACTTTATAAACTGTAACATTGATTGATCCAGGTGTCCCTCTTCATGACAATCCAAAAGAAATTCCAGCCTGATAGCAGTGGAACAATGGCTTCACTAACATTCCCCCTGGTCCTTAGTCTTAGCGTACTTCAAAATTATTCATCTAGGTAATTGTTTATTTAAAGTGCCATTTATTGTAGCAGTTACTGTATCTCATAGCCCATTTCTCTATGCACAGGTATTTGCATACAAATAGGTGTTGAAGTGATTAGAAAACTTTCACAAAATTAGCCTTTCCTATTTTTTCTAGATTTAGTAGGTGTGCGCTTTTAAGTCTAATGCCCCCAATGAAATTATGAAATTTTCTGCTGCAGATTACAGAAAAAAGGCACTTTCCAGAAAAAAAATTTCAAACTACTTTGCCAAATGGCACCTTAGACTCTCAGTAAAATAAGTCAATGAACTAGATACATATATTACACACCGAAAATATTTGTTAAAAGAACACTATTAAGGTTGCAAAGCAAAGCACTCACAAGTTGCCTGTCCAACCTAAATTTAACCCCTTATTATCTTGCATTATGATACAGTGTTTAGTTACATGGCTGCATATTAGTTTTTCTATAGGACTCCTGCCTCATTCAGTGATGGGGGTTATTTTCTTTTCTCCTCATTGTTCAATTTGTTGCCCCAGGTCTTATTTATTCTGCGCTGATCAAATCCTGCTCTGAAGACAGAATGATTAATTTCCTCGTGGGCTTTTCATTTGTATCCCATAGGGCTAGCTTGCCTTTATTATTTTCAGCAGTAAAGCAAGAAACCTACAGGCCTGTATCCTTTAAGCCATTTAAATAATACTGGGTTTGATCTTGGGACAGGAATCTGTCAACCCTCAAAGTGATAATGAGGAATTCTTAAGTAATCTATATAATAAATACATTATCTATAGATCAGGCTACATGATGGTGCACACCACTTTAGCATCGGAGTGTTTCACAAACATTAATTCATTTAGTTTCACAATAGCCCTGTGAGGTGGGGCTGGCACTATTCTCATTTTACACCTTGGGAGCTGAGGCACAGTGAGATTAAGTTTCAATTAACGTTGGGTGCCAATTTGAGTCACCTAGGACCTGATTTTTCAGAGTACTTAGCATTATAAAGCACTTTATGCATTCAAAGTACAGGTCTCACTGACTTTAGTTGCAGTTGTGAGTGTTCAGCACGTCTACAAAGAGGAGCCCAGGATATCAAAGTGGGCATCCAGAAAATGAGGAACACACAATCAGTGACCACATATGAAAAGTCTGGTAGAAATGACTTGTCCAGCATTCCATAGTAACTCTGTGGTTAGAGTTAGAGATAGGGATAGAATGCAATTCTCTAGGTTAGCATTCAGCTGTTTTAACCCCTCCTTTCTCTTATTACAATCCAACACACTGTAACAAATGAGTCAGGAGTTCTGCACCCAACAGCCTCCTTCACTACACAGCACTAGTTCAGCCTTTGGGCAGGTCTATCCTGGCATTTTCTGACTGAGTGATTGCCTTTGCTTGAAATTTAAAAATGTTTCTTAACTCTGTGTATGTGCGTGGGTGCATGTGACAAGCAAACTGAAAAAACAGATTCTATCATGTGGCATCATATCAAACCGTGAATCATCAACAGAGACCTTTTGATAGAGCACACCAACCTTGGCCACTGGACCTAACCAAGCAACTGACAGTAGTAGTAGGTAATCATCCTTTCTGTGAACCAACGCTAGATGGGGATGAGAGAGCCCAGGGCTGGAGCATGCTCAGTGCAGATGGAATTGTCAGAATTTAGCTGCAATGTTCAAGCAGGTCTCTACTGAACATATGCAAACTGAGATTTTTTTCAAAGGTTTAGAACATGGCCAAATTTGGGCAAATTTTCACAGGGATGCAAAAAGCTGGCTAGCTCACTTTCACGGCTCTATCTTTTCCTTTAAAAAAGAATAAGGAAAGGGAAATCACTGCTTAGATCCATTTTTTTTCTTTTCCTACTCTGTTGGTTCTAATCCTAGCCACAGTTTTCAATTTGGAAAACCTTTCCTTAAATCAGCTTGTCTCTCCTTATCCGCTCTAGTAAGTGCCCAGTGGTATATTTGCTTTTGTAAAATAAGTGCCCCAAAAGAGCTGACAATACTATTTGAAGGAAAAGACAATATAGGGATGCTTTAAAAAATCTGCATATTTCTGCATTTTTAAAAGCCGCTAGCCTTATTTTTAATCTTCTTAAAAGCAACTATAATTGTCTGTGGAGTATATAAACAAATTCTAAAGATGATACTACAGTGTATGCACTATATACCACTCTTCTGAAATATATGTATCATCAGTGCTATATAATATAATTAGCCATCATTTTAGTTTAGAAAAGCAAAGGTTTCCATGAACTCCTGCCACGCACACACACACTAGGCAGACTTGTCTTATAACTATATGTTGTTTAAATAAGCCATTCTACTTCAGGATGGAATTGGAAGCAAGAGAATGCAGCTGGCATATGAACCAGTGAGAAAAGAGACGGACGGAATACTCGTGCCGCTTAAGAACTGACTGATGTTTAAATAAATTGCCTGATACCGAGTCTTTCATTACAGTTAAATGGAACCCAGTGATGCAGAAATCCACTTTGGATGAATTTAATACAAGTTGTAGAGTGACAGTTAACTAATTAATTAATTAATTAAAAGAAGAACAAACGTGAAACATTTACCTAGGACTATGGCACCAAAAAACTCTTAGTGAAAAATTTAAACTGAATATTGGTCCAGATTCTTACCCTTAATGAAATTACACCATGGATGAACCTGGTCCCTTTTGGCCAGATCCCAGCAGATGTATATCAGTGTAATTCCACTGACTTCAATTGAGCTATGCTGATTTACATCTAGCTTATTAAGTCTGTGATGGGTTGGATCACAGAAACCCCCTGGGAGCTGCCACCTAATGTACCAAGACTACTTCTATTCCAGTTTTCTCTGCCAGCTCAGGACTCCAGCACCCTGTCTTGCAGAGCCAGTCACTCCCGTCTGCTCCAACACAGACCCAGGGTCTGAATTACTTGCCCCAAAGCTGCATGTTTACCTGAAAACAGCTCACAGAAGTGTGCTTGTCTTTAGCACTCAGATGCCCAACTCCCAATGGGGTCTAAACCCAAATAAATCTGTTTTACCCTGTATAAAGCTTATACGGGGTAAACTCATAAATTGTTCGCCTTCTATAACACTGATAGAGAGATATGCACAGTTGTTTGCTCCCCCAGGTATTAATGCATACTCTGAGTTAATTACTAAGTAGAAAGTGATTTTATTAAATACAGAAAGTAGGATTTAAGTGGTTCCAAGTAGTAACAGACAGAACAAAGTAAGTCACCAAGCAAAATAAAATAAAATGCGCAAATCTATGTCTAATCAAACTGAATACAGATAATCTCACCCTCAGAGATGCTTCAGTAAGTTTTTTCTCAGACTTAACACCTTCCAGGCCTGGGCACAATTCTTTCCCCTGGTACAGCTCTTGTTCCAGCTAAGGTGATAGCTAGGGGATTCTTCATGATGGCTTCTCTCCACCTCTGTTCTCTTCCACCCCTTTATATATCTTTTGCATAAGGCGGGAACCCTTTGTCCCTCTGGGTTTCCACCCCTCCTCACTGGAAAAGCACCAGGTTAAAGATGGATTCCAGTTCAGGTGACATGATCACATGTCACTGCAAGACTTCATTACCCACTTGCCAGCACACACATATACAGGAAGACTCACAGGTAAACACAGCAATCTGCAGACAATGGGAGTCATCAAGATTCCAAACCACCATTAATGGCCCACACTTTGCATACTTACAATAGGCCCTCAGAGTTATATTTCATATTTCTAGTTTCAGATACAAGAGTGGTACATTTATACAAATAGGATGATCACACTCAGTAGATTATAAGCTTTGTAATGATACCTTACAAGAGACCTTTTGCATGAAGCATATCCCAGTTACATTATATTCACATATAGACTGCACAACATCACAAACGCGACAAGAAAATCAATACACATTTGTCGAAATTATTCTGGAATTAAAGTACAATTTTACTGTCACGGGCTCCTGTAAAAACAAGTTGGGGCAGGTCCATGTTTTTTGTTCCCCAATGACGCTATATCAATGACCTCAGTTTACAGGCAAAACATGTTTTCTAACTGCCAGCACTAAAAACTCATGATGGGCTCTGAAGCTCAAGCTGCGTGTTTTCTTTTCTACATATTGTCTCCAGTAATTAAGGTTCTTGCATCTATAATGTCCAATAAATGCATGCATTTATCATTGTCCCATAGTTTTATCTATTCATTTTCATTATAAAAATTACATTCCATGTAGAGTATTTCACAGTGATATTTATTGCATTTCTCAAATGATTAAAGTCTCTTGGCCTTTGGTGTTGTCATTTAAAACTGCCAGGCTTGCTATAATTGCTCATTAATAAAAGACTGCTTAATTGAAAGACAAGAAGCTGATCCTGCAAGGTGATTAGCACCCACAAATCCCATGGGTACTTCCCAGTGGGTACTAAGCACCTTACAGGTTCAGGTCCATTGTTAGGTACAAAACTGCCTAAACTGGAGGCATAGATTTTCATCTTGGTTATAAAACAAAAACTGCTATCTGAAAATTCTCTTTCCAATATACAAATATAGCAACAGAAAATTAATTCATTCTCAATTTGCCTGCATTGTATTTTGCCCTCTTCACAGTAATCTTAAGGTACCTACAGTACATTTCTCTAGCTCTATGTCATTACAGGACACAAACAACTCTCTATCTTGTCTCCCATCACCAGAAGCTGTGATTAAGCTGAGGATGCATGATACTTAACACTTTTAAGCATTTCTTTTTGTGATTGCTACACATTGTTCATCTCTCAATGCTCAGGAAAGTTGGCTTATTTCTCTCCTGGATATTTCTTTAGCTTCTTGATTAAGCACAGTCATTATAGCTGCATTTGTGACTTTTAGTTATTCTGTCTACCACAGGCATGCCACAAATTCAGAAAATAAAAAAATCTGCTAGTTTGCTACACCTAGAATTTGTAATGGATACGAACAGAAAAAATCTCTTGCTCCTTTTGTTTATACCATATTTTCTAGATTATCATATCCAAGATGGAAAATCTCTCAAGACCTGAATAGGCAACCCTGGTCACAATGAATAGTACTTACTTAAGTCAGTAGTCCCATTGAAGTCAAGAGGTCAGAATAATGCATTCTGTTACTTCCCTCTTCACACTACATCCTATATGCATAGGTTTCATAGATTCAAATATATTAAGTTTTTATGGTTCCTTTGTGATCCCACTCATTACTCCCCTGTTTATACATCCCCTTCTTGCTACAGTGTTGTACTGGGAGCTCATGTCCACTATGTAGCCCTAAATCTATTCCCGAGTCACTACTTTCCAGGATACAGTTCCCCCATTCTATAGGAATGGCCTGCATTCCCACGTCCTGTTGCCCAATCTTTAGATTATGTATTAATTATATCGATTACTTAAGAATCCCCAGTTATCACTTTGAGGGTTCACAGGTGCTTGCCCCAAGATAAGGCCCAGTATTATTCAAATTATTTTACATAGTTGGGAGCCCCAATGTGCATAGTTGCAACACTCACACTATAGTAATTCTTTTATATTTACAAATATAGTTTATTAATATATTTAGCACAGTTACAAACACCCCAACTCAGTAATGTAGCTAGAGATACTACAGACTGTACATCTGCACATCCATATACTTACACCATCCCTTGCAGAACAACCTGAATTGTTAGCCATCACCTTCTTCATCACCATCACCTTCCCCATCATCACCAATGGCCATCATTCTGGCACCTCCCAAGGATTACATCTCCCTCTCCGACTGCTCCTAGGCTGGAATGCCACTTTTATAATACAGGCAGTCCTCGCATTTATGACACAACTGGTTCCTGAAAATTGCATTGTAAGGCGAAACATCATAACTTGGAACTGCAATACACTCCACTGTGGGACTGAGCATTGTAAAGTCAAAACCAATTGTCGTAAGTTGAATCAAGGTGCCAATTCAGAACTGTTGTAAATGCTATTCATCATAAGCCGAACATCATAAAGTCGAGGATTGCCTGTATGTTATGCTGACACCGTTATGTTCGATCCATATTTAATAGGGGATTTTTTCCCTTTACCTTATTTGTATTTCCTCACCTTACTAATGTTGGGGTGTCTGTTTTCTATAGGTTAGTATATCAATTATCTCAACTTATCATATATGTCAATTCATTACCATGGCCCTTTTGTGGGTAGGTATCACATTTGTTATTTCTGTCCTAACCAGATATTTTGGTTCTTTCCAAGTTCCAAGTTATGGTGTACCTGTTATGTTTAAAAGGATATGAACTTAGGAAGCCCTCTCTGCCAACCTACCCTCAACTCATCCTCTATGTTAAAGGGCACCATCTATGGACCTTATACTTTAGCTCATCACCATTTATCTAGGTGAAAGGTCCCAAACATATGTATACTAACTTTGCCTTAGCTCAACATACAGGACGTGGCCTGTAGGTCCCTTGCGTTACAGCCAAAATATAGTTGAATGTAAACCTATAACCCTATTATAATAAAACAAATAATCACACCCATAAGAAAATAAGAAAAGATATATAGGCAAGCAAGCAGGCTAGCCTTAGATGTATCTCATGTACCTGTTATGTACGTCAGTTTGTTGCCAGGACACTTCTGTGGTTGAATTATTTAACTGTGGTCAGAACTTCCCCTTAAACTCTATTTCCAGGTTCCCAAATATTTGTGGCTTTCTGTTGGGCCTTTTATCTGTGCACAATGTATCTGTTCAAAGTTTATAGGCCTCAAGCCTTATGCCAACTTCCTGAAGCTAATGTCTTACAGGACACAAGCGTGTAGGTTTCTTGCATTACTGCTGACTATAATGCAAAGCAGAATATAATGCAAAGCAGTGAAAGTAGTAAAGGCAAACTAGCCCACTGGGCTACAGTCCTACATATACAACTGTGGCTTTGACAGTACGAAAGCACATTTTGGTTTGAAGGGGCCAAGTTTACCAAGCAATCCAGATTGCATTCTCTGACATCCCCGTCCTCACTATTATTTATCACTCAGCCAATCTCATGTGATCTGCAAACGTTTTCAACAGTGACTTTATATTTTATATTTACATCCAGATCATTGATAATGTTGAATAGTATCAGGCCTAGAAACAATCCCTGTGGAACCCCCACTAGAAAACCCCCCATTTTCAGTGCTGATTACACTGCCCTACAGCCAAAATGCTTCTGAAATAAATGTAGTCAAACATTACTAATTCTGGGTCACTGAGAACGAAAATGATGCTTAAAATTGTTGATTGGCTCTAGTTTTCAAGATATGCTATTGGGTCAGTATATACGACCCTTGACTTGGGAATGGCGGAGGATAAGTGAGTTATAAAGGGAAGGGATCTCAATTTAAACCAGAAATGACTAAAATACATCTTTGACTGGATCTATGAATAAATCTATGACTGGGTTTGGACAGTACTTGCTTTTTAGGCAAAACAATGAATGATGCAATTTGAAGCTGGTATTGCATCATACATGATATGAATTGCATCATGTTATTCCTAGAAGTCATGGATGATGCAATCATAACAAAGCTTACATCACTCTGCTGAACAAATTACCCTATATCAGCTCTAGAAATCATACAGTGTCGTGCTCTCTTATTTGTCAGTGTTTGATTTTGCAAAGGGACACGTTTCTGTTTAGCCAAAGTGAGCAGAGATGCCTCGTACGTGTGTGAACAGTGCAGATAACTTCTGCTAGGTTTGTGGTGAAGTTACTTTTGCATCACAAAAGTGCAGTATAACCACTATGGTTAAGAAAGCCTATCACCTTTGTTTTGGCTGCAAAATTGGAGATCAGGACAAGAGGTGGGCCCCACTCATATACTGCAACACTTGTGCAACAAATCTTCGCCAGTGGTTGAACAGGAAAAGGAAATCTATGCCTTTTGCAGTGCCAATGATTTGGAAAGAGCCAACAGATCATACCAACAATTGTTACTTCTGCATGGTGCCTCCAGTTGGGAAAGGTGTGTCAAAGAAGAAAAAGTGGATTGTACATTATCCAAACATTCCATCAGCTATACGCCCAATACCCCATGGAGAAGGACTGCCAGTTTCTGATGCACCAGAATCACTCTCACTTGAGTCAGACGAGGAAGAGGAAGAGGATGAAACTTCTGGTCCTGAACCATCAATGTCACAGGATCCGCATTTTCTCCCATCCTCCTCCTCTGAACCACACCTCATAACACAAGGTGAACTGAATGACCTTCAGGGATTTGGAACTACCCAAGAGTAAGGCTCCAGACTACAGCAGTAGAATCTCCTGGCAGGTGATATTAGGGTTTCCATGTTCCGTGACCGTCAAAAGGATCTTGTCCCATTCTTCTTCATGGAAGGTGATCTTGTAGCCTGCAACAACATCGATGTTGTGATGGCAGCCCTGAACATCGTTCATGATCCAGATGAGTGGAGACTGTTCATTGATTCATCGAAGACGAGTCTTAAAACTGTTTTACTGCATAAAGGCAATGTTTTGCCATCAATTCCAGTTGGTCATGCAGTCCATATGAAGGAAACCTATGACAACATGAAACAACTTTTGAGGTGCATAAACTATGACCAACATCAGTGGCAGCTTTGTGGCGATTTGAAGGTTGTTGCTCTCTTGCTTGGTCTGCAGACTGAATACACAAAGTACTGCTGTTTTCTCTGCGAATGGGATAGTCGTTCAAGAGATTCCCACTACATCAAGAAAGATTGGCCACTCCGACAGTCATTGGAGCCTGGGAGGAAAAGTGTTCAGCATCCACCACTTGTTGAATCAAGGACGATTTTGTTACCACCATTACACATGAAGCTGGGTCTGATGAAGAACTTTGTCAAGGCCATTGACAAAACACAAGCAGCTTTCAAGTACCTCCGTGGAAAATTTCCAAGGTTTAGTGAAGCTAAGATAAAGGAAGGTGTCTTTGTTGGTCCTCAGATTCGTGAACTTCTTCGAAATGATGCATTTGACCATGCACTGCGTGGCAAGGAAAAGATGGCATGGAAAGCCTTCTAATTAGTGGCAATAAATTTTCTCGGAAACAACAAGGCAGACAACTACAGGTTGTTGGTGGAAAACCTCCTCAAGGCATACAAAAGCCTTGGTTGCAACATGTCACTAAAGATACATTTTTTGCACTCTCATCTAGATTTTTTTCCACCAAACTGCAGAGCAGTGAGCGACGAGCACAGCGAGCGATTTCACCAGGACATTGCAACAATGGAGAAATGCTATCAGGGCAAATGGAGCCCATCAATACTTTCAGACTATTGCTGGACAGTGACAAGAGATGCTCCATTTAATGAATACAAGAGACAAGCCAAGAAGCGCCGAGTAGACACTGAATAGGACTAAACTATGTACAGAATAGTTTTTTGCCTTTTGTTTCATAATAAATTTTATTTATATAACCCTTTTGCTGATTTTTAAAGTGTTACATAAACAGGACAGGTGAAATATTATCATGTAAAGCAACCATAAACACATGAAAAGACCTAGGTTTACAATTTATGATTAAAACTCTACTATCTACACAATATACATTGACATAAAATGTAAAAACTTAAATATCTTAGAAACAGTAGCCAATCAGTTGTTTTAATTGTCATATTTGAATTCAGCACATCAAAATACATAATAAATAGCACATTTTATCTCTGAAGCAGATGACTTCTCAAAAATTGTAGACCAGTGTTACCTATTGACAGCTCCTTTTTGAGATCTGTCCATCAGTTCTTAATCCATTTAACGTGTGCTTTATTAACACCATATAATTCTAATTGTTTAAGCAGAATGTCAAACCCCTTACAAAAGGCTATCTATATCTATCTCACATCTGTGCTCTGATCTTTATCAGCCAGATTTATAATCTCATCAAAGAATTAAATCAGGTTTGTCTGACAAGACCTATTTCCATAAAACCATTATTTTTGTATATTATCTTGATTGACATTAATTATATTCCTATCCTTTAGTTTTTTATCAATTGAATCCTGTATTCTCTTTTCCATACTGTTCCCCTGGACTGATTTCAGGCTAACTGGCCTATAGTTACCATCTCATATCCTCTATTCTGTTACTATCAGCTTTCATGCACAATTGTGCTTTAAATATATTATGTTTTAACAAAAATAATTCACAATAATTAACATACACACAAAGGGTAAGTTTCTCACTCAGTGCCTTTATGTGCATACAAGTGTTGTAGTCCCATCAGAGGGCCCTAAAAATCCTGGTTCCAGACAAGGGAGGATTATGCCAGCACAGGCTTTGTGGAACAGAGCTATAAAGCTGATTCCCTAGGGCACCTTTGCACAGTTTGAGGGCGTGAGTTGGGAGCAGAAGGAGCACGGCTGGCTCAGGACCCCAGCTCACATCTCTGGAGATTCCAGGCAGCGCAGTGACCCAAAGGGCAGACTGGGCCCCTCAGAGTGTCTAAGTTACATCCAGGGCCCTGGAGCACCCACAATCAAGAAAGTGCAATGCGAGTTTTAAACCAATATAGGCTCCCCCTCCACTCCCTAGGCTGTGAGCTCTGTGCTGTGCTGCTTAGAAATGTAGCACAGCATCTCACCCTTAGAACATACACTCCTCAGGGCAAGGACTGTCTTTTCTGTTGTATGTCTGTAGCAGGCCTAGCACAAAGGGGCTCTGGTCCATGAATGTGGCCCCTTGGCTCTACCGCAAAACAAATAAATGGTAACAAAGTAGGTATCTTGGCGACAGCAGTGACTCATGCATTAGCAAATCCACATTATGTGACGGAAGTTGGCAAAGAAATTTCAAATTATTAGCTGTACCTAGCTGAGTGCCACACTTTTGTCATTACTGCAAGGTGGCATTTCTCATCTGACAAAAAGGAGATTTGTAGGATGCAGTGATTAGCAGAATACGTTGGCTGGGTTGGTGAATGTACCACTTACCGTAGAAATCCTGCTCTCAGCATTTTGTTTTTACTCCCACCATTCTTTGTTCAAGACTGTCACGTCTCTTCTGTTAATATTTAGCTGTCAAGAGGCAATACCATAATCATCGTTGGTACTACAACTACCTAGCTATCTGCAGTAGGTGCTTATATGGCTCCTATCGCCCTTGTATCTAAGTGTCTCATAGACATAAAATGAATTTAGCCTGGCAACAAAACATGTCTGTGAAATAAGAAAGACTGCTGGGGAACTGAACCACAGAAAAGATAAACGACTTGTCCATGGTTACATAAGAAGTCTATGACACAGCCAGGAACTGAAGCCATGGTACTTGATTCCCATTCCATTGCCTTCATGACAAGACAATTATTTTCCTCCCTTCAGTCTCATGAGAAGTCAAGTTTGTCTACCATGCTGTGAATATAATTGTTCTCCTTAAATGTATTAAAGGCATTGTCGCCTTTTTATGCCTTTTCCATAGAAAAAGGGGATAGTACAACAAAACTTTTATTTGTTGGAAAAAAAGGAACTCACTTGTCTGAAGACATCTTTTAATGCACACTAAACACCTGAGGCACTGCATATAATTAAAGCTACTGTATAGTAGTAGTGGCATATACTATGTGAAAATCTGTCCATCTCCTCTTCAGCAGTATTCATAATTGTAAAGCATAAGTTTGTTGACCTATTGAGAGAATAATGGATTCCTGAAAATCTTTCTGTCCTTCAGCATGCGTAACTCTCTGCTATTGTATCAGAGGGGTAGCCATGTTAGTCTGAATCTGTAAAAAGCAACAGAAGGTCCTGTGGCACCTTTAAGACTAACAAAAGTATTGGGAGCATAAGCTTTCATGGGTAAGAACCTCACGTCTTGCATCTGAAGAAGTGAGGTTCTTACCCACGAAAGCTTATGCTCCCAATACTTCTGTTAGTCTTAAAGGTGCCACAGGACCCTCTGTTGCTCTCTGCTATTGGGAATCTTAGCACTGTTGCTGGATGGCAATTATATCTTGAGCTAGATGATGTTACAGATCATACAGTCCTTCAAGACTCCATCATTTTTTATGAAACATGTCTCCCTAGGGATTGCATTTAAGTCCTGGTACCCATATGGTGAACCACAGCAGCAGAAATCAATTATTGGATGAAATCAAAGTTTGAGGTAGTCACTTTAAAAATGCAATCAAAAGCCTTTCTAGGTTTAAAAGCTTGTGATTTGTTGTTGTAGGTTAAGGAATGTATACAAGAATAGATGCAGATGCAAAGCAATCTTGATTGTTATGCTAATAATAGGAAAGGCAGTATTAAGCTGAACCTTTTTTCCAGTAAACTATTTTTAGAATCCAGAAGCAAGGACAGATCAGATGAAAACATCTTATCAAATTTTGGAATTTTCATTTCCAGACATTAAAAACAATTCTAAAGATATTTATTTGTGTAACAGAACAAAGGTTCCTTTGTTATCTTATTCAGTTTTAACTATGTGTCTTTTCTCCCCCTCCTGATGTAGTCAGAATTTTAAAATAAACATCATGGTAAGGTAGAACAGTTTATCTGTACTGAGCCTTCATGAGGGGAAATTTTATGTCATGGTCACTATAAAATCAGGATTCATAAAAAGTCAATCATATATATGCTGAAACAAAGATTTTTATAGCTTTCTGCAGTCTTCTGCTAGTAGATTTATGGCACGTTCCATACTATTTTTCAATTTTGCAGTGTTGTATGATTTTTAATGCTAAAAGAGTCTGACCTTTTGACAGCAATGGTTTTATTAACACACACTACTAAAAGGTGTCATTCTTCATACAATGGTAGAAATTGAGGGTTGGAAGGGGCCTCAAGAAGTCATCAAAGCCAGTCTCCTGCTCGGTGGCAGGACCAAGTATACCAAGACCATCCCTGATAAGTGCTTGTTGAACCTGTTCTTAAAAACTCCTAACAATGGGGATTCCACAACCACCTTTGGAAGTCTAGTCCAGAGCTTAATAACACTTACTTACAAAGATTTTCCTAACATCTAAAGTAAAACTCCTTTCTACAGATTAAGTCCATTACTTCTTGTTGTATCTTCAGTGCACATGGAAAACAATTGATCACAGTCCTCTTAATAACAGCCCTTAACATATAAGAAGGTTCCCCCTTCAGTCTTCTCTTCTCAAGACTAAACATGTCCAGTTTTTTTAACTTTTACTAATACGTCAGGTTTTCCAGGCCTTTATCATTATGTTTGCTCTCCTCTGGATTTTCTTTAGTTTGTTCACATCTTTCCTAAAGTGTGGTGCCCAGAATTGAACACAGTACTGCAGCTGAGGGCTGACCAGTGCTGAGTAGAGCCAGACAATTACCTTCTGTGTCTTACATACAACACTCCGTTAATACACCCCAGAATTATATTAGCCTATTTAGAATTGCCTCAATTTATTGACATATTCAATTTGTGAGACACTATAACCCCGAGACCCTTTTCAGTAGTATCATGTGGCCAGTTATTCTTCTTCGAGTGCTTGTTCATGTCCATTCCATTCTAGGTGTGTGCAAGCCCACATGTACGGTTGTCTAGACTTTTGCCTTAGCAGTATCCATAGGGCCAGCTGTAGCGCCACCTTGAGTGCTGTGCTCATGCGTCGGTATATCAGGCTTTGCCCGGTATATCAGCCCTACGCCCTCTCTGTTCCTTCTTACGGCCCATGCTGATTAGTCGGAGCACTTTTCCTTCATAGCAAGGGCTACCAGTTTCGTCTCTTCTGACTTCAAGCTGTAGGGCCTTGTCAATAGTTGTTTATAGTAGTTAGTGTTAGGAAGTTGTTAAGTGTAGTTAGGAATTAGAGTCCCAGTGGGACTTCACCCCAGGTGTGGCATGCCCGTCTCAACAGGCCTGTGCCTGTAAGTGACCTCCACAGCAGCTTCCTCAAGTGCTTGGGGGAATCACATGTGAAGGACAAGTGTCAAATTGGTAAAAATGTTCAACCCAGGACTCAGAAAGAGTGGGATATTCATTTGCAGGCATTCCTAATGGAGGCTGTCCCGGCCAGACTCTACCCCTGGTACCTTGGCCTCGGGGCACAGCGCATCCTTGGCATCAGGCTCCACCTAGCACCACTCCCTATCACCAGTGCCCTGAAAAAAATGAAGACGCATGGCTCCCTGGTACTGGTGGCAAGATCTTTACTCATGACATGATGGCATGGGTTTTGAAAGGTCTGGAGTGTCTCTAACAACACATCCCATCTCCCCTGGGACCTGAATCTCAGGCTGTCAAGGCTCATGAGGCCTCCCTTTGAGTCTCTGGCTTCTTGCTCTCTCCTGCTTCGCTTCTGGAAGGTTTAATTCCTGGTCGTGATAACATCAGCCCACAGGGTGTCCGAGATCAGGACTCTTACCTCAGAGTCGCTGTATACGGTCTTCTGCAGAGATAAGGTCCAGCTGCGACCACACCCAGCATTTCTGCTCAAGGTTGTTTCCCAGTTTCATACTGGCCAGGACATACACTTACACTTCCAAAGCCTCATATGTCAGATGAAGAGTGCAGGCTACACACTCTGGTCATCAGGTGGGCGCTTGCCTTCTACATAGATAGAACAAGGCCATTCCGTAAGTCAACGCAGTTGTTCGTTGGGTGGCAGACAGAATGTAGGGTGACCCAGTGTCTGCTCAGAGGATTTCATCCTGGATCATGGCCTGCTTCTGCTACTGCTATGAGCTGGCAAAGATGCCTCCACTGGCGATCGTGACTCCCCGCTCAACTAGGGCACAAGCATCATCAGCGGCCTTCCTGGCACAGGTACCAATCCAAGAGATCTGTTGGGCAGCTACCAGGTCAATTGTACACACGTTTGCGTTTCATTAAGCGCTTACCCAGCAAGCTCAAGACAACACTGGCTTTGGCAAAGTAATGTTGCAAGCTGCAAGACCGTGAACTCTGAGCCCACCTCCACTGACACTGCTTGTGAGTCACCTAGAATGGAATCAACATGAGCAAGCACTCGAAGAAGAAAAAATGGTTACCTACCTTTCGCAACTGTTGTTCTTTGAGATATGTTGCTCATGTCCATTCCATTACCTGCCCTATGTTGGAGTTGCCAGCAAGAAGGAACTGAGAGGGCATAGGGCCAGTGGTGCCTGATATACCAACGCATGAGCATGGCACTCAAGGGGGCGACAAAGCTGGCCCTCCGGATACTGCTAAGACAAAAGTCTCCGACGACCATGGAATGGACATGAGCAACACATCTTGAAGAACAACAGTTACAAAAGGTAGGTAACCATTTTTTCCCCATTTTGTAGTTGTGCATATGATTTTTCCTTCCTAAGTGAAGTACTTTTGCACTAATCTTTATTGAATTTCATCTTGATGAAATTCTGCAATTTTTCAAAGTTGTTTTGAATTCTAATCCTGTCCTCCAAAGTGCTTGCAACACATCCCAGCTTGATGCCATCTGCAAACTTTAGAAGCATACTCTCCACTCCATTTTCCAAGTCATAATGAAAATATTGAATAATGTTGGACACAGGACTGACCCCTGTGGGACTCCACTAGATATGCCCTCCCAGTTTGACCGCAAACCATTGAAAGCTAGTCTTTGAGGGTGGTCTTTCAGCCAGTTATGCACCCACCTTCGAGTAATTTCATCTAGATCATATTTCCCTAGTTTGCTTATGAGAATGTCATGTGGGACTGTATCTAAAGCCTTACTAAAATCAAAATATACCAGATCTACTGCTTCTCCCCTATCCACTAGGCCAGTAACCCTGTCAAAGAAGGAAAGTAGGTTGGTTTTGCATGGTTTGTTCTTACCAACTCCATGGTGGCTGTACCTTATAACCCTATTATCCTAAAGCTGCTTACAATTGGATGGTTTAATAATTTTTTTCAGTATCTTTCCAGGTATCAAAGTTAGGCAGAGTGGTCTATAATTCCCAGGGTCCTCTTTGTTTCCCTTTTTAAAGATAGGTACTATGTGTGCCCTTCTCCAATCCTCTGGAACCTCACCTGTCCTCCATGAGTTCACAAAGACAGTTGCTAATGGTTCTGAAATTGCTTCAGCTAGTTTCCTTAAGTACCCTACGATGAGTTTCTTAAGGCCCTGTTAACTTGAATACATCTAACTTATCTAAATATTCTTTAACTTGTTTTTCCCTTATTTTGGCTTGCATTCCTTCTACCTAGTTAATGTTTACTCTGTTCAGTATCTGGTCACCATTAGCCTTTTTAGTGAAGATTGAATAAAAATAGATATTAACCAACTCAGCCTTCTGAGGTCATTAATGATTAGCGCTCGTTCCAAAATAAGTAGAGGACCTACATTTTCCTTTGATTTCTCTTGCTTGTAATGTATTTTAAAAACCTTTTCACGTTGCCTTTTATGTCCCTTGCTAGGTATAACACATTTTGTTCCTTAGTCTTTCTGATTTGGCCCCTGTATGTTTGTGCTATCCTTTTGTACTCCTCCTTCATAATTCATCCATGTTTCCACTTTCTGTAGGATTCCTTCTTGATTTTCAGGTCATTAAAGAGCTTCTTCTTCACACCCAAATTCCTTCCCATGCTGTAAAGATCTCTATCAGTGAGAACATGGTGGCAAAGTAGCTTTGAATACATCTAGATATAATGCGTACAATTGTAAGAATTTCAAAACTTATTAGATCATGGTGTTTGGTGGTTTTGATCCCAATTCTCGATGAAATCAAGAACTATTTAACCCTGTGAAGGTAAAAATAGACACGAATTAGGCAATCAAACCTTTTTAACCCTAAATGAGTTTTGGGCAAAGTAAAGGATTCAGTTCTTTTAGCCTAAACCTTTTTGTCCATTCCTAATAATCAGGAAATGTTGATCATATAAAGAAAAATAAGACTATAATTGTCACAATAAATAAGGGTATTTTGCCAATAGCCATGACTGTAACCCAACTCACCAGTGAGCCAATAAGGAGAAAGTGAGTGAGTTTTGTTAAAGTTGTCATGATAAACTCATTTTAACAGGCAATGGAAAGATTTCCAATGACAACAGATTTGCTAGATGTTGCAACTTTTGTTTATTAATATCACTGCTCTATAGCCAAAATGCTTCTGAAATAAATGGAGTCAAACATTACTAATTCTGGGTCACTGAGAACGAAAATGATGCTTAAAATTGTTGATTGGCTCTAGTTTTCAAGATATGCTATTGGGTCAGTATATAGGACCCTTGACTTGGGAATGGCAGAGGATAAGTGAGTTATAAAGGGAAGGGATCTCAATTTCAACCAGAAATGATTAAAATACATCTTTGACTGGATCTATGAATAAATCTATGACTGGGTTTGGACAGTACTTGCTTTTTAGGCAAAACAATGAATGATGTAATCTGAAGCTGGTATTGCGTCATACATGATATGAATTGCATCATATTATTCCTAGAAGTCATGGATGATGCAATCATAACGAAGCTTCCATCACTCTGCTGAACAAATTGCCCTATATCAGCTCTAGAAATCATACAATGCCGTGCTCTCTTATTTGTCAGTGTTTGATTTTGCAAAGGGACACATTTCTGTTTAGCCAAAGTGAGCAGAGATGCCTCGTACTTGTGTGAACAGTGCAGATAACTTCTGCTATGTTTGTGGTGAAGTGACTTTTGCATCACAAAATCGCAGTATAACCACTATGGTTAAGAAAGCCTATCACCTTTATTTTGGCTGCAAAATTGGAGATCAGGACAAGAGGTGGACCCCACACATATGCTGCAACACTTGTGCAACAAATCTTCGCCAGTGGTTGAACAGGAAAAGGAAATCTATGCCTTTTGCAGTGCCAATGATTTGGTGAGAGCCAACAGATCATACCAGCAATTGTTACGTCTGCATGGTGCGTCTAGTTGGGAAAGGTGTGTCAAAGAAGAAAAAGTGGATTGTGCATTATCCAAACATTCTATCAGCTATACGCCCAGTACCCCACAGAGAAGGACTGCCGGTTCCTGATGCACCAGAATCATTCTCACTTGAGTCAGACAAGGAAGAGGATGAAACTTCTGGTCCTGAACCATCAATGTCACAGGACCCACATTTTCTCCCATCCTCCTCCTCTGAACCACACTTCATAACACAAGGTGAACTGAATGACCTTGTCAGGGATTTGGAACTACCCAAGAGTAAGGCAGAGCTGTTGGGCTCCAGACTACAGCAGTGGAATCTCCTGGCAGGTGATGTTAGGGTTTCCATGTTCCGTGACCATCAAAAGGATCTTATCCCATTCTTCTTCATGGAAGGTGATCTTGTAGCCTGCAACAACATCGATGGTGTGATGGCAGCCCTCAACATCGTTCACGATCCAGATGAGTGGAGACTGTTCATTGATTCATCGAAGATGAGTCTTAAAGCTGTTTTACTGCATAAAGGCAATGTTTTGCCATCAATTCCAGTTGGTCATGCAGTCCATATGAAGGAAACCTATGACAACATGAAACAACTTTTGAGGTGCATAAACTATGACCAACATCAGTGGCAGCTTTGTGGCGATTTGAAGGTTGTTGCTCTCTTGCTTGGTCTGCAGACTGAATACACAAAGTACTGCTGTTTTCTCTGCGAATGGGATAGTCGTGCAAGAGATTCCCACTACATCAAGAAAGGTTGGCCATTCCGACAGTCATTGGAGCCTGGGAGGAAAAGTGTTCAGCATCCACCACTTGTTGAATCAAGGAAGATTTTGTTACCACCCTTACACATCAAGCTGGGTCTGATGAAGAACTTTGTCAAGGCCATTGACAAAACACAAGCAGCTTTCAAGGACCTCTGTGGAAAATTTCCAAGGTTAAGTGAAGCTAAGATAAAGGAAGGTGTCTTTGTTGGTCCCCAGATTCGTGAACTTCTTCGAGATGATGCATTTGACCATGCACTGCAAAAGACAGCATGGAAAGCCTTCCAGTTAGTGGCAATAAATTTTCTCAGAAACAAGAAGGCAGACAACTACAGGTTGTTGGTGGAAACACATGAAAAGATCTAGGTTTACAATTTATGATTAAAACTCTACTATCTACACAATTTACATAGACATTAAATGTAAAAATTTAAATATCTTAGAAACAGTAGCCAATCAGTTGTTTTAATTGTCATATTTGAATTCAGCACATCAAAATACATAATAAATAGCACATTTTATCTCTGAAGCAGACGACTTCTCAAAAATTGTAGACCAGTGTATTTGGCCCTAGTCCTGCAGCCTAAGCTCAGGAAAAACTTACTTCAACATTGTGACAGACAAAAGCCTCATGCCTCCAATATGTTGCAACATTCCCCTACAAAAGATTTTCTGGCTACTGATACACACATCCTCCAGTTCTGTAAATCGTAATGGTGAGTAAATAGCACATGAAAGAAAAGAAGTGGTAGTCCTCTTCATTAATGGCCTTTAAAGACTGGAGTAACACTAGGTAGCCTGTAGCATTTCGGGCCCTTACTGTACAGTTCTGTAAGATAATACTATAGGCTAGATTTGAGACAAGAGGCAATATATTAGATACCCCTAAAGACACTATTCTCTATCAGCTAATGGGACAGGATGTTTTCTGTCTGGCTTAGAGAAACTACAGAGATGGGTGCCCCAGAAATATATGGTAGGTAGAGAGAAGTAGATATCTGATTGTTGCTGACAGTTTCCCCTTTACAGCTACGGGTTCAGATTCTGGGCCTGATCCTGTAAACTCTTACATGAGTGCAAACAAACGTTCCCACTGACTTCAACAGAAATACTTGCTTAGGGCCAGATATTGCATCACTGAAGTCAATGGAAGTTTTGCCACTGATTTCCGTGACATAGGATCAGGGCCTTACAGCTCTGTCCCTTAGGTATGGTTTGCAGGATCAGGCCCTTAATTTGTAAACACTGGTCTGCTGAATGTGAAAGGTGCATTCTTATGTGCTGAACATTTTATTCTGAAGAGACAACTTGAGCAACATCCTTTCCCCCACTATGCACAAAAACACACTGAATGAAGCCTTAGTTTCACTGCAGTGCTCTAGCTAAGGAATAATTTTCTCTTTAAATTGTGCATGTATTTGTAGCAAGCAGTGCCAGTTCCCTGTGTGCAAAAGTAGCAGTATGACAGATGACTTATCATCAGCACTGACTTTCTGAGTGACCAACCCAAATGGGTAGAGAAAGGGAACCAAACTGGCTGTCAGAGTCCATTATTTGAACATTTGTAAACCTGTCTCCTTGTTGAAAACTGAACTCAAATACAAACCAAAAACCTCCAGAATATCCTCTCTTGGGGGAATATGCAGATCTATTTTATTACCAGCAGCAAGTCTGCTTTTCCTGATGTTGATTGCAACAATAAAAGCATATTCTTCTTGCTAATTGATATTTATTGAGGGGGCATTTTAAGCCCAGTGCTGGAGTGGAGCAGCTGTACAGGTAGTTTCTGCACTGGCCACTGATTCATGACCATGTAAAGGCGGATTAACAACTGGGCTAATGGATCATCATTTAGATAGAGCCTTTGACTCAAAAACACATGCAAAGTATGCAGCATGTCAGCAACTGCTATTTTAGCCAATGAGCTGGAACAGCAACCAATGAGGGGCTTCAGTAGCATCAAAATGGAGAGACCAGGGTATTCAGGGAAAGGCACAAAGACAGGACTCCTTGGATGGCTTGAGGACATAACAACTAATGCTGTGTCTACCATCACACCGCCTCCAAGGAGAATGGGGATAGTCTTTTCTCCCTTCAGATAAAGGGGTTAGGAACAGCATATCACTTCACATGTTGTAATTCTCTGGTAGGTCCCACTGTACTAGGCCTTCCATATGCACTGGCCTTTTGTCATATTCTGCCACTTGCATTTGCATTTAGGATGCTGATCTGCTAGGCATTATGAATGTATAGGAAGGAATACAGCAGAAAGGGATCTAGGGGTTATAGTAGACCACAAGCTAAATATGAGTCAACAGTGTGATGCTGTTGCAAAAAAAGCAAATATGATTCTGGGATGCATTAACAGGTGTGTTGTGAGCAAGACACGAGAAGTCATTCTTCCGCTCTACTCTGAGCTGGTTAGGCCTCAATTGGAGTATTGTGTCCAGTTCTGGGCACCGCATTTCAAGAAAGATGTGGAGAAATTGGAGAGGGTCTAGAGAAGAACAACAAGAATGATTAAAGGTCTAGAGAATATGACCTATGAAGGAAGGCTGAAAGAATTGGGTTTGTTTAGTTTGGAAAAGAGAAGACTGAGAGGGGACATGATAGCAGTTTTCAGATATCTAAAAGGGTGTCATAAGGAGGAGGGAGAAAACTAGTTCATTTTGGCCTCTAAGGATAGAACAAGAAGCAATGGGCTTAAACTGCAGCAAGGGAGGTTTAGGTTGGACCTTAGGAAAAAGTTCCTAACTGTCAGGGTGGTTAAACACTGGAATAAATTGCCTAGGGAGGTTGTGGAATCTCCATCTCTGGAGATATTTAAGAGTAGGTTAGATAAATGTCTATCAGGGATGGTCTAGACGGTATTTGGTCCTGCTATGAGGGCAGGGGACTGGACTTGATGACCTCTCAAGGTCCCTTCCAGTCCTAGAATCTATGAATCTATGAATGTATGAGGGATAATGTCCAGTACCACCATCATCTGGAATAAGAGTGAGGCTTCATGTCAGATTCTGATGTGTAGAATCTAGAATCTCTTCTAAGTTCTGCAGAAAACTCAACATGAAGATTCCATCCTTGTACAATCTAGATGTAGTGACCTTACCGCTCGTATGAAAATGACAGATGGAATTCTCTGATTCTGTGTCATTTAAGTAGGAAGAAATATTCTTTTCCAAATACACAGCAAATTTTGTACAGCTCTGGTGCCTTCTATCTGAGTATCTCAAATAACTCTCCAAATGGCATCTTAACTAAGCCTGGTAATATTCAGCTTGGGAGGCAGGTGAATATTATTATACTAATTTTATAGGTGTGTAAAGTGAGCCATGGAAATGAAGCAACAGTTCCAAGTTTGCATAAGTCAGTGTCACAGCTGGGAGTAGAACACAGGAGTCCTGCCTCCCTCTCCCCAAGATTTAGTCAGGGTATACAGTATGAATCATGGACAAATCACGGGCCATGAATTTTTGTTTACTGTCCATGACTTTTACTAAAAATATCCATGACTAAAACATAACCCTGGTCATCCCTCCCTGTCACACCTTTATGCGAGTCTTGTTTGCCCCTTGGGGGTGGGGGGGCGGGTTGGGAGGGTGTCCTCTGGCTTTACCATATCCATGGACTTAACCTGTGTTTCAGGGATGAGGGTAGAACATTAGAAGTGGGACAGGTTGGAGAAGGGAGGGGTGGTTTGGTGGCTTGGCCAAGATGGATCTATGTCCCTGCTATTCTGCATCTCTGTAAAATATTATTGAGGCCATTGAAGAACAGCACAAGTTAAGGCTATTCTCAGGGGCTCCCTGCACAGCAATGAATCTGCTTCATGGGTGCAGTGTGACTTTTTATTCTTCACTTGGATTAGGGATTTGGCTTTACAAATGTATGCGACGTGTGTGCATTTGACTGTGAATACACATAGTCCCTAGATTTCAAGTCCAAAGAATAAACTGTATTAAGAAGACTTCAGCAAAGAATGTACTCAACATTTCTCCTGATAAGAATTCCCTCCTTGTATCCAAAGCAATGTTTTTGTCATTCCTCACCCAGTTTTCATTGCAATACCCATCGGTAGCAATTAAACTTCACTGCAACTGATCCACATATAAATCTGCCTTCACAGTAACTTTCCATATTTTAGAATTACAGCAGTGTTCAACCACTATGCTGTTGTTGGCACTGTATAATTTCCTCTAAAATTTGATACTACAAATATTGAAATGCAAAGCCTGTTCTTGGAGCCGTAATACTAACTGTGTGATTATTATGCTAAACATAAAATACAACATTGGGATCTTCATCTCCCTGATAGCTCTGGGTCAAACCCAAGGCAAACAAACTCTAACACTTTGGGCTGAGAAATAGCAATAGCTTGTTGTATTTTAGTTGTATTTATTTGAAGAAGGACTGCTAAGCAGAGATGGGGTCCACCTATTGAGGAAGGGGAAGCGCATATTTGGATACAGACTGGCTAACCTAGTGAAGAAGGCTTTAAACTAGGTTCTAAGGGGGCAGGTGACCAAACCCACAGGTAAGTCAAGAACCCAGAGACCTGGGAGAAGGTTCAGAATTTGCAGGGAGCATGGGCTATTATAGCAGGGATAAAGGAGAGACGAGCCAGAAGTGGGTGGGGGAATCAAATCAGTATCTTAGATGTCTGTATACTAATGCGAGAAGTATGGGGAATAAGCACGAAGAACTCAAAATACTAGTAAATAAACACAACTATGACAGAGATGTCATCACAGAGGCCTGGTGGGATAATACACATGACTAGAATATTAGTATAAAAGGGCACAGCTTGCTCAGGAAGAACAGGCAGGGATAAAAGGGAGGCGGTGTTGCTTTATATATTAAAAATGTATACACATGGAAATAGGAGACAGACTTGTAAAAAGTCTCTGGATAAGGATAAAAGGAGTAAAAAACAAGGTTGATGTCATGGTAGGGGTCTACTACAGACCACCTAATCAGGAAGAAGAGGTGGATGAGGCTTTTTTTAAACAACTAACAAAATCATCCAAAGCACAAGACTTGGCGGTGATGGGGGACTTCAATTACTCAGACATCTGTTGGGAAAATAACACAGCAAGACACAGATTATCCAGTAAGTTCTTTGAATGTATTGAAGACAATTTTTTATTTCAGAAAGTGGAGAAAACTACTAGGGGAGAGGCTGTTCTAGATTTGATTTTGACAAATAGGGAGGAACTGGTTGAGCATTTGAAAGTGGAAGGCAGCTTGGGTGAAAGTGATCAAGAAATGATAGAGTTCCTGATTCTAAGGAATGGTCGGAGGGAGAAATGCATCCTAGAATATTCAAGGAGCCGACTGAGGCGATATCTGAGCCATTAGCGATTTTCTTTGAAAAGTCACGGAAGACAGGAGAGATTCCAGAAGGCTGGAAAAGGGCAAATATAGTGCCAATCTATAAAAAGGGAAATAAGGACAGCCTGGGGCATTACAGACTAATCAGCTTAATGTCTATACCCAGAAAGATAATGGAGCAAATAAGTAAGCAATCAATTTGCAAACATCTAGAAGATAATAAGGTGATACGGAACAGTCAGCATGGATTTGTCAATCTACAAATTGTGTCAGATCAACCTGATAGCTTTCTTTGACAGGGTAACAAGCCTTGTGGATGGGGGGAAGCAGTAGACATGGAATATCTTGACTTTAGTAAAGCTTTTGATACCGTCTTATAAACAAACTAGGGGAAATGCAACCTAGATAGAACTACTATAAGGTGGGTGAAAAACCAGTCCCAGAGAGTAGTTATCAGTGGTTCACAGTCATGCTGGAAGGACATAACGAGAGGGGTCCCGCAGGGCTCAGTTCTGGGTCCAGTTCTGTTCAATATCTTCATCAATGATTTAAATACTGGCATAAAGAGTACACTTATAAAGTTTGCAGATGATTCCAGGCTGGGAGGGGTTGCAAGTGCTTTGGAGGATAGAATTAAAATTCAAAATGATCTGGACAAACTGGAGAAATGGTCTGAAGCAAATAGGATGAAATTCAATAAGGCCAAATGCAAAGTAGTTCATCTAGGAAGGAACAATCAGTTGCACACATACAAAATGGGAAATGACTGCCTAGGAAGGCATACTGCAGAAAGGAGTCTGGTGGTCATAGTGGACCACAAGCTAAATATGAGTCAACAGTGTAACGCTGTCACAAAAAAAGCGAACATCATTCTGGGATGTATTAGCGGGAGTGTTGTAAGCAAGACACGAGAAGTAATTCTTGTGCTGATTAGGCCTCAACTGGAGTATTGTGTCCAGTTCTGGGCATCACATTTCAGGAAGGATGTGAGGAAATTGGAGAAAGTCCAGAGAAGAGCAACAAAAATGATTAAAGGTCTAGAAAACATGACTTATGAGGGAAGATTGAAAAAAAATGAGTTTGTTAGTCTGGAAAAGAGAAGACTGAGAGGGGACATGATAACAGTTTTCAAGTATGTAAAAGGTTGTTACAATGAGAAGGGAGAAAAATTGTTTTTCTTAACCTCTGAGGATAGGACAAGAATCAATTGGCTTAAATTGCAGCAAGGGAGGTTTAGGTTGAACATTAGGAAACAATTCCTAAATGTCAGGGTGGTTAAACACTGGAATAAATTGCCGAGGGATGTTGTGGAATCTCCGTCATTGGGGATTTTTAAGAGCAGGTTAGACAAACACCTGTCAGGGATGGTCTAAATAATACTTAGTCCTGCCATGAGGCAGGGGACTGGCCTAGATAACCTCTCAAGCTCCCTTCCAGTCCTTTGAGTCTATGATTTGCCTTTGTTTTGTGCTTACATCATTTCTCTAGATTCTTATCTAGCCAACATTGCCATGACCTCTGACTATTTCCCAGTTTATCCTTTACCTGTGAGATAGATCAATATAAAGGTACTCATTTTATAAATGGAGAACTGAGGCACAGAGAGATTACACACACAGTTTTTGGGACAGCCAGGACTTGACCCGTGTTCTCCTGAGTGTCACATCAATACCTTATAATTAATTATGCTCAATCTGGGGCTCATAACTGTCAGGTAGGTTTCAGTCACTCTCCTTTTGTTTTTGGGGAGATGGAAGGTGGATGAGACATGGGGATTCCAAAACTAATGTTGTGTTGTGATATAGGTTCACAAGGATTGACAAGTCGGAGAACAACTTCCTTAAACAGAAGACCATTCTCCTCTTTGACAGTTTAAATGCTGAAATTAACTATGTCACTACTGACATTTTGGGTATGGTATCAGATGGGGGGGGGGGAAGGGTGCCATGTGGCAGACAGTAGCTGTCAGAAATTGCTTGGGTGGGGAATATAAGGAATTCAAACACACATCTCCCCATATTTATAATTCCTTCTTTAATTTTTAGAGAACTAATTCTAGATGTGCCTCAGCTCCCTCCTGGATTCCAAAAAACCCAAAACCACCTTACACAATTTCCTGGATGCCAACAGCCCCAAGTTACCCAACCGGCAAAACTTCTAGCAACTTCAACAGTGCACTCATGTTACTCATCAAAACAAATATCTGTAGAACAATGAAGAACAGCCTCTGTATTTCACCTTAGGCCTTTGCATCACTCTGATGATGCAAAGGTGCCAAATAAAAAGCCAAATCTCCCCAGCTAGGAATTCTTCCAGTGTGGAGTTTCCCCAATTGGTGAAAAACCAGCTCCTACAGGTTTCAGAGTAACAGCCGTGTTAGTCTGTATCCGCAAAAAGAAGAACAGGAGTACTTGTGGCACCTTAGAGACTAACAAATTTATTAGAGCATAAGCTTTCGTGGACTACAGCCCACTTCTTCGGATGCATATAGAAACTATATGCATCCGAAGAAGTGGGCTGTAGTCCACGAAAGCTTATGCTCTAATAAATTTGTTAGTCTCTAAGGTGCTACA
This sequence comes from Malaclemys terrapin pileata, assembly GCF_027887155.1. Taxonomy (NCBI): domain Eukaryota; kingdom Metazoa; phylum Chordata; order Testudines; family Emydidae; genus Malaclemys; species Malaclemys terrapin. Next base: position 249,447,886 of record NC_071506.1, read on the forward strand.
AGTACTCCTGTTCTTCTTTCAGCTCTTACAGTGACCCCATACAACCCCCAGTAGGTGCATAATGTTGTGCAGTGGTGGTGTGTTGGGGTGAGAGGGGACATGGTTGGAGCACTAATTTACTCCAACTATTCCCAGGGTCAGGGGGATAGCCCATTGGGAGCCATAATGAGCTGGCATACTTTAGAGCACCCCCAAAGCGACTCTGTGGTGGGCATGGACACTATGTAGAACCAGGGTCCGAATCCAGAATCAGGAAGCCACATTTAGTTCCTTTATATCTTCTCCTCTCAGGTGCACCTGTAACCCTCACACCTCCTGGGTGTGGTGCTCTGTCCCATCTAGTGGCACCGAGACCACTTAGAGAGAGAGATTAATGAGTCAGAAGAAACAAACTCTACAGCCTTAGCTAACAGCCATATGGCTTTCAAGTCATGCAGTAGAGGCTCATGCATTTAGCTCTAGAGGTCCTGGGTTCAATCCCAATGACTGTGGTGTGTCAGTGTTACAAATGGGGGTTATCCAGGTTATCAACGGGGAAGTCTCTGAAGCTTGGGATGTGCTTTCTCAGCTAGGGGAAGTATGTAACCCACACACTTTATGGGTGTGGTGCTCTGGCCTCTCTAGTGGCACTGAGACTACTTGCAAAGAGAGATTAATGTGTCTACTCTACAGCCTTAGCTAAGGGCCCTATGGCATTTAGCTCCAGTGTTCCTAGGTTCAATCCCGCCCACTGACAGCTGGGGTCTGTCAGTGTTACACATCCAGCAGAATAATCTAGTGCTGAATATTTAAAATTTGGGGGCAGTTTAAAATAAAAATAACACAAAGACTGGAGTGGGCAGTAAAAAGGAGAAGTTTTGAGTGTAGGATGGGAGACTGCCATGCAAGGACATAGTGTATTGATTAAAATGCAGGTATTCCTGTGTTCAGAAGAAAGAGAAGGAAATTCTAGTCTGTATAGACATAACACTGAAAAATAGCCTCTTCTCAAACATGTTGGGATAGTATTACAACTCACCCAACAAAGTCCAGCAACACATGATAAAATGTATGGCAGTTATACTAGTTATCCTCTACATTTTTAGTTAAAAAGAAAAGGGTGAAACACTTGGGCATCAAGACAGTGTGACTTGTCCCTTTATTATAGCCCAAACCAAGACCCAGCAAAAGCCATGCGGATGTCTATTTGACACCTTAGGCCATGGCTACCCTTGCAGATGTTGAGCACTGTGAGTTAAACCCGCCTTCGGAAAGCGCAGTTGGGAAAGCGCTGCAGTCTGTCCACACTGACAGCTGCTTGCACACTGGTGTGGCCACATTTGCAGCACTTGCAGCAGCATTGGGAGTGGTGCATTATGGGCAGCTATCCCAGCATGCATGTGACTGCAACCTGCTTTTCAAATGGGGGAGGGGGTGGAGTATGACAGGGAGTGTGTTGTGTGTATGTGGGGGGAGAGAGAGTGGGGTTTTGGGGGGCTGAGAGCATGTCAGTATGCTGTCTTGTTAGTTCAGACAGCAGCAGACCCCTCCCCTCACCCCCGTCTCTCTCTCTCACACACAGCATTCCACACTAATGGCTTGCATGCCAACTGTCAGAAACGGAGCTTTGAAAAGGCATTTCCACATTCCTACAGGAGTTCAAAACAATGACAAATGTGGCCACTTGACTTAAGGGGATTGTGGGACATTTTCAGAGGCCGATCAGAGTGCAATAACCCAACACCTCGTTCACACTGATGCCTATGCCAAGGCGCAGCAAACATTATTCCACTCACCGAGGTGGAGTACCAGCAGCGCTGTAGCCGTGGAGACAGAGCGCTCTACGTGCCTTGCCAGTGTGGACGGGGAGTGAGCTAGGGCGCCTGGGGCTCCTTTATTGCGCTGTAACTCGCAAGTGTAGCCAAGTCCTTAGAAAGACAAGGTGAGTGAGGTAATATCTTTTATTGGACCAACTTCTGCTGGTGAAAAAGACAAACCTTTGAGCTAGACAGAGCTCTTCCTCCAGTTTGGGACAAGTACTCAGAGCATCACAGCTAAATATAAAGTGGGGCAGATTGTTTAAAATAAATAGTTAACACATATTCTAAGAGACCATTCAAGGTGAAGTGGCCCATTAACCCCTCTGCAGTCACAGGACAAAACAGGAGGTTTTAATGGGTAGATTGTTATGCTAACGTACAACAGCCAATAGGTGAACACTTCCTGGACATTCTATAATAGATTTAAAAGTATTCATGATCAAAAAAACTTCAGAAACAGACTTCAAAGAGAAACAGCAGACCTAAAATTCATTTGCAAATTTAACACCATTAATTTGGGCTTGAATAGGGACTGGGAGTGGCTGGCTCATTACAAAAGCAGCTTTGCCTCTCCTGGAATTGACACCTCCTCATCTATTATTGGGAGTAGACTACATCCATCCTGATCGAATTGGCCCTATCAACACTGGTTCTCCACTTGTGAGGTACTCCCTTCTCTTCATGTGTTATTATATAATGCCTGCATCTGTAACTTTCACTCCATGTAACTGAAGAAGTGAGGTTTTTTTACCCACAAAAGCCTATGCCCAAATAAATCTGTTAGTCTTTAAGGTGCCACCGGACTCCTTTTTGTTTTTGTGGATACAGACTAACACGGCTACCCCATGATAGATTGTTATAATAAGGCATAGATTCAGTGTCTTTATTAAGACCATGATTTTTGGTGTCTAGCAAAGATATGAATTTACACTCCCAGGCTCATCTTTTGAAGGTGTTGTGCAGGTTTCCTTTGAGGATGAAGCCTGAGAGGTCAAATATGGAGTGTGCACTTTGTGAAAAGTGTTTGCCCATGGGTAAGGCTACGATTTTGTCATAGATATTTTTAGTAAAAGTCATGGACAGGTCATGGGCAATGACCAAAAATTCACAGAAGCCATACCCTGTCTCTGACTTTTACTAAAACATCCCTGACAAAATTGCAAGGGAGGAGGGTCCACTCTGCCCCACTGCATGCAGGCAGGGAGCTGCAGCCCCCGTGCCTCTGCCCAGTGTTGGGGAGGGACCCCTGACTGCAGGGCTAGGAGTTAGAGGGGATCCCTGCCGGGCTGGGAGGGGTTCCCTGCCTACTGGGAACTGTGGGTCCCCTGCCACCCGCTGGGGCTGGAATCTGCATGGTCCCCCTCTGCTGCCAGTGGCTAGAGAGCTCCGGGGATCCCCCTCTGCTGCGGAGCTGTGGGGAGGGGGTTCCCCCACCAGCCATGGGGGGCTGGGGAGCTGTGAGGAGTCCCCCCGCTGCCCTGCAAGGCAGGCAGCTGGGGTGTCCCCCACTGCCACAGTGGCTGGGTTGCTATGGGGCCCCAATCCATGGGAGGGAATCTTTGACTTCCGTGACCATGGGTGATATGGTGTTTTTTGTCTTTTATCAATTTTTCCTGTGTGAGTTCATTCAAGAAAGTAATGACTATCTGGTTGTGACGCTCTGTGCCTTGGGGGAACACCCAGCACGCCCAGGTTCATCCTTGTAAAATGATTGTGTGGTATCCAATGCAAAGTTTGTCATGTCGGGTGTCTTCGGAAGGCTCATGAGGCACTGAGCATGGTTGTTACAGTAATGTTATAATAAGGTTATAGGTTATAAATTCATGTATGTAGTTATGAGGCTGAAAATGTATCCTCATGGCTTAAAATAAGTCCAGTCAAAAACTCTCCAAGAACAGAGAGGCAGTTCACACCTCATCAGGGAAGGTATGGGACAAACCCAGCCCAGCCTCACAGGAACAAAGGACGCTGGCCTAGGCAGCAACAAAAGAATCTGTTGGACTCTCAAGGGGGCCACCCCCTTTCCTTTGGTCAGTTTGGAACTGTGATGAGGTAATGCTCACCTGACTCTGAAGGGAGGGGGGGCAGAGCCAAGAGTGAAGAAAGGACATGATAAAAGGGAGATAAATTTGCCATGCTCTCTCTCTTCCACCTAACTCTACAGACACCACACCAAGCAACTGAAGTGCTGATCAAAGGGGAGAGCCTGGCTGAAGGGCAACCAGCCAGTCTGTGGTGAGAAGCATCTAAGTTTGAAAGTGTTAAGATCCGTTTAGAATGCATTTTGCTTTTATTTCATTTGACCAAATCCCACTTGTTATGCTTTCACTTATAATCACTTAAAATCTATCTTTATAGTTAATAAATCTGTTTGTTTATTCTACCTGAAGCAGTGTTTTTGGTTTGAAGTGTGTCAGAGACACCCCTTGAGATAACAAGCCTGTTACATATACATTTCTTTGTTAAATTGACTCATATAAGCTTGCAGCATCCAGTGGGCATAACTGGACACTGCAAGATGGAGGTTCCTAGTGTTGTGTCTGGGGCTGGAGATATTGGCTAGTGTCGTTCAGTTGCACAATCCAAGGAGCAACTTACATGCTAGAGGCTGTGCGTGAACAGCTCAGGAGTGGGGGTTCTTACAGCAAAGCAAGGTAAAGCTGGCTCCCAGAATCAAGGATTGGAGTGACCTAGCAGATCACCTGTCCAGATAACAGCAGAGGGGAACGTCACACTGGTTTCACCCACTTAGTTGTTACTGGGGCATTTAGTGCACTGGCTGAAGTACATCAAATGTTGTGATGGGTATGTGTAGGAGCCATGGATCTTGGAATTTGTGTGGTGGTATTACCCCAAAAAATGAGTTTTGGGGCACTCCTACAATAACTTACCTATTGCCCCCTTAATCTGTTCTTCCCAAGATAAAAGTCCCCAGGATTGCTAAGGAAACACTAAAGGACACAGCTGCCCTCACTGAAAATGCCCAGGGTAGGGCAGGCTGCAAAAGGGGGAGCAAATGCTCCCAAAACTGGTGGTTAAAACTGAAGTTAAATTCACCAACCAGTCATAAACTGTGCTTCTGATTTCCTAAACCAGTTATCAAGAAACTAAAAGAGAAATCACACAGCCCCTTTATTGCATTCCAGTTCTCTGGCTCCCAGTCAGCACCTAGGGCCAGTACAGTGAGAAGTTATTTAAAAACTCTGCTCACTATACAAAATGTTCTTCTGAACTCCAAAGGGTCAGGTCAATATTAGGTTGGATCTTACCTAAAATAACACGCTGCCAGCCAATCCTTTAGTGTCTAAAACTAAAGGTTTATTATAAAGAAAAAAGAAAGAACAAGAAGAGAGTTGTTAAATGGTAAAGCAGTCAGATACCTACAGAAACCTCAAAGTCCATATGTCAGGTTCTTAGCAGCATTGGTGAGTTTGCTGGCTTGAAAGTCCCTCTGGATTATATCCACAGCTTGGATGGGTCATTCTGTCCTTTGTTCAGAGCTTTGTTTGTAGAAAAATTATTCCAGAGGTAAGAAGCAGGAATGAAGACAAGAAGAAGATAGAATTCAAAATGGAGATGATGCAGCTGCCCTTTATATTCCTTTTGCCACGTGGCTTGTATTTCCTGTGTCCCAAAAACAATCTTCACAGCACATGGGCATGGAAAAGCCTTAGAGTTCTCTGTCCGTAGACATGCCCCCCCCCCCACAAGTCTTGCTGACTCATAAGGTGTAGCCCTTGACTTTTTCAGTGGGTTCATTGTACAGTCGATGTCCTTTGATGGGCCATCAAACAGGTTAGGCAATGCTGATGGCAATCTGTCTGGGGGTGTCACCCAGACGCACAGCACAAGTGTGAAATATAGATATATCATACATATCTGTAACTCATGATACAAATACAAACATATAAATAAGATTATCATACTTGGCAATTTATAACATTTTGATAGATACCTCACACTGCATATCTGGTCAGATTCCTTGCAATTTTATAATACACCTCAACCTCGATATAACGCTGTCCTCAGGAGCCAAAAAATCTTACCGCATTATAGGTGAAACCACGTTATATCGAACTTGCTTTGATCCATCGGAGTGTGCATCCCCCTTCCCCTCCCTGGAGCACTGCTTTACCACATTATATCCGAATTCGTGTTATATCGGGTCGCGTTATATTGGGGTAGAGGTGTATTGATATCAATAATACCATAAAGTGTCCCACATATTCAATACAGTCACGTAATCTTCTGATAAAGTAATTGACATAGGCAGTACTCTTTCCAAAACAAGGCATCTTTTTATTAAAGTAACTAATAATCCGTAATACAGTATATCCAAAATAAGGCACAAAATCCCTGAAACACAAATCCCTTACTGCAAGTTAACGAGCACTTAAACTACAATAGCATATTATTTAAATGATTCTAAGTAAAGCAATTTGTTGGAAGTGGCCAGTTTGCAAGAAATTGCTGACAGCAGATCTTAAATTGCTTTAAAGTTTACATAAGTAAAATATAATTAAAACACATGCACACATTTCAAGCACACATATATTAAATATTATATACTATCCTAAACTATACTTACACTAAACTGAAATTAAAAGAATATTAAGTTTATGCTATAAATCCGTTGCAGCTTTCTTTTAAAAATCAAATCACTGCTGCTGATGTTCAGCTCCTGGTCAATTAGCTGTGCTCTGTTCCAGGTTTCTTATCTCTCTTTGGGCTTCTTTTGCTGGCTCTCCGATTCTTCCTGCACGCTTCTCACCTTTTCAGATGCAGCCTCCAGACTCCAAAACTGTTGCTGGGAGCTGTCCTTTTATGCTACATTGTAGCTTTTTCTTCATATACCTTCCTATTCTTAGCAACAGTTACCTGACTCGCACATGCTCAATCTTGCCCATTATCTCAGAATTCTGATTGACAGCTCTGACCTTTAAAACAAGTTGTGATCACTATGAGTGGATTCTGACCAGCTAGCTACTTAACTGACTGACCTCTCTATGACCCCTTACTGCACATGCTTAATAGTTGCCAGTCTTGCACATGCTCATTGTTGTCCTTTACCTCAGAGCTCTGATTCTGCTGAACCACACCTACACCCACTTGGCTCTTTGCCAGGGTACCTCTTTTTTTTTAGAAATCCTAAGTTCTTACTGAGCATGCTCAGAGGCCACATCACCCCTCTCAGAAATACAAAGTAGAGACTGGAGATTTTCTCTAGTTATAGTGGGGGATATTGATCATCATAACCATGGAACTATATCTGCAGGCTTTGCATCAGTTGTTATGGCAGGGTATGGTACTGCTTTGAATTGGTGTGTCCTGGTCCATGAGGAGCTTGATTCTGATATTGAGCTTGACAAGGTTGGGCATTTGCTTGAAGGACAGAAGAGGGGGGATGGGAAAGATGGTCTTCGGGATGGGGTTCCCATTGAGTATGGGTTGTAATTGTTTAATGAAACCCTGTATGGGTTCCAGTGCAGAGTGGAAGGTGATGACTTGGGGTGTGTTTAAGGGAATTATTTTTTTCTGTATTGGAGAAGACTCTCTCACAGTATTTGGATGGCCCATTCCATGATGTAATGCACTATTATAGCAGAGTGTCTTTGTTTGGTGAAGGTGGTTTTAAGTGTGTTAAGGTGTGTATCCTGGACTTTCACCTTGAAGCATATTCTGTGGTTTCAGAGTGCCAGGTGTAGATAATGGATTTCTTGCTGTGTTTGGGGTGGTTACTGGATCTGTGAAGGTAAGTGTGATGATCTGTGGGTTTCTTGTCTACTGTTGTTTGGGGGTTCCATTGCTGAAGCTGATTGTGGTCTCCAGGAAGATCATGCTGATGCAGGAGTGTTCTAGAGAGAGTTTGATGAATGAGTGGTGGTTGTTGAAGTTGAGGTGGAAATCCATGGGGAGTTTAGGTCATCACCTTTATATTTTGCACAGCCAGAAATGCTGTATTGTTATGCTACTGATATGTTATTGCTATATTTTGTAGAGCCAGAAATGCCTGTATTTGGCAAGATTACTTCCATATAGTAAGTTAGAAAGATTCAATTTGTTAGCAATTAGAAAATAGATCATCATAATTAAAAAATAGACCTCCTTGTTTATAAAGCTACAATATTTACAGTATTCCTAGGGCACTGGATGCCTCAGGGCGTTATTAATGAAAAACAGTCATTCAACTATACGCCAATGGTTGGACTACAGCTAATCAGATACTGACTACTAGAGCAGGTTGATTTATTAATTGTGGATAAATTATGGATTGAATTCAATCTGTCTTAATATCTGTAAAATGTTCATGACTCAATCTTGATTTCTACACATGCATTTGTTGTGAAAAAATATTTTCTGAATAGTTAACACAAACAATTTTCAACCAACACAGTTGCGAAAACTGTTAGATTTGACTCTTTGCTAGTTGTGTGTAATTGGTCACCAAAGTGATATGGTATTATTTCTGCTCCCTGATTGGATGAGTGAAGCATTTTAAAGATGATGATAATACATCACAAGTAGCAAATAAAGAATAGGGAATAATGAATATGGAATACTTTTGTCTGCTCACAAATACCATTCTTCAACTGTGAATATTGGTATTCATATATAGAACAGATGCTCTCTAAACATTTTTACAAACAAAAGCCAGTTTGTGTGAAGGTTCATAAACAGCAAATAAGGTCTATGAACATGGTAGCACCATACAGGTGTTTAGAAACTGCATGAATGTTTGCAAACACTATTTTTGCCAAACTGACCAGCTGTTGTTCTAACTGAAACTAGAAGTAAGTGAGAGGGACATTGGTGTTCAGTTAGCATCAGAGCTCACAGGCTCACATTATCCACACCTTAGAAAACAGTTTTGGAGGGAAAAGTCTGAGCTTTTCCAAATTGGCCTGGATGTAGCCTGCTGAATGAACCCAAACTTTTGGCTCTGAAAATTTGTGTTATGAGGTGAAGACTTAAACCAGGTTAGTTTCACAAATCTGTTTCATGAACCTTATTACACCCCAAAGATGAATTTCTGCACTGCAAGTTTCTTCTTGTTTCACTGCTGCCCCATACTGTTATTCTTATAAAAAGAACAGGAGTACTTGTGGCACCTTAGAGACTAACAAATTTATTAGAGCATAAGCTTTCGTGGACTACAGCCCACTTCTTCGGATGCTCTAATAAATTTGTTAGTCTCTAAGGTGCCACAAGTACTCCTGTTCTTTTTGCGGATACAGACTAACACGGCTGTTACTCTGAAACCTGTTATTCTTATGTTGCCATTCATTCTACAGAACTGGCCTCCTGAAAGTGGGATCTTCAAAGGCTAACCTTGCAATGTGATGATTTTACAATGTATTTCACATTTGTGTCACATTTTGGTTCACCAGATTTTATAGGTAGAACTTTCACACCCTTGTTTCATAAAAATTGCCCTTGAGGTGGTTCTTATAGTTGAAGTTTGAGGCACGTTACCTTATCAATGTGGAGGAGCTTGCATTGTAATCATCTGTGCTCAGCCGGGTTCCTTGGATGAAACACAGGACTTCATTATCCATGGCTGTCAATTTAGCACTTTTTGTTAAATTCACTTAGAGGGGTCCAGCTTCTCTAAATGAGCAGAGGGATGCTAAAAAGTCCATTTTCTCTGAAATCTCATAATTCATAATTCATGTACTGAGTTTAATTTTTTTAAGAATGCTGTACAGCGTTTCCTATTTAGATGCAATGTGGGATTTAGATTATTATTCCTAGATTTTACCAATCATTTGAGAGGCTGGGCGGGGGGGTGACAAATACCTTTCCAGTGATATGGAATGACTTTCGACCTCTAAGATGCTAAGAGAAGTAGAAATAGAGCTGGTCATTGTAAATCAAATTGGTAAAATCATAGATTAAATCTAAGACCTTGCCACTAAACTAAAACAATATTAACTTGAGAGTTATATATAGGACAACCAGAACCTCTCTCTTTATTTATATGGCTTTCATCATTATATTATTGAACAACATCACAAACATTAATGAATTGAGCCTCACAAGAAAAACCTCTGTGGTTGGGAAGTATTTTGCCTCCTTTTTATAGATGGGGAATAGAGGCACAGGGAGATTAAGCAATGTGTCCAAGGTTATCCAGGAATTCTGGAGCAGAGTCCAGAAGTGAACACAAGTTTCCAATTTCTAATACACTTCCTGAATCACAAGGCCACCCTTCCTCCACTTTGTCTAAACCAGAGGTCAGCAACTTTTCAGAAGTGGTGTGCTGAGTCTTCATTTAGTCACTCTAATTTAAGGTTTCGCGTGCCAGTAATATATTTTAAAGTTTTTAGAAGGTCTTTTTCTATGTCTATAATATATAACTAAACTATTGTTGTATGTAAAGTAAATAAGGTTTTTAAAATGTTTAAGAAGCTTCACTTAAAATTAAATTAAAATGCAGAGCCCTCTGGACTGGTGGCCAGTGAGTGACACTGAAAATCAGCTCGCGTGCCGCCTTTGGCACGAGTGCCATACGTTGCCTACCCTGGGTCTAGACTCTGCCCTGATAATATGTGTGTGCAACAAATAAGGCCTCCTATCAGAAGAAAACCTTTTGTACACTAGTTTTTCTATGAGTCAAATACTCTTCCAACTTCTATATTATTTCCAGTCTGAGATTAGTGCTGAATTAAGGCTAAGAAATTTCTGTGATCATTAAAGTAATTGAAAAAAGACAGTCCTTAGCACCTTTCAAAACGACCAGGGATGTGCTGAGCATGAAATGGTCATATTGAGCTAAATTCATCCTTGGTGTAGCCCCACTGCAGTCTGTGGAGTTGTATCAGAAATGAATTTTGCCCATTGCCTCCAAATTCAGACCACAAAACTGAAAAGTTGGGTTTCTAGGCTTGAGCCACATCAATATAGCCAGGAATAAGGAATATCTAGACACTTAGGGATTCATTGATTCTAACAAAGATTTTACTTTTCATTCCATGTGTCAAAATCTCACAAGAAAATAACAATAATAAATGCTGCAGTTTGTGTTCCCACAGCATAACTTATGGTTAGGTGTACTCTGGATATTCATCGGTGGAACAGGATACAAACTACAATGCACTCTCAAATCTCAGTGGATAGTAAAATAACACTGGTCTACAATTTTTGAGAAGTCGTCTGCTTCAGAGATAAAATGTGCTATTTATTATGTATTTTGATGTGCTGAATTCAAATATGACAATTAAAACAACTGATTGGCTGCTGTTTCTAAGATATTTAAGTTTTTACATTTTATGTCTATGTATATTGTGTAGATAGTAGAGTTTTAATCATAAATTGTAAACCTAGGTCTTTTCATGTGTTTATGGTTGCTTTACATGATAATATTTCATCTGTCCTGTTTATATAACATTTTAAAAATCAGCAAAAGGGTTATATAAATAAAATTAATTATGAAACAAAAGGCAAAAAACTATTATGTACATAGTTTAGTCCTATTCAGTGTCTACTCGGCGCTTCTTGGCTTGTCTCTTGTATTCATTAAATGGAGCATCTCTTGTCACTGTCCAGCAATAGTCTGCAAGCAGTGATGGGCTCCATTTGCCCTGATAGCGTTTCTCCATTGTTGCAATGTCCTGGTGAAATCACTCGCCGTGCTCGTCATTCACTGCTCCGCAGTTTGGTGGAAAAAAATCTAGATGAGAGTGCAAAAAATGTATCTTTAGTGACATGTTGCAACCAAGGCTTTTGTATGCCTTGAGGAGGTTTTCCATCAACAACCTGTAGTTGTCTGCCTTGTTGTTTCCGAGAAAATTTATTGCCACTAACTGGAAGGCTTTCCATGCCGTCTTTTCCTTGCCACGCAGTGCATGGTCAAATGCATCATCTCGAAGAAGTTCACGAATCTGAGGACCAACAAAGACACCTTCCTTTATCTTAGCTTCACTAAACCTTGGAAATTTACCATGGAGGTACTTGAAAGCTGCTCGTGTTTTGTCAATGGCCTTGACAAAGTTCTTCATCAGACCCAGCTTGATGTGTAAGGGTGGTAACAAAATCTTCCTTGATTCAACAAGTGGTGGATGCTGAACACTTTTCCTCCCAGGCTCCAATGACTGTCGGAGTGGCCAGTCTTTCTTGATGTAGTGGGAATCTCTTGAACGACTATCCCATTCGCAGAGAAAACAGCAGTACTTTGTGTATCCAGTCTGCAGACCAAGCAAGAGAGCAACAACCTTCAAATCGCCACAAAGCTGCCACTGATGTTGGTCATAGTTTATGCACCTCAAAAGTTGTTTCATGTTGTCATAGGTTTCCTTCATATGGACTGCATGACCAACTGAAATTGATGGCAAAACATTGCCATTATGCAGTAAAATAGCTTTAAGACTCGTCTTTGATGAATCAATGAACAGTCTCCACTCATCTGGATCGTGAACGATGTTGAGGGCTGCCATCACACCATCGATGTTGTTGCAGGCTACATGATCACCTTCCATGAAGAAGAATGGGACAAGATCCTTTTGATGGTCACGGAACATGGAAACTCTAACATCACCTGCCAGGAGATTCCACTGCTGTAGTCGGAGCCCAACAGCTCTGCCTTACTCTTGGGTAGTTCCAAATCCCTGACAAGGTCATTCAGTTCACCTTGTGATATGAAGTGTGGTTCAGAGGAGGAGGAGGATGGGAGAAAATGTGGGTCCTGTGACATTGATGGTTCAGGACCAGAAGTTTCATCCTCTTCCTCTTCCTTGTCTGACTCAAGTGAGAATGATTCTGGTGCATCAGGAACCGGCAGTCCTTCTCCGTGGGGTACCAGGCGTATAGCTGATGGAATGTTTGGATAATGCACAGTCCACTTTTTCTTCTTTGACACACCTTTCCCAACTGGAGGCACCATGCAGAAGTAACAATTGCTGGTATGATCTGTTGGCTCTCTCCAAATCATTGGCACTGCAAAAGGCATAGATTTCCTTTTCCTGTTCAACCACTGGCGAAGATTTGTTGCACAAGTGTTGCAGCATATGTGGGGGGCCCACCTCTTGTCCTGATCTCCAATTTTGCAGCCAAAATAAAGGTGATAGGCTTTCTTAACCATAGTGGTTATACTGCGCTTTTGTGATGCAAAAGTCACTTCACCACAAACATAGCAGAAGTTATCTGCACTGTTCACACAAGTACGAGGCATCTCTGCTCACTTTGGCTAAACAGAAATGTGTCCCTTTGCAAAATCAAACACTGACAAATAAGAGAGCACGACACTGTATGATTTCTAGAGCTGATATAGGGCAATTTGTTCAGCAGAGTGATGTAAGCTTCGTTATGATTGCATCATCCATGACTTCTAGGAATAACATGATGCAATTCATAGCATGTATGACGCAATACCAGCTTCAGATTGCATCATTCATTGTTTTGCCTAAAAAGCAAGTACTGTCCAAACCCAGTCATAGATTTATTCATAGATCCAGTCAAAGATGTATTTCAGTTATTTCTGATTGAAATTGAGATCCCTTCCCTTTATAACTCACTTATCCTCTGCCATTCCCAAGTCAAGGGTCGTATATACTGACCCAATAGCATATCTTGAACACTAGAGCCAATCAACAATTTTAAGCATCATTTTCGTTCTCAGTGACCCAGAATTAGTAAAGTTTGACTACATTTATTTCAGAAGCATTTTGGCTGTAGAGCAGTGTAATCAAACCCAAACTTTCCAATCTTTCTGGTATCCCTGCAGCTTACTCAGTTCTTTCAATGCCAGCACTAGGCTACCAAAGCCTCACAGTTACAATTGTTTTCCAGTTGCTTTTTATTTTTAATTTCAGCAAAGCATGTACTTTCATTACAATCCAGAAATTACTTCCCCACTCTCCATTTCAGCCTTTGTGTGCTGCATGTGTCTTTACTCACAGTTTTCATTTTGTCCTCCAACTCATCTGTTAGCTGTTCAGCTGCTTTTTTCCTCAGTACAAATACATCAGTTTTCACCTCTTCCTTTTCCTTCAGGGAATAGAGGGCTGATTATACCGTTTTTAAAGAGCTCTCGGGAGGATAAGGCACTTGAAAGAAAATTTGACACTGAGAATAGAGGATGGTGGAAGGGACACTGAAACCTGTTCTTGGTCTCTCTCATACCACTCTGTGTTCATGCAGGGGTAAAGGGCTTTACCCTTTTTGTTTTCTCTATGGATTTGTCTTTCTTGATGACATTTTAATTCACAAGTAGAGAATACTCAGATGTCAAACAATAATATTTACCACTTGCAGTTGGCGTTATGTCCCATATCTAGGATTTTACAAATCTTCTAGGCATGTTAACCATACTGTGTCAGTCAAATTCCTGACTGGCAATTACATTTTCCCTGTCTATATTTTCACCTGAAGTAGAATTTTTTCTTCATTTCATGATCTAAATTATTTTGTACTGCTGCTTTGAGTTGTTAGAAAGTTGCTACAAGTCATAGATTTTTAAGGCCAACAGGGACCATTATGATCATCAAATCTGACCTGCGTAACACAGGTCTTAGAATTTCACCAAGTGAAAGAAAAGCATGACATATCTTACTCTTTTCAGTGCTTAAAGAACATTGCAAGGGGTGCTTAGTTCTTCACCCTGCGTGCAGGCTCCATCTCAGCACATCTTTGTGTGGCTCTTGTTGTGGAGGTCCTGCAGCGTGATTTATCTGTACAATTGTGGGAAACAACTGGGGCAGAAATCTTGAGCGCCTCCCCCACCCCAACTATTTTTTTCTGTGTGCAACATCATACCAGAATTTGTCTCATATTATCAAAAAGTGCTAAAATCCAACAACAGCAACAAAAACAAGCATATTGGAGTTAGCTGTGGTCCCTCCCCCTCCCTCTCTGGGTCAGTGGGAGGCTGACTATGTCACTGGGTGACACCCACAGTTTGGGAATTAGCTGAGCAACACACAGCCGGTGGCTTTCCGACAGTCCAGGCAGAGCGGTAGTCTTTGGGATCTCTAGCCTGCAATCAGAGCAGAGAAGCAAACAGTTATGGGTCCCAGCCCACAGTCAGGGCAGGACAGTAAGAGTCTGTGGCTCAGGCCTGTACTCAGGGCTGAGCAACAAGAGGGTCGGGCATTCTAGCTCTGTAGACAGCCAATGAAAGCAGGCTCCTTGGCTAAAGAGAGGGGACTGCCATCCCAGAGGCAAGGTGGCAGGGGTAGGGGGATGCAGGCCCACCCGACTCCACTGTGTCCCAGCCCAGGGCCTTAACAGTGGCAGAGGGGTCTGCCACTGGGTCAGCGGGGATTTCAGCCGCAACATGCTGACTGGGTCTCCAGCAGCAACACAGCCAGACTAGGGTTGGCTGCCCCTGGGCCACTTCCTCTCCTCTCCTCTCCTCAGGGTGTACTTGAATCCACAGGGAGTTCTCCAGGTCATTGGGAGGCTTGTGGTAGCCCCAGAAACTCCTCTGGGGCTTGGTCAGTGGGTGGCTCCAGCAGTTCTGGCTAGTCCTGAGCTCTGCAGGGGTCCGCTGCAATCTCCCAGCGCAGGAGTGGGCAGGAGGCATTTGGCTCCTTCGGCGGCTGCAGCCCAACTGAGCTCTGGGACTGCCCTTTATACTTCCTCTCCTGTGCTCTGACTTCCGGTGGGAGGGGCGAGCACAGCCTGGCTCTGACCACCAGGGTTCACAGAGTGGTCCCTCCCCTTTGGCTCAGTGGGAGGCCACTCCACCTCACTACAGAGAGAAACACGTCTAGCCATTATCTTCATAAGGATAAAAAGTAATAGTTAATAACTATTTAACATATGGCATATAAATACTGGATAGATAGAGACAACCTCATTATATCTTGGAGGTTTGTCATTGACTTTTCTATTGCTCATTATTGATTAATGTTCCTTCCTAACTTCCTGCATGACTTTCTGATCTTTCTGTTCCTTATGCAGTATTGTTGTAGCTATGTTGGGCCCAGCTCCAGTCCAAATATAGTTCAACTAAGGGGCTGTGTTTGTGTATTCATTGTATATCACATTAATATGCTGAGATCTATAATTCTTCATTCTGTTTCCTTGCCATGTCCAGAGAAAAAAACAGAGACAACCTAGTTAAATGAGAATAGCTAGACAAAAAGCGCACTTAAGTCTTATATTCTATGACTTGTCAGGATCTAAACAGTACAGAGTGCTACTTTTCCCTACCTGAAAGTTTTGCAAATGTTTTTTGTAACTGACATCTGCTGCTGAAAACATACCAACAATTCTTTTGAAGGATTAAAATAAAACCTTAAAATACTGGCAACACCATTTTATTAGCATACACAGAGTTGCCATAGATTGTCCTTACCAGCATCTTGTAATCCAGTAGCAACATCGACACTGCCTGTCAATTGTTCAAAGTGACTGTTGAATATAGCCACAACCCCTCCTGAGCTGCTTAGCATATAATTTGAATTTGCAGACTAGAAGGCTGACTTTCTGTAAACCAATCTCAAGTGTGAAGTTCTCTCGTTCACTGAATAAACTAGCTTTGTTGACCTGTTAATACCTTGTCTACTTTATCTCCACTTGGTAGAGTTTATTAAAACCTGAATCATAAATCCCTCTTTGGTCTGGTAACAAAACATTTAATAATAGGAGTTATATTTCCTTTAGGCAAGATTTTCTGGGACATGTCTATTTTTGTGCCTCATTAATAGAGCCCTACAAATTCACAGCCACAAAAAACATGTCACAGACTGTAAAATCTGGTCTCCCACCATGAAATCTGGTCTTTTGTGTGCTTTTACCCTATACTATACAGATTTCATGGGGGAGACCAGCATTTCTCAAATGAGGGGTCCTGACCCAAAAGGGAGTTGCGGGAGAGAGGGGGTCACAAGCCAGAGTGTGGCTTCCCCATTGCCACACTCGGGCTTTGCAGTTCCCAGGCATGTGAGCCTCCGGGGCGCGGGGCCCTGAGCCTGCTCTGGGAGGGGCAGCGGCGGTGGTGGCTCACATTCCCGGGAGACGCAGAGGCTGAGCACGGTGCCGGGGCAGCCGGGGGGGCGCATGGGAGGCTGGCGCCCGCATGCATCTGCTGCAGCCTGCAGGAGCCCCCAGGGGCTGCTGCCCCCTGCACCGCTGCTGCCACAAGCAGGACGCTCTGGCTCTCCGGTGCCTCCGGAAGGCGGTTCCTCCCTGCCGAGCTGCTGCAGCAGCCCAAGTCTGGCAAGTGAGTGGACTTGGGGCAGAGGCGGGGTGGGGGTGGGGGAGGCGCAAGGTGGAAGTTTCGCCTAGGGTGCAAAATATCCTTGCACCGGCCCTGCCACTATATCTTACTTACCAATATGCTTTATCTTCTGTTGGAAACATACAAACTGCAACTACATAAATAAAAAGGGGTTAACTACTGAAGATAAATTTCTTAAACTGGGAATTTTAAAACAGGGCAATATTATGGACAGTATATTTTCTTCGGCATAGCTGTATTCCCATATGAGGAATTTGATTGGGCGAATAGTTAAGTTAACAATCTGGCTGTTAGAGAAATGAAGTGTTCTTTACTGGTATAGCCACAAACAATTACAACATGAAGTCCTTAGGTGTAGGTGTGCACTGGTAGAGCTCTTGGAGACATTGTAATTAAGATAGACACAAAAGGCCACATTGTCCAGTGTAACCCAATTGCAGAGTTGCCATCAGGAGTGGCTGTATGTATGCAAAGGTAGCATAAAGCCATTTTAATGCATCTGTGCCCTGTCTGATGGTATTCTAATTTTTAAAACTATTGAATGGTTGCAGCTTGGTGGCTCAAGATATTGCAGTCCCACTTAGAAAGACAAGCTGAACACAACTTGACTAGGCAATATTTCCATAACATATAGTCCTCAGATTGCCCAAGTCAGGGGAAAAGACTTTAGATTTACTTACAGGAGGAGTGACTCTCATTAAAAATACAAAATTCATGCACAGACTGTTTTTTACAGCTTTGCAACTTCTTTATAAGTTAAAAAGATTGGATGGCATTTATGTACACTTTGTGTGTGTCTGTGTATATATTTATGTATTCTTTATAAAACAACTGAAGCTTTGCTTAGACGTGTGTGTGTGTGTGTGTGTGTGTGTGTGTATTCTTTATAAAACAACTGAAGTCTTGCTTAGACTTTTGGCCAATACATTTCTATAAGCTCCCTGGTTTTAAAGAGCAAGAGGCTAGCTCTCAATTGTGAATAAGGTAATTTTATGCTTGCTTTTATTTGAGTGGCCTTATCAAAGTACTGCATTGAATATTAAATTTTATATTTTATTCTTATAAACTAGTTTGCAGTTTCACAATTTCACTCACAGTTATTGCTTGCAATCCATACAAATGTCAAAAATGAATTTTCATGACTTCCATTAATATGGAAATCAGTCAATCAACTGTGCATTTCCAACCCGTGAGAGACATTTTTAGGTACTATAATTACTTGCCGGTATTTGTTTTAGAAGTTGCTAGGTTTCCTGATAACTAAGAATGGTGAGGAATATTATGAGAAATAACTCCTGGGTTTTCTAAGATAAGATAAATTTTTTGGAAGTACAGTGGGAGCCCTTAAAAAAACTTACCAGTATTATCTAAGATAAATAGGGAATCTGCAAATATTGAGGTTACCTAATTGTAAATACATTTCTAGGATCAAAGTCTGCCTGCTCCTTATGTAGCTATGAAGTGGGGGCAGTGTGTGGAAGGAGGCTCCCCGCTCTGCCTATGCATCCACCAGGTAGAATTGCAGACTGTGCTCTGGAGTGTGCCTTTTGGAATCAGAAGTTGCCCCAGCAGTTTGGGAGGCAGAGGTGTTGGGTATAGCCGGCCAGTAACAGAGGAGTAGAAGGAGTAAGCTAAACTCCCCATAGGGTTATAGTAGTGCATGACAGTCATAGTGGCCTGGAAGGTCCTGGAGGCATTCTGCTCTCCTGTGATTTTAGCTCTACATTGCCTCTCAATACAAGGCTGTGCCTACAGGACACAATCGAGACTTTCGTTATCTAAGGAGTCTGACAGGTTTATGCTTTCTTTGGCCTTTGGTCTGTGTGGCCATCTTAGGGTGGTGATGGTAATTTTGACAAAGTAACTGCCTCAGCTGAGCAGGCAGGCAGTTTGCACTGGTCTTATGCTACTCAGCTGAAGGCATCTCAAAAGGGTAGCTCCAGACTCAAAATGGCTTTTAGAGTTCGTTTAAAATGGACCCAGCAAAGAGGTTTCTCCTCCGTTTCCAGAAAAAGCAACATTGGTTTAAAACAGAGTCTTTCATAGACAATATGGGCTTCAACTCAAGCAGCCGTGGAGCACTAAGGAACAAAATGTGAGATGTGGCAAGTTCAGAGGTTTGTAAACATACCTTCATAAATTAATCCTAAATTATAAAAAATAGACACTTGCTGTTTTAAAAAGATTATTTTTAACCAGTAAACACACACTTTTTTCCTGCTAAGTAATCTAGGCATTGTACAAGTGCTGATTATGTATTATGGGGTGTTTCTCCATAACAAGACAACACACAGACTTCTTGGGTCGGTTGAAGTATTTGATTCTTTCATGCTTCAGTGAACCCCAGGTGTACATGCTGTATATTGGCTGCGGAACACATGTTATTGCTCAGACACTACAGATTATGGTGGCAAGGATGCACCTACTTTTATCAAGCTCTATATCATTCAAACAACTTTATCTTTGCTATTGAAATATTACTAAATATAATGGGTCCAATTAACTACCCCTTCAAAACCCAGCCACTACAATCTACCCTCTTAGAGTTGGGTGGAGCCCTCCCAGGTTGGCATACAGGCAGACACACAGATGTGCACTAAATATAGAACTTTTCCCCATAGGGAAACCTGATGAGGCGGGTGGTGGCAATACGATTCACACAGGCCAGCTACAAATAGTGTTTATGGGGAGACACTATCAGTGATGTCCTCTGTGACTTTTGCTGGCACTCCTGCAAGATAACATTGAGATAACCCCAAACTAATTCAATACTCAAATACTATTCATCAAGTGTTATATGTGGAAATGCAGATAATTTGTTGTGCCTTTAAATGGATCATTAGTGAACTCCCTGTGGACTTGTGTTTCAGTAGCATTGGATTTATAATGGATAATGCTGAAAGGGTCCCTAACATTATGTGTTTCCCTAACAATGTAGGGATGGTGCCTGTAGATTTTCAAAAGCTTCCAAATAAAATAAGCTCTCGAGCTTCTCATTTATGATTAAAAATAAACCTGCTTTTTCTTTTCTCTACTGAGCGCAAGCCACTAGATTTTATTATCCTCTCAATCGTATAAGTGTTTCTGTGTATTTTTTGTTGTTTTCCCAATAAGAAAACATCCCTCTAGGAATGAATACAGTATGCAGCAATATAATTCTTGGCGGCACACCACAAGCATTGAATTGCTTCTACCGAACAGTGCATTTTACATTTTAATTCCTCTGAGGTCTTTTGCCACCAAAATACTTATTCAGAGAACTTTGATACACTTTAGCCAAAACAACTGTAGCTGGAAGTACAATAGTAATAATTCATTAAATGCACAGCATAAATGCACATCTTGAATTTAGACAATACATTTGGAACCGTATTTGCCCTGTGCTAATTGAATTGATGACATTTTGCCATATTTGTTTATTAGGACTGTATCTTCCTTTTTCTTTGAGAAAACAAACCAGATGACAAAACTATTCTATGTAGCTGAAGTGGTCATGTCATTACCTTGTAAATACTATATTCTATAACATATGTAGAGAATGCATAGTTGTAAATGGTATCTGTAATAATGTGGTAAACAGACTTTTCACATGATAATTGTACTTTACCTATCATTACCTATCATTCCAAGAAAATTAATTGCTGAATTCTGTAGTTAAACTAATGAAAAATGCATCTAGTAAAGTTTCACAATAACTAAACAATAAGACCAGATAGGGAGTGACATTTTAGACATTTATAGCCCTCGTGTCAAATACAATAATCTCTCCAGATGCTTCCATTTTTAATTACTTACTACTACAGTATACATTCATTTCTTGTTTTCCCCAATTCTCTCTGTTCCAATAACAAATATTTTCCAGTAGCTGGAACCCAGAGCTGAGAGTCAAAACTCCCTTATACTGTGGTGTAGATGACACCCACAAAAAATTATTCCGCTCTCAACAGTTGCTAAGTAAAAGTTTCTTACATGTTCAGCCAATGAGAATGATGTAATACTGTGAAACTACAGAGACAGATCATCAGCCAGTGTAAATGACTTCAATTTGATAAATTCTCTCTGGTATTTCATGAGCTGAGAATGTTCAATATCCTGTTGGGAGATCTTTGCTAGTTGGAGTTTCTGTGAATTGGAATTAGCTCTCCAGCCTGCTTGTGTAGTTGAAATACTCTCTCTTTAACTTCTATCATTTTTCTGCTTTGGATTTTTCACAGTTACACTGTAACTATTGCTTTTCTATTACCAGGAAGGTATTAAACAAGCAATAGACTATAACACTATATTTAAAATAGTATTTTTTCAGACACACTGATTATGTATTGATGACATTTATCAGAAATGCATCATTGGATAGGTGAAAGCTCTGTGCCAATGAAATATTTAGTATGTGCTCATAGGTAGATTGCTTACTTTTAAAAAGATTCAGGATAGAATCCTTTGTAGCTGTGAATAATATTGGAAAACTTAAGGAAATATTTAATACCATAAAATATAACATTCGTTATGAGTAAAATTCACTTTTCCCTCAAAAAGTTTGCCTCATCAAACTTTCCGTAGAGAAGAGAGCAGGGAGCTTGGATAACTGAAATCCAAACCCCAGCTCCCCGCTTAACATTGTCAGTAGCATTCACAGTCCCGTCAGTCCTCTTGCAAAGGAAGCTCAGACCACAGAATCTGCATTTCATGGTCCTTTCATTGTCCCAGCCCCAGCCCCAGACTATGCACTGCAAATGCAGAGTCTTAGGAGACAGGGCTCCCAGTAGGAGCCCATGTGGCTCCCTCTGTGGGGATTAAGTGTTGTGTAAGGGTTTGCATAGGTCCGCTCCATAGTCTGAATTTTAGCCTATGACATTACATTACATATAAGGTGACTTATAAAGAATATCAACAGTAGCTATTTTTACTGCTGATCACCATAAACAAAGGAAAAGTTTGACTGTATTACATATTATTTTTTGTAATTTTAATGTATAAATATATTTACATGATAGGAAGAAACTATTTGAACATACTATATTTTGCTTTGAAAGACATATACATTTTATCTTTTGTAAAAACAAAACAAAACATATAATTAGAATATTATTTCCCAGAGAAAATAATATGAATTGCAAAATACTCTGGCATTAGTAATTTGCATGTAACTGCTTATGCAGAAAATATGAGTATTCTAATTTAAATGAACCATTTTAGAGAGATTGAATGGCCCAGGGGGTTGGTAACAGGGAATGAGATGGTGATTGCGGTTCCTAGTACATAGATGTCCATATCACAAAAACCATGTTACAATTGGCACTAATTGGAAACCTGTTGGCCATCTCAGTAGAGGCCATGGATTGAGGACTCAATCCTGCCAGGTGCTGATTTATTAGAGTTGGTAATCAACACCTCACAAGATTGGGCTCCTGAATTATGATGAACTACCAGGTGGCCCTAGCAGCAGTCTCTCTGAGTGTGGGTAGAGGCAGATTGGCAGGACAGTGTGGGGAAGATTGGTCTGCTGCTGTGAATGCTGTACCTTTTCTGTGGCTAGATTCATTCTCCAGAGCTGTTCATGTGGCACTTTTTGAGAGCTGGAAGCAAAAGTCAATTTAATTGATCAATTATTCATTTAACAAGATCATGTTTAAACCAACTTTATACTACAATGGGCCAAATTTATCCCTGATGTAACTCTTGCTATAAGATTTATAGCTTTAGGAAGCAGAGGCAAATAGAAACCGGGCGGCTTCAGAGTGAGAAAGAGTGACAAGTCAGGAGGGAGGACGAATGCTGATGCTAGGAGATAGAGTCAATATAAGCACTGCGGTTATGAAGTCAAGTACCTCTTGCTTCTATAAAGTCAGGCCCTTGAAAGAATTATATTAAAAAGATCAGAGGGAATGAGGAGTAGAAATGAAGAAGAGACTTGAGAGAGGGAGGGGATGCAGGGCCTGGCCAGCTGTCTCAGTTGTTTTCTATAACTCTGAAGATACAGGACATATTTAGTCGTTTTCAGCAGTGCAAATTTATGGCTAACGAGATTCATGTGGCTCAATCATCAGCTGGAGCAGAGCTCCACTCAGGACAGCTGGTTGGATAAAGCAGTTAGGAGTAAGCCCCGGGGGAGCTGTTACATCAGTTGGGGGTTGAGGGATTGCCGAAATGTCCCTCTCCCTAGCCATGCTGCTGTCAGACCCCACTATGCTGGGGAATGTGGTGCAGCATGATCTATGTCCTTTCTACACCACTCTGGAGGGGAATCCTCAGCTGGCTGCTTTGCACTACCTGAACACTACAAAAAAGGTCGTACCTGGGTTGTGGGGGAGGGTACATGATAGCATGAGAAGTCAGTTCAGTGTAATCAACCATACACATTATTATAATGCCCACTATCCACAGGGAACACATGATTGTGCCCATTCATTTCAAAACGCCACAGCACAGTTCAACCCTTCTAGAGAAACACGTTTTATACTTTCCCTCCCTTGTGGTAGTTAAGGCTACCTGTTCCACAGTCAGAGCCCATTATATTTATCCCAGGGGGTTAACCTGACAGCAAGATACATGGCTGAAAGTCAGGAAGCTCTCCTTGCATACGAAAATGTTCTCAACTATACAGTAAATATGAAGGAGTCCCATGAATCTGAAGGTATTTGCATAAAATGTGTGATTAATCTGAATGTTTGGGTAGGATGGAGCTGCTATGCCAGTGTACAAAAT
This sequence comes from Malaclemys terrapin pileata, assembly GCF_027887155.1. Lineage (NCBI taxonomy): Eukaryota > Metazoa > Chordata > Testudines > Emydidae > Malaclemys > Malaclemys terrapin. Next base: position 249,471,568 of record NC_071506.1, read on the forward strand.
GCTGTGAAAAAGATAAAGAATATCATGAACTCGCAAAAATCCAAAGAGGAGAGTTCATAGGGCTTGCTTAGCTCTAGTTTCTAAGAAAATATAGAGCAAAACCTTATTCTTATCTGTATGCAGTACTAAATCGGTGAGTTGGTGTAATTTCTCCCAGAAGTGTGCTAATTCACTGCAAACAGAATTTTTACTTTGACTAATATATGCACATTACACTAAATTGGACAATATCACTGTTATCTACACCATCTGCTGTGTATGATTGTCCAAAGTTTGTGTCATCCAGCTACAGGGCCAGCTCCCAGTGGTGCACTTCTGGGACCACATCACCAGAAAGAGGGAAATTCCTAAGCCAAGTCTGTTAAATTAAAAGGAAAAGATGGGGGGAAATTTTAAATACTTTTCCTTCTATTTCCCTTCTCACTGCATTTAACTCACTTAATGGGAGGGAGGGGAAGGTTCTTTATGAAAATATTACAGACCAGATTCTTGGCTGGTGTGAATCAGTGTAGTTCCGCTGACTTCAGTGGAGCTCTGCTGATTTAGATCAGCTGAAGGTCTATTCCTTTTCCCCTGCTCCTTTCTGCTCTTCTCTCCTAGATTTCGGATCTTAGAATTCCAAAAAGGTTGCTCTAAAACCAGCTTCCAGTTCATCCCTCTCGCCTCAACTTAAATGTAAAAGCTGCCAGGCCACCTCTGGAGAGGCCAGACAGGCTGGGAGGTATTGAAGTGCCACTGCTAGTGCTCCTCTTGCAGTGTTGCTTTGAAGAATGTCTGCCATTTCCCTCCCAGCCCAGCAATTGCAACAGAGGCAGCTGTGTAGCATTTACAGTTTACTTTTTATTTTAATTTCTTGGAATGCAAAATTTAGCAGAAGGGAAAGTACTAAAGTAGAGAGGGAAAAGAAAAGGGGAATGGAGGCACTGGAGTGGAACAAATCTAGTTTTCAACTGTCCTTTGCACTGAGAGCTTGTCTGCCTGATTAGCTAGAATGTTTAGTCCAATAGCCACTTGACTGTAGTCATTGGGAGTAGTCATGTGAGTCAGGAAAGCAGGGTTTGCCCTATATCAGGCACCAAACAAATTCCACTTCCGAGAATACTATCCAGCTACAGTTTGCCAAAGGTTGGGCTAATAGGGGGACGAATGGGCATACACTAATATCTAAAATACCTATATATATTACACACACACACAAAAACATTAGAAGAACATGAAGGTTGCAGGACAAACACTCACAAGTTGCCAGAACTAAGTTGCCTGTGCAACCTTCAATTGAGCCCACACATTTTGATTCTGTCTTCAATTATATGATTCCATACTATGTTTTTCCCCACAGGACCCCTACCCCTTTTGTCCTCTCTGAATTTGAATTAGACAGTTGCCTACTCTGTGAAACCTCGGGACAAGCAGGGGGATTAATGAGAGCACAGCAGAGACAGGCTCCCTGCTCTCAGTTCCAATGTTTAGCCCCCACCCCAGGCCAGAGTAGCCATTACGGGGAAAACCTTTCTGAGCCCCCATAGCCCTGGGCTGCAGCATGTTCAATCATTCTGTGGGGATGGTGTATGTGCAGTGTGGTCAGCAATAGGAGCTGTGAGAGCCTGGTGTGTGCTCAGTGAGGACGGACCTCTTTGGAGATTTTAGCTGTGAAGATTAAAAAAGAATCTACTGAGCATGTGCAAAATGATTTTTTCAAAGACTTGTAACATGGCCAGATTTGGGCAGATTTTCACAGAGGTGGCAAATCCCTGACACAAATACCTGCCCTGCCAAATTTCACATCCAGGCTCCAAAGCATGGTCTAGCACCCCCATTGCAAAGAAGAGGTCTCAAGATTTTTTTTTTTTTTTTACATGGGTAAAACAACATATTTTTGCCTAGCTTCATTCCCGGAAACAGTTGAACTGTTCTGACCAAAATTCAATCTGAGGCAGACAGCCAGCATGGAAAATTTTAGCCTAAATGGTTCAAATTTGGCAAAGTTATAAAGAATTGAAAAGAAAGTCTTATAATAGAAAGTGATGGGCAACCTTAATAATAGGCAGCTGTTAATAATAAAAGCTAACGTAAAGGTCACATCAAATATTAATGATCAAGACCATCAAGTAGACACTCCCTAAAGGATAAGTATTCTGATATCCTATGAATTTGAGTTGGCAGTTTGTCAAAGGTACATCCCAAGTCCAATGTAGCTCAGACAAACTCAGTGGAAAATGTATTTGTGCTCTTTACATCAGTATAGGAAAATGTCAACAGAGTCACCTGTCAGCCAAAATTCTGTCTATTTCTCTCTCTTAGGTATACATAGAGACAGCCAGTCACTGTACTATCTAGGCACTGGCAGCATCTGTAGGCCTCTAAGGGATGAACACATGAGTGGGAGCTCTTCTCCCTGTCACAAGTGTATGTGCCTTCCTGTGACAGCTGAGCTACACTGGCTGGTACAGAGGGATGGGCTGGGGCCATGGCTCCACTCTCTCTCAACTCCCTTTGCAAAAGCTATCGGCATGGATTTTCATGGCGCTGAGCATATGCTGCTCCCATTGACTTCTATCAGAGTTGTGGGTGCTCAGGACTTCGGAAACATCCGGAGTGTAGTGACTTGCCTCTGAATAAGACCACAAGACAAAGAAGAAGGCCTCTTTTCTGCCTCTTGGCACACCTGCACAGGGCAGCCACAATCTGATCCCAATTTTGATTTAACATTTCTTCAAGCAGTTCAACAAGGGAGAGCACTTGGAATGGAATGGGCCTGATTTGTAAATAAACATCTTCAAGGCAACCACCAATTCAGCAGGGGTAATTCTCTGCTGACAATTAACTGCACATGCGTTTAGGTGCAGGTGTAAATAACTTTTATACACTTGGTTATACCCACAAAAACTGAAGATGATTTCTGAAAATCAGAGCAAGTGCATTATTCTGCCTCATTCTGCATGGCTGCCTGATGAGATAACAACCGACCTGTAGTGATGGTGCATTTATTTGGACACAGTAGCATTTGGTAATGACTGGATTCTTATTAGCAGGATAGACAAGTTAGACATTTAATATTTTTTTTAAACAAACACTGTGTGTCATGTCACTTTGTGCAATGAAAGGAAGATAATACCTACCTCAGTGATTCTAAACTTAAGATCACATTTCAAATTTCAGCATTTACTATTTATGATCAACTAGGCTGTACTTCATTTTTGCAGACAAGACTGCATTAAAAATAAATCTAAAACCAAGCAAGCTTTTCTTTCTTAAAATTCCTTATAATCACAAGCTAAATGCCATAGTAACCTCTGAGATCACTTCCTGATACCATTTTTATATCTTTATAATGATCTCCACCCTGTCAGACTTTTGTATTGCTTGCGTTTGAAATGTGCATATCAGTTTGAATTCAGTAAAGGCTGGTTTCTGCTACTTTGTGACTCTATTGTAAGAAGAAACAGGTTGGAGTCAATATATCCTCCCAGAACAGATGTCTTCAGAAGTAAAATAAGCTGATAATCCAACTTGTCTGATAGGGTGGGAGAGACTCATGAACACTGCTGGTTTTTGTTCAGGTGTGACATGGGGGAATCTTTAACAGTTCAGGGTTTGCCCCCAGAATAGGGAGCATGTTGGGGAAAGAAGGATGTTTTTTTAAAGATTTGTACTTTCATATGTGCCTGAGTATCAAAGGAACCATTTCTGGGGAAAGTACTCATTTAAAAGGCAATATGTACATGATTTCTTGGGCCTATGTACACTTTGTTAACGGAGTATTGTTTAATTTGAGTACGTGTTTGATACATACAGCATGGCAGAGAGCTAGGGATCCTGGAACTTTTATATTTGGGTAGGGGATATAAATCCTGACTGAAAACCTGGGGTATTCTGGGAAATGTAGTTTACAGGTCAAAAGGCCATTTTGTTCCTATTGATTGTGATTGGTTATAAAAGAAAGTGATTTATAAAAATTGTTTTTGTTTATTCAAATAAGATGATGAGTTAATTTGCATCGCCTGTGAGTAAATGGGTTTTCTCTTGTTTTTATTAATGTAAAGGAAGCATTCAACTGTTTGAGGTGAAGGCTATGGGTGGTTTCCTCCCTCAAGGCAGGTGGCATTGAACAGCTGGGAAGGTTAGGCTGAGGACCTCAGGTACAAAGAATAGTCAAAGGAGTAGGGTGGGATAGAAAGCTCAGAGGAGTAATAATGGGAAAACAAAGGAGGGGAAGAGCTTTTTTTAAAGTCCACAAACAGAGCCCTCCAAAATGTTTCCTCCATTTTGACAAGAGGCAAATGTCAAAACTGACTCAGAAGTAGAAGTTGCATCTCCTGCTGAAACCACTAAGAACTACAGACATCATTCCTCTACATAAATAAATAAAATGTGCAGTGCATCTGCATCAGTCATACCTCTTTTTCTATATTCTGCAGATAACACAACTGCATTACTAGAAACACCCAACTCTCTCATTATGTTCATTTGGGGCCAGATTCTCATACACTTATTCATGTAGAACACAACTTTATCATACAAATGGTGCCACTGATATTAGTGAGATCACTTTTGACGTAAGCTACCGCTCAGTGAGAGTAATGGTTTCAGAATCTGTGCCTTTAGGAGTGCTCTGTCATTTTACATGATTCTGTATCTACCTTTGTGGGATTGATTTATATCACAGCTTGTAGATAAAACACCAGAACTAAAATAATTAAAGTCACAATGTGAGCAAATCAATGGGATAATCCAAAAAGGAGTACTGGTAGGGTCAGTGCTGCTTATATCAGTTCAAATATAAATACATACAAATATTTCCTTTCCTCTTCCATTGTCTAGGAAAAAATATTAACCCTGATCCACATTTCAAAGAGAATATGAATCAAATATGAAGATGAAAATAAACTTGAGGCTCTGTTTGGAATAATCAAATTGGTCCAAAAGTGAAGGGTTTATCTGTCCAAAATAGTGACCGTTGAAAAGGTCAGCACCATAGCATAAAATTGTTAACAGAAAGCACAGTGCAAATCCTTATGGTTCTGCTGTGGCTGTATCCATACTTCATTATTCAGACATTCATGAATATTGCAAGTTCCCTGTTCGGTTAAAAGTGGAGCCGGAGGTGGCAGGTGCAATTCTCTCTGGGCTATCACATACATCCTCAACAGTAGCCGTTTTTCTCTGGAATAAAAGACTGTGAAAATGAGAAGAGATAGTGCTATAACAGAATTCTATTCTTATGGCAATAAGTCGGGTTATAAATGATCCAATTTTAAATCATACTAATACAGTTTTAAAACTGCCATTTCTTGGTGCAATTTGGATGTCAGTTCAGGAGCACTAATGATCAGTCAAATATTCACTGCTTTATTTCATAGTGAATTGTTCCTTTCATGGTCTGAGTTCTTTTTAGAGCTGGATTGATATGGCTTGCAGAGTCTGGCTGGACACCATACAGTAACTCTGCTCTCCAGTGTTATATATGCTGCTGTTGGGCCACATAATCTTGATTCTAAAGGAAGACATGACTAAACTTCTGAGCAACTTTTTGAATATCCCTGTTGTCAGAATCCATTTTCCCCTTCTCTTCTGGATTGGATAGAAAGTGGCTCAATCATCTCCACTTTAAGGTCTGAGTGTCATTATGGATCTAGTCTTTGAAACACATCATCAATGGCAGGAGCTGAATTCTGCTTCCTGACAGTCACAACTAATAGGGACGAGTGAACCTCAGAAAGTTTAGAGTTTGGATTTGGGCTCAAAGAAGCATCTAAAAGTTTGGGTGCTTATGTAAACAGTCCAGACTTCTGGAATCTGCAGAACCAGTATAGCAATCCCCCAAGAATTGGTCTCCCATAAGACTCTAGCACTCCCAGGTCTATGTCAAGCTGAACATACTAACAGTCTTAATGTTTCGGCACTTACAAGTTCTGCATAGAAACTGGAAATGAAAAAAATATTTTTGAGCCACAGTGATGCAAGTTCAAGTCTAGAAATGACCAAAGGTTTGTTTATGGGGGTATATGGGAGGTTGTGTGTTGCACAGAGTTCTTTAATCTAAACATAGAGTGCACTCTCATCTACTCCCAGACAAATCTTTTAATGCATTTTCTCACCAAGATGGACAATGCAGCACTTGTCCATATAAGGCCCTCTACTACCTTCTTTACACACTCAAAGTTCCCCAATAAAATCAATGAGATATGAGATTTGAGAGTGCAAAGGATGTCAGATCAGGACCCAGGGTTATATCTGACAGTAGCATCTGTATGCAATTACTTTTCGACACTTCTCTTCCAATGTGCCTCACCCCTGAATTGGAGAGATCTGAATGAAAGGTGAGAGACTAGATCAGTCCCCAGGCCAATTTAATCTTAGGCCTCTCTGTTGGACTGCTAACAAAGCTGCCAAGTATTGGCAATTGTGACAGTGGGTTTACTGATTATTGTAAAAATATAATCATTAATATTGATTTCCACAGATGTATACAGAGCTTTAGAAATAGTAAGAAAAGGATCTTAGAAGCTAATTTGGTGATGAAAACACTTGTCCCCTAGGAACTGGAATGAGACAACCAACTAATTTCTGATAGGCCATTGGACAGATGGTAGCAACTTTTGATCATTACTGAGCTCAGCTGGATTCAAACTGATAATTTAGAGAGAAAAGACTTACTTCCCTATTAGCAATTCTCAGAGCCATCCAGCCCCAGTTGTTATAATTCCTTACAACTTTGCCTCTCAGACTGTGTAATTAAAAAAAAAACCAGCTGCTTCAAAATACTGTTCAGAAGAGGCCCAAAATTTCACTATTATATATACTACTTATGTTCTGCTCTTTAAAGCCAGACTGTGAACTCCTGACTCCCAGTGGTAGATCAGTTATTCACACTAGTCATCCCTGGGGTGACTAGACAGCAAGTGTGAAAAATCAGGACAGAGGGTGGGGGGTAATAGGCACCTATATAAGACAGAGCCCCAAATATTGGGACTGTCCCTATAAAATCGGGCCATCTGGTCACTCTTGTCATCCCACTGACTCAGGCTCACCAGAGAAAGTAAGAGGTTCACAATCTGACCTCCAGCCAAAAAAGATTTAGAGCCCATTTTAAAATGTGGTTAACACTTTCTTTTCTTCTAAAGCAGGTTCACTGGTGACTCCATATAGAAAATGAAATCAGCAAGCACAACAAAAGGAACATTTGTCAAAGGTACAGAATTTCTAACCCTATCCAGCTCAGCTTCAAGCACTTGTTTCAAAGTAAATTAAACATATTCCTATTTTCTTTACTTTGTGATTAGTTGAGACATAATTTTTGGTTTGTGTAATGTCTTATGGTGCTTGATATGCAAGTCTCTTTGCATTTATTATGTTGTTCTGTGTTATTATTTACCTATTTAATATGCAAGGGTATATAGTGGTTATTCCACTGCACCTTTATTCAGGATATGTAGTAACTTTAAATCTGTTGCATTTCCATCAGAGGTTGAAGCTTTATTATAAAAGCTGGCCCAAATGAAATAAACATGTTAATATTTAATTTTAAAAAATGAATTTTTTTTTAAAACAAGATTTTACAAGATTAAGTTTTGGAAAGTCTGCCTTTATTTCTGAAGGTGCAATTTGCATGTTGACTACCCAAGTCTTAGCAAGTGGGTGGCCTGAAAATCATGTAATTAGACATCCAACTGCAAATTAGTTTATGTGGACGGACACACACACACACACAATCAATACAATGTTGTGGGTAGAAATGCATTCACCTACCCACAAAAAGAATTTGGGCTGAAGCCTGGATGAAAGTTTTAGTTATAATTTTTAGATTGTTTTTGGACAGACAAATTTGATCCTGATGACGATGAACATCTTGAAACTTCAGTCTTATAAACTAAATTTTTACTTCCTCAAATTGTGAGGTTGGTCTTCCTAGACCCAAATTAGCCTACGGAAAATGAAAAGAGAACAAATATTGTTACTAGTTATTATTTGTAGGCTGACAGAACTATACAAAATACAGAGGAAGATGTGTTTCCTTCCCCAAGAAACCTACAATCTAAACAAGTATTAGAGAAACTGCCACACAATGCACTGGCTTGACCCAGATCATGGATGAGTATTGAAGCATACTTTTGTTTCTGCGTTTTACTCTTTTGATCCCTGAGGCCTTGGCTACACTCGGGAATTCAAAGCGCGAGTGTAGTTGCGCCGCCAGCGCTGCGAGAGAGCTCTCGCAGCGCTGTATGTACTCCACCTCTCCGAGGGGAGTGGCTTGCAGCGCTGCGAGCGAGCGTGCAGCTCTGCAGGTGCTGATTACACTGGCGCTTTACAGAGCTGCACTCACTGCGCTCGGGGGGGGGGCGTTTTCACACCCCTGAGTGCAGCAAGTTGCAGCGCTGTACACCGCCAGTGTAGCCAAGGCCTGAGTGGATTAGTTTACTGAAGTGGATTGGCAGACTATGCATTAGAGTGTGGTTTAAGGAGAGAGAATGGAAAAAGAGGGGGCAAGCTAGCACACTATGATAGGAAGGGAATTCCAAGGAAACAGGAGGCGCAAGATGTAGGAAAGTGCAGAGTCAAGAGGAAGGAGGATATTAAGGCTATGTTTTGTTTTTTACTCAGCACGTGGCAAAACCCTACTGCAGTAACGACTCAATAGACAGTCTACTATGTTCAGACTTACCATAAGAGGAAACAACTCTGCCAAGAAAAATTAACAAGATACCGTGTTTATAGTAGATTTGGGCTGAGGAGGTGAGGTTTTGGTTTTGACAAACCTCATCAGAAGGAATTTGGTTTTGTAAAATTAAAACCAGCACTGGTTTGGATGTGGTTTGCATTTTATCCTTATTACCAAAGTAAAATGGAGGTAGAATCTGGGTTGGGAGAAAATGTTTGGTAATGTCCATCTCTGCAGTGGGCAAAACAGAGCAGTTTGTTAAGGATCAGCAGCATGGTTTGGGTTTTGCAAAACCAGAAGCAGCTTGAATCCAGGTTCTATTTTATCTGATCCACCAAAGACTGAGTGGAAGAGGTGGATGATTCAGAGAAGTTTTTGACTCCTCTTTGATTTATTATGGGCCTGATTCTCTACTACCTTACAATTTGGGTAACTATTTACACCTGTACAAGTTGTTAGGCTGTGGAGACTCAAACCCTATGCTTCAAATGTTTATGGAAATGTGCCACACATTAAACAATACAGTTGAAACACAAATAGGCTTTCTGAACTATGGAAAGCAATACTATGTTATGTTAAGGTTTTGGAAACTCTAATATAAACACATCTCAAGAATACAGATAGCCATTCAATCTGTTATGTGTGGGGCCAAACCTCAATGAAAGTGGGGGATGCAGCAGATGCTGCCTTTTATTTAAGATTGTTTAAGTTAAGCTCCTTCATGAAACAGTAGCAACCTCCATCCTAAACGCAGATGCACGACACCTCCACAAAACAAAGGCACATGTAAGGCTGCTCAGGAATTTGATCTATGTAAGCAGAGGGGCTTGGCTGGGTATTGTTTTAGCAGATGCATGTGAGTGAGGGAGAAGCAGAAGAAATCCCTCACAGACAGACAGAAGGAGTAGAAAACCAGACAAGCATTGAGAGGGTGGCCCTGAGAAAAGCCTACCAAGAGAGAGCTTCTGGGCTGAGTGCTGGCTGAAAGCAACTTGGAGCTTGTTTGATTTGCTTTGTTTGATTTCTACTGTGTTCAGCAAACAGGTATTTATACATTCTTTGCAAATAATCAGGATTGCATCGAAGATACTGAACTCCATTATCAATTTCTCCTTGTAATGGAAACAATCCACAGATCCCCAAACTTTGGCTAAGTACGCAGGCCAAAAAGGGTAACAACATATTTCTGACCTTACCTGCCTTTTCTCTTCAGGAACTTCCTGATTCAGGGCCAAAGTTCAATGCTTACACCAAATAACAGCTTTCAAGTGCTACAGCTAGATAGTTAGCAAATAGATAGGAATGGCATTTTGCAAATCAACTCAGCAATAAAAATGTCAGTCTCATGTCCTGCAGAGCACACACTTTTCATTCCCACATTAGCACCAGCATGATGGTGCCTACAAAATAAGTGTGTTTACTTTATAACATGGAAATCTTTTCTGAAAAGAAATATTAGCAATGCATGGTTAGGTACTCTGCAGACAGGAGGGCTGCCTTGTAAGTGACAGTGAAATGGACTCCACATCTGAGCATGTAAGCAGGGCTGGCTCCAGGCACCAGACGAGAAAGCACGTGCCTGGGGCGGCACATTGTAAGGGGCGACATTCTGGCCAATTCAGCCCAGCCCTGCAGGGGCACGAACTAGCTATCTCCACTTCTCACCGTGCCGTCGGGCTCCCTGGGATGCGGCACTCCCCACCGCCTGCACCGGCCTCTGCCTCACGTCCCGCTCTGAGCCCGGCCCAGCTGAGCCACCTTTAAAGGAGCGGCTGAGCCAGCACCTCCTGCAGCCCCCAGGGGCTCTGCCTGCCCATCTGGGATAGGCACCCCAAGGCCGGAAGGCTGCCCACGGGTGGAAGGAGCGGACGGGTGCCGCCCTTCACCCCTCCGCAAGCCGCCTTGACCGCCCTCCATGCGCTCCCTGCGGCTGCCAGGGGTTTTTTTGTTTTTTTATTTTTGCTTCGGCAGTCCGGCCGCCTTTTTTTTTTTTTTTTTTTTTTTTGCCTGGGGCAGCAAAAAAGCTAGAGCCGGCCCTGCATGTAAGTTCTTGAATATGGCTGCTCAGCTGTGGCAATTCCAAAGACTTAGGAGTTGGGGGTTTTGATTCAGCCCTTGAGTTGCATGTGCCTGATTCAAGAAGGTGGTGGCCTGAACTATGGAGGAGTTTAATTTAGTCTTAGTTGGATTCAGTGGCAAAATTCAGAGGTGATCTATAAATGGGTGTAAGTTACATGTCTGTAAGTGCATGAGTATATAGGAGCATTATTGGGTCTAAGATAATCTAAAGAAGTAACTAATATGTTGAGGGAGTCAGAAGAAGAAACCATGAATTATGTCACTTTAGATTGCCTTGAATTTACCTCTGAATTTTGCCCATAGTAACCAAGGCACCTTGGCTTTGCTCTTTGAAGAATTATCATCTTTCAGTTTATAGTACACTCAAATAGCAGTTTTAACATGAAAGAACAGGGTTGGAGTGGTACAGTAGAAAGGGATTTCATAGTAGTGGGTACCTTTCACCATTTCTTTCTTGGCATTAATATGAACAGAAGACAAATAATGGATTAGCATACATATTTCAGCACACAGGACAATGAGACTTTTTAAAAGGCAAAGAATCAGGCTGCAGAGAGAAAGTATGAGATGGATGAGTAAGCAAATACATATGGCGAATAAAATCCCACACATTCCAATATTCTATCTGAAGAGGTCCAGATTTTGGCTTTGCAATTTGGAGAAAAGAAGCTGGCACATACACATTTGAATAAAGGAAGTTCACAGTGGTTGTTCTAGTTCTAATCTTATCTATAATCCTGGCTGACAGTTTAATATCTCTGCTGAGGCTCCATCAGTACTCGTTTCCATGTCAGAGTAAACACAGAGTTCACTGGTTGCTTGGACTAAGCTACTCTAAGGAGTCCATCAGATATCCAGTGCAAAGGAACCAGGAGCAGTCGACAGTGATAGAGAAGAAAACAGCACCACTTTCTACAGACAGAACCAGCAGAAGCAAATGAAGTTGTCCTACCAATCTGAAAGAGGTGTAAGAGTGCACAGGGCATAGGAAGTTCTATAGCAAAGCTTTTTGCTTACTTATACAGACAGCTTCAAGGGACAACAGGGCCAGAAAGAAAACGAAATATTTATCTCCCTACCACCAGGAAGAACAGGGTATCAAGTAATTTCTCTCCTCTGGCCCAGCACAGGTTAAAGATATGAGAACATTATAGAAAGAATTAAAAAAACTGTCTTTGGAGCTAAAAGAATCGTTCAAGACTATGGTTATGTTGTATTCAAAGCTCAGAATATGACCAATGTCAATGCTTGAATGATACTTGAGGGCCAAAAAATTAATGTAACTAGTTAGGGATCTTAAATGACAACACAAACGGTAAGATTGTCACAGGTTACAAACATCTGAAAAGGCTCCTTGTCTATTTGTATTTACTGTTTGCAAAATTATTGAGGACTCTTACATACCAAGAGCAAGTGTAAGTTTCTAAAGAGAAACAACTTTTAGAAAGGGTACAAATGTAATGTCACTTCTAGTCATTCAGTTCCGAAAAAATATCTAGCCTGCATTCCTGAAATCGATCCATATCATTAAGCAATTACTGACATAGGTATGTCGGGCAGAAAAGAGAAACCTATAATTTCTCTCATTTTTGGATTTTGACAATATTGCCTGTAAGATCTTTCTCACAGAGGCTGTGGTTTTGTACCTCTCCCTTTCCACCTTACCTGAGAAGCCATATTTCTTCAATAGGTTAAGAAAACTTCTATCGTAGTCTCTTTCTGTTAAGAGCACCTCTTCTGAAGTATTTCAGAGGAAGCTGCATTTAAAGTCAACAGCCAAAATTGTTTATGAATGTATTAGGAGGGAGAGGTTTTGGCTTTATGTTTCAGTGTTCTTGGTGTGTAGAAGCTTGGCTAGAGTTGTGGAAAAGCAAAGGCAGTACAAATACATTCCTGGAACTATTACAAGTACTGTTGCTATTAGTCATCTGGGACTAACAGCTGAGGAGTCATAGGGTAGGTTTTTGGTCAGACAATTTGGGATTGTTCAAATAATTAACAAGCAGTCAGCAAATTCTGGGCCAGTTATTAAATTACCCAGGGTTTTTGTGCTGATACGTGCGCTCCTCAGCATGCCCTTTGGTGCCAGGCATCATGTGCTTCTAGGTAGTAGCCAGACTACTGATTCTCTTTCTCTATCTCATCTTCAATGTTTTCATTTCCTGACGCTGACATGGAAAGCCAAAGGGAGGCTTCATCCAACCCTGATTTCTTACAGATACGCAGCTATAGAGGGCAGGGGCTCTGTTGAGAAAATCAGAAGTCCCAGCAGATGGTAGCTTTCTCTTAGGATTCCTGCCAGACTTCTTTCCTAAGTAAAGTGAAGAGAGTCAGGCATGTTAACAGGTCATGTGGTCTTTTTGTGAACTAACATAATAGCATGGTGATCTGGCCTTTCCCTTGACAACTGTGAGCTCGGCAGAATAGCAGTTCTTTCCAAAGCTAGGTGCCTAATGGGATCTCAGAAGCCTTTTCTTAAAGAACAAAAATTGCTTGATGTTTTCAGAGAAAGCAAACTTCTGTTAGAGGGACCTTATATCTCAGGTGCTTAGGATGCATTAGTGTCCATACAGTGTATTATGCGAGGAGATGTTTTCCATGTAACCTTGTTTAATTTATTATTTAACTCTTTTGTAGCTCTTTTTTGAGATTTTTAGCATTCCTACTTAAAAATTGGCACATGGTTTTCATCACCACATCACTACCAACTTAATATTGCTTTAAATGAACCCAGTTTAGTTGAAGAGGAGTATATTAACTATTGCAAAATTTAATATTTGGATAATTTCACAGAATAAAATTATTATTTGTATTCCAGTAACTAAAGGCCTCAACTGGGGCACCATGATGATAGACAGGCACTGTACAAACATTTAGAAATAGGCAATCTCTATCCTGAAGAGTTTACAATCTGAGATCCCAGTCTCTCAATTTATATAATCTTTTGGCTTCTACATCCATTCAGAGCTCAAATCAGTGGTGTTCTGCATATGCATCAGGAATCTGGCTGTGTATGCAAACTTGCAGGATCAGGGTGAAAATAGGTAAGACAGAAGAAGGGTAGGAGAAAGCATACTTCAAGCAGGTAAGTGGTCAAAGTGTTGTTCAGCACACATTATGGTAGGTCCAGGATCTTTCATGGTCTTAGATACGGTGGGTGTGATGGATAGAAAGCTGGCTAGATCGTCGGGCTCAACGGGTAGTGATCAATGGCTCCATGTCTAGTTGGCAGCCGGTTTCAAGCGGAGTGCCCCAAGGGTCGGTCCTGGGGCCGGTTTTGTTTAATATCTTTATTAATGATCTGGAGGATGGTGTGGACTGCACTCTCAGCAAGTTTGCAGATGACACTAAACTAGGAGGCGTGGAAGATACACTAGAGGGTAGGGATCGGATAGAGAGGGACCTAGACAAATTAGAGGATTGGGCCAAAAAAAACCTGATGAGGTTCAACAAGGACAAGTGCAGAGTCCTGCACTTAGGACGGAAGAATCCCATGCACTGCTACAGACTAGGGGCCGAATGGCTAGGTAGCAGTTCTGCAGAAAAGGACCTAGGGGTCACAGTGGACGAGAAGCTGGATATGAGTCAACAGTGTGCTCTTGTTGCCAAGAAGGCTAACGGCATTTTGGGCTGTATAAGTAGGGGCATTGCCAGCAGATCGAGGAACGTGATCGTTCCCCTTTATTCGACATTGGTGAGGCCTCATCTGGAATACTGTGTCCAGTTTTGGGCCCCACACTACAAGAAGGATGTGGAAAAACTGGAAAGAGTCCAACGGAGGGCAACAAAAATGATTAGGTGTCTGGAGCACATGACTTATGAGGAGAGGCTGAGGGAACTGGGATTGTTTAGTCTCCAGAAGAGAAGAATGAGGGGGGATTTGATAGCAGCCTTCAACTACCTGAAGGGGGGTTCCAAAGAAGATGGAGCGCGGCTGTTCTCAGTGGTGGCAGATGACAGAACAAGGAGCAATGGTCTCAAGTTGCAGTGGGGGAGGTCCAGGTTGGATATTAGGAAAAACTATTTCACTAGGAGGGTGGTGAAACACTGGAATGCGTTACCTAGGGAGGTGGTGGAGTCTCCTTCCTTGGAGGTTTTTAAGGCCCGGCTTGACAAAGCCCTGGCTGGGATGATTTAGCTGGGAATTGGTCCTGCTTTGAGCAGGGGATTGGACTAGATGACCTCTTGAGGTCCCTTCCAACCCTGATATTCTATGATTCTATGAGTTCACTCTCTGCTACCGGTGCCTCCTGCTGGTTGCTCTGGGAATTAGCTCTGTCTCTCAGCGGTGCCTCCTCAGCAGTCTCTCCACCCATCTTCTTTCTATATGCAGCCTCTCGGTGCTGCCACTTCCAGTCCGTGGCTTGGCCCTCCAGCCAGGTCACTAAGTCCCTCCCCTTTCAGGGAAATCACAATCTTTCCAGACCTGCTCTCTGGCAGGAATCTCCTGCGCACTGAGCCACTAACCAGTGGCAGGTAGGGGAACTCAGGCTCACCCTCTACACTGGGTTCCAGCCCAGGGACCCTATAACATGAAGCCGAGGCCTGTACTGCCTTTGACCTTGCTGCTGTTTCCCTGGGCTTTTTTGCTACCTATCTCCCCCCCTAGGTTCGCCAGCTTCTCCACTCCCTCTTCTCAGGGAGTCTCTGCAACTTGCCTTCCTGCAGCCTCAAACACTTCTCCTCCTTTCGAGGAAGTGACTGCCACTGCCACTGCCCCTTTTGCCCTGTAGCCAGATACCTGGCTTTCCGCAGCCTTCCCCCCCTTAAGTCCCCCATTCCTGCCCAGGTGAGCCCGTTGCTCCTCAATTAGCTTCCTGGCTTGCAGCCTAATTAGTAGCTTGGACTCATCTGGCCCCACCCAGCTCTTGCTGAGCCAGTGTGGGTTGCACACCCCACCACAGTGGGATATTTTTTATGGGGAAGGAATGGAAAGGAAGCTGAGCAGTAGTGGGAGGAAAGAGAGTGTAAGAAGGGAGAGATGATGATGGACTGAGGGAGGGAGAAGAGGAGAAAAAAGGAGGGTGGGGCCAGTAGGAGGGTGAGGACTCAGATCATGATAAAAGCAGGTCTCAAACTCCAAGAAAGTCCCAAACTTGATCTTAGTTCTGACATCCTGGAGCCAAGAGTCTGAAGGCAGGCTCCTGCTGCTGCAGCAGCCACTTTTCTGTGTGGGCTCCCTCACGATGGTCACAGCCATGTGGTGGGTGGGTGGGGAATGAAGACTTCTGAAACCTGGGTCCTGGCATGGTGGGTATAGTAAGGAAGGGGCTGGCAGTCCCAGAACATATCCCTTTCCTAAAGGAACCTGCTTTTGGAGGAAATATTGTCTCTCTATTTGTAATGTACTGAAATACTTGCTTCCTCTTGAGGGATTGTGGTGTGAGGAAGAGCAGGGAGGA
This sequence comes from Malaclemys terrapin pileata, assembly GCF_027887155.1. Lineage (NCBI taxonomy): Eukaryota > Metazoa > Chordata > Testudines > Emydidae > Malaclemys > Malaclemys terrapin. The sequence goes on from NC_071506.1 coordinate 249,487,708, forward strand.
ATAATTTAACACAATAGCAGCTTTCTCTAATCCCTCTTTCATTTGCACATTTTTTCAGATGACTCAGGGACAGTACATGAATATCAGTCTAAACCAGAGACGTTTTAAAAAAGTTAAGGTATTTGATTATCATAGAAATTAGAGATGGATAAACCCTGTCAGATCTATTCCTTCTCTCGGTCAGTGTAAAATTTTTACCTATTGTATATTTACGAGTGTTTTGTCCAGTCTGTTCCTAAAATCCCAAGAGATGGGACTTTCAATGTTTTGGGAGAGTGTTCTACAGTTTAATAGCTCTAACAATTGGGAAGTTTTCCCCTCCCTTGACAGTTTAAATGGCCTTTTTCATCATTTAACTCCATTACTCCTAGTTATTATTAGTAAATATTTGGGAAAAGGTGAGGGAGCAAACCCATGACGGAGGTGTAGGCATGTTGCTTAATAAACTACAAGAAGACACTTAGAATCTGCAGTGCTCAGTATGATATAAGATCCTATGTAGAACAGAATAGAAACGAATTTGTATTATGGTAGTGCTAAACTTCCAACTTGGGATTGGGGCCACACAAAAATACAGACATAAAAAAAGGTCAATCCCCTACCCCAGAGGGCTTACACTCTTACTCCTTTCTACCATCCTAAATAAGTCCTATCACTACTTGATGTTTCAAATACCTTCAAATATTGGTAGACTTATCATATTCCCTGTGATCATTAATTACTTTGCCAAGCTATCATATACTTATTTAACTCTTAAACTTTCTTCATAAGTCCATCCCTTCAGCTACCTAATCATTTTTGTTACTCTGCGCTCCTGCCAATTTATCAATAACTTACATCGCATGGTAACAAGGTGCTCAGAAATGAATGAAATGTTGCATCAGAGCTGTACTGAAAGGGTCCGTTATCACCCGGTTCTATGGTATGATGCCTATTATTAAGATAAACAGATTATCAGATCAGTTCTTGATCCAGTACATGTAACATCTAATGACCTTTGAACAAGCTAAATTAAAAAATATATATACTTGCACGCATGTGGACAGAACACCGTTATCAATTTTTACATACTGAAGAAATTAAACAGGCAAAATTTAATCAAATAACTTTCCACATATGTTTGTTAGGAGTAGGATAAACCACTTCACTTATTCAGTTTTGAGTGACAAAAGTCATTGTATTTCAAAACTGGCAGTTAATGCCACAACCATAGCCTTACACTTGGGGTAATTTAATTTATTCATGTTGGCCTTTGCTCATAGATTATGCAGCATAAACATACCCTACACAGATTTCCAAGAATTTCCAAAGACTGTGGTATGCATAGAAACAAATGACTGGGAATGAGGAGCTCTGTTCTTATAAATCCTGGTCAATGACTGCAGACTTGTCCAACAACCACTGACCTATGAGCAGTAGACTTTTCATGCTGTCTGGGAAATAAGCATATACCGTAGTTGAAATTTGCAAAACAGTTTAGGGGAGTTAGACCCATAATTTCCATATTTTTCAATGGAAGAAGTGTGGTTAGATCTCATTCACTGGTTTGAAAATCTCAGCTATGCTTTTCTTAGACAGATTTATGCTTAAAGAGTAGTGTGAACAGCAAAAAGAGAGCTACAGCTTCTATTATGTGTTATTTACAGATAGATGCCCCTAACACATTACAAGCAAAGTGAGTCTGGCCACTAGCATCTCTTCAGACAGATTAGGGGAACGTGCAACTGGAAATTCCTCTGGAAGTCATCAAGATTCGGGGCTTGTCTACACTACCGTGTAAGTAAGACTTACACTGTGGTAAGTCGACCTAAGTTATTCTATTTCAGTTATGTTATTCACATAACTGAAGTTGACGTAGCCTAGGTCAACTTACCACAGTGTCTACACTGCGCTGTGTCAACGGGAGATGCTCTCCTGCCAATTTACCTTATTCTTCTCAGGGAGCTGGAGTACCAGAGTTGACAGGAGAGCGCTCTGCCATTGACTTAGTGGGTCTTCACTGCAGTGCTGATCCACCAGTAAGTGTAGACATGGCTTCAGAGATTAAATTAAAAGTAGTGACAGCGAGTGGGGATGGATTCAATGACTCTTTCCCCCAAGTTTTGATGAGATACATAAGGCTTGTATAATTTGAATTTAAAATGATTTTGCTGTCAACAGTAAATATTTGGCAAGACTTCTTTGGAATGGTCTCCTCACAACCGAGCAAGTGTGAAAGTGCAGAAAGGCCATTAACATGAACAGAAGGAAAAATTAACTTCAACTCAATAACTTTCATTTAACTACAATGTCTATTTTTTTTTCTGTGAGTGTGCAGAATCCATCAATTTTTAATGTAGAAGCTTCCCATAGTGCTGTGACTTGACAGTTTAGTAACAGTGTGCAGTGCACTGATGATATCAGGTTAATCTTTCTGGTCAGAAAAGTCTCTTTCAATTTACAGACCTAGTAGAGATTTTCATTTACGGTTTAAATCTGCAACTCTTCCTCATGCATGTTGTTTATTTCTAAGTTACTCTATGGCGCCTATCACCATAGTGCCTTCATACATCACAAAAACTTGCGGATTTAGCCATATAACATACCTACAAAGTAAGGAAAGATTAGAGCTCCGTAGCGAGGCGGTGGGCTACCCCACAGCCCCGCTGAGGGCTGAACCTCCCCTACTACCAACATGGGCGGAGCCACCGGGTCCAGCGCCCGCCCCTCCGAGGTCACGGCCCCGACCCGGAAGTATAAAAGCCCGCCTGCAGAGCTCAGTGGAGCCCAGGCCAGTGGAGAGAGCAGACGTCCCTGGCTGAGCTCCCGCTTGGGAAACAGCCACAGGCCGCAAGCGGCCTGCTGACTCACCGGGCCAGTCGAGCCTACCTTTTGCCAGGTACCCTGAGGAGAATTGGCCAAGCCTGCCCTGTACCAGCTACCCTGAGGAGGAGCCGAGCCTGCCCCGTGCCAGCTACCCCGAGGAGGACTGGCCAAGCCTGCCCTGTGCCAGCTACCCCAAGGAGGAGCCAAGCCTGCCCCGTGCCAGCTACCCCGAGGAGGAGCCAAGCCTGCCCTTCGCTACCTACCCGGAGGAGCCAATGTTGGTGACACTAAGATGGCCCAGGTACCATACGAGGGGGAGTGTGGAAGTAGCCCGGGGGCAGCCGACCCCAGTCTGGCTGCTGCACTACCAGAGCCAATGTCAGTGTGTTGCGGCCAGGATCCCCACTGATAGCAGCGAACGTCCGTCGCTGCTAGGGCCCCGGGCTGGGACGCAGTGGAGTGGGAGGGCCTGCGTCCCCCCTGCCACCCACTCCTTGGGTGACAGACTCCCCCTAGGGAGGCTGGGTTCCTGCTTGACTATTAATTATTGCCCTGCCCTGACCTAGGGCCTGGGCTGCTACAAACTCTGACCCAGCCCCTGCTTAAGGGCCTGGGTATTTGCCTGACTATTTGAGTATTGCCCCGCCCTGACCTAGGGTCTGGGCTGCTACAAACTCTGACTCAGCCCCCGCTTAAAGGCCTAGGTATTTGCCTGACTGTGTGATTACTGCCCCACCCTGATCATAGAATCATAGAATATCAGAGTTGGAAGGGACCTCAAGGGGTCATCTAGTCCAACCCCCTGCTCAAAGCAGGACCAATTCCCAGCTAAATCATCCCAGCCAGGGCTTTGTCAAGCCGGGCCTTAAAAACCTCCAAGGAAGGAGACTCCACCACCTCCCTAGGTAACGCATTCCAGTGTTTCACCACCCTCCTAGTGAAATAGTTTTTCCTGATATCCAACCTGGACCTCCCCCACTGCAACTTGAGACCATTGCTCCTTGTTCTGTCATCTGCCACCACTGAGAACAGCCGAGCTCCATCCTCTTTGGAACCCCCCTTCAGGTAGTTGAAGGCTGCTATCAAATCCCCCCTCATTCTTCTCTTCTGGAGACTAAACAATCCCAGTTCCCTCAGCCTCTCCTCATAAGTCATGTGCTCCAGACCCCTAATCATTTTTGTTGCCCTCCGATGGACTCTTTCCAATTTTTCCACATCCTTCTTGTAGTGTGGGGCCCAAAACTGGACACAGTATTCCAGATGAGGCCTCACCAATGTCGAATAAAGGGGAACGATCACGTTCCTCGATCTTCTGGCAATGCCCCTACTTATACAGCCCAAAATGCCGTTAGCCTTCTTGGCAACAAGAGCACACTGTTGACTCATATCCAGCTTCTCGTCTACTGTGACCCCAGGTCCTTTTCTGCAGAACTGCTACCTAGCCATTCGGCCCCTAGTCTGTAGCAGTGCATGGGATTCTTCCGTCCTAAGTGCAGGACTCTGCACTTGTCCTTGTTGAACCTCATCAGGTTTTTTTCGGCCCAATCCTCTAATTTGTCTAGGTCCCTCTGTATCCGATCCCTACCCTCTAGTGTATCTACCACTCCTCCTAGTTTAGTGTCATCTGCAAACTTGCTGAGAGTGCAGTCCACACCATCCTCCAGATCATTAATAAAGATATTAAACAAAACCGGCCCCAGGACCGACCCTTGGGGCACTCCGCTTGAAACCGGCTGCCAACTAGACATGGAGCCATTGATCACTACCCGTTGAGCCCGACGATCTAGCCAGCTTTCTATCCACCTTACAGTCCATTCATCCAGCCCATACTTCTTTAACTTGGTGGCACGAATACTGTGGGAGACCGTATCAAAAGCTTTGCTAAAGTCAAGGAATAACACATCCACTGCTTTCCCCTCATCCACAGAGCCAGTTATCTCATCATAGAAGGCAATTAGGTTAGTCAGGCACGACTTTCCTTTCGTGAATCCATGCCGACTGTTCCTGATCACTTTTCTCTCCTCTAAATGTTTCATAATTGATTCCTTGAGGACCTGCTCCATGATTTTTCCAGGGACTGAGGTGAGGCTGACTGGCCTGTAGTTCCCCGGATCCTCCTTCTTCCCTTTTTTAAAGATGGGCACTACATTAGCCTTTTTCCAGTCATCTGGGACCTCCCCTGATCGCCATGAGTTTTCAAAAATAATGGCTAATGGCTCTGCAATCTCACCCGCCAACTCCTTTAGCACCCTCGGATGCAGCGCATCCGGCCCCATGGACTTGTGCACGTCCAGTTTTTCTAAATAGTCCCGAACCACTTCTTTCTCCACAGAGGGTTGGTAACCTTCTCCCCATGCTGTACTGCCCAGTGCAGCAATCTGGGAGCTGACCTTGTGCGTGAAGACAGAGGCAAAAAAATCATTGAGTACATTAGCTTTTTCCACATCCTCGGTCACTAGGTTGCCTCCCTCATTCAGTAAGGGGCCCACACTTTCCTTGATTTTCTTCTTGTTGCTAACATACCTGAAGAAACCCTTCTTGTTACTCTTAACATCTCTTGCTAACTGCAACTCCAAGTGTGATTTGGCCTTCCTGATTTCACTCCTGCACGCCTGAGCAATATTTTTATACTCCTCCCTGGTCATTTGTCCAATCTTCCACTTCTTGTAAGCTTCTTTTTTGCGTTTAAGATCAGCAAGGATTTCACTGTTTAGCCAAGCTGGTCGCCTGCCATATTTACTATTCTTTCTACACATCGGGATGGTTTGTTCCTGCAACCTCAATAAGGATTCTTTAAAATACAGCCAGCTCTCCTGGACCCCTTTGCCCTTCATGTTATTCTCCCAGGGGATCCTGCCCATCTGTTCCCTGAGGGAGTCAAAGTCTGCTTTTCTGAAGTCCAGGGTCCGTATTCTGCTGCTATCCTTTCTTCCTTGTGTCAGGATCCTGAACTCGACCATCTCATGGTCACTGCCTCCCAGCTTCCCATCCACTTTTGCTTCCCCTACTAGTTCTTCCCTGTTTGTGAGTAGCAGGTCAAGAAAAGCTTTGCCCCTAGTTGGTTCCTCCAGCACTTGCACCAGGAAATTGTCCCCTACACTATCCAAATTTTTCCTGGATTGCCTGTGCACCGCTGTATTGCTCTCCCAGCAGATATCAGGGTGATTAAAGTCTCCCATGAGAACCAGGGCCTGCGATCTAGCAACTTCTGCTAGTTGCCAGAAGAAAGCCTCGTCCACCTCATCCCCCTGGTCTGGTGGTCTATAGTAGACTCCAACCACGACATCACCCTTGTTGCTCACACTTCTCAACTTTATCCAGAGACTCTCAGGTTTTTCTGCAGTTTCATACCGGAGCTCTGAGCAGTCATACTCCTCTCTTACATACAACGCAACTCCCCCACCTTTTCTGCCCTGCCTGTCCTTCAGGCTGATTGAGGGCTCGGGGCTCTTTTCTGACTGTAGCGGGGCGGTGGGCTATCCCACAGCCCCGCTGAGGGCCGAAACGCGGCCCAAAACTACTACACGCTCCCATTTTACATAAGAGGAACTCAGACAGAGAGAAATTAAACAATATGCCTAAAGAAACATAGGAAATCACTGCCAGAGCTTGAACGAGAACCCAGATCTAAGTTCCCACATGTACCTTAACTAGAAGACCATCCTTGATGCTGATGATATGGGTGCTAGTAAACGTGCCAGATTGGATCCTTAGTTTTGAAAGGACATGACCAATGAACTGCAGAAACATTTAACTGTGTCTTTGACCTTTGTGACTAAGAGGTGTTTAGATGTTGGTTCATTTTGAAGTTTTTGTTGAAGACAATTGCATTACAGGGAGGTTTGGCCTAAAGAAGGATTGGGCTGATTTTCTGAAATACAGGACATGGATCTAGTCAAGAGGTACTAACAGAGAATATTGGCACTTCTGATGAACAGGGAAAATGATTTGGTACTCCTAAACTGGCCTAGAGAGGTTTAGGATGGAGAGGTTTCTTAGCAAGTTCAAAATATTATTTGGGGTTCAGAAATGGCCATGTTTTCTTATGAAGTGCTTTTCAACTTGCATAGTCCAGCACTATGTAAATACAGCTGTGATTGTTACCTTCTTATACTTGTGTGGACTGAGATAATGCTGAGAAGAAGGAGGCTCTGTAGAAAGAATGGAAATAAGAGCACTTAATCAGTTTTTCTTTTGAAGAACAAGTATGTTGTATGAATATTTCTATCCGTGTACATGCCTCAGACAATATATGATTTCAGAAAATTGAGTGAGAAAGCTGGCGAAATAATAAGATAAGATGACTGTACAACAAGTAATAAGCAACAAATTAAATCCTAAAGATGGAAAGGAATCTTTCATTTTTTCATTGTCACCTCCAATATTCAAAAGTTAAGGCAAAAGCTGGATACCAACAACGTGATAAAATAATGGCTGACTTACATTGATTCAGACCATACTGCCCTTTATCTGCTAAAGAACAGATGCACTTGCTGGTTCCAGATTATGAAACTGTAACTTCAAAACACATCCCTTCCTCAAGTAAGCAGATTTAAAAGTAAAATCAATGTCTCTATGCTGCATGCAACTCAAGTTAATTTTTCTTGAAAATTATGGAGATCATGTGAAAAATGTACTTCAACACTTTCACCTTAGACTTTGGTCTCAGCAAATATAATGTATTGTATGTACAATGAACTGTGAATGACTGTTTAAAAACTAAAAGCAGACCATGCACCACCACATGTGCTGGCATAGGAGCTGTCAAAAAGCACGAAAACTTCCTGTGCCAAAGAAAAACAGCCCTTAACTTTTCCTGTATCTGCTTCACCAGAAGCTAATTCAGTCAGTAGAAACTGACACCTCATTTGACTGGGTTTGACCTTGGTAATCTTGACCTATGTCGTCTGACCTGGGCCAGGAAATAAACTTCTTACCAGCCTTACTCTGTGTGTGACCTTTATTACTTAGGGTATGTCTACACTACAAAATTAGGTCGAATTTATAGAAGCCGGTTTTATAGAAATCGGTTTTATACAGTCGATTGTGTGTGTCCCCAAATAAAATGCTCTAAGTGCATTAAGTCAGTGGACCGCATCCACAATACCGAGGCTAGCGTCGACTTCCAGAGTGTTGCACTGTGGGTAGCTATCCCACAGTTCCCGCAGTCTCTGCCGCCCATTGGAATTCTGGGTTGAGATCCCAATGCCTGATGATGCAAAAACAGTGTCATGGGGGGTTCTGGGTACATGTCATCAGGCCCCTCCCCCTCCGTCAGAGCAACGGCAGACAATCGATTCACACCTTTTTTACCTGGGTTACCTGTGCAGACAACATACCCCGGCAAGCATGGAGCCCACTCAGCTCAGCTCACCGTCACCATATGTCATCTGGGTGCTGGCAGACGTGGTACTGCGTTGCTACACAGCAGCAGCTAATTGCCTTTTGGCAGTAGACGGTGCAGTATGACTGGTAGCCATCATCAGCTATCTGGGTGCTGGCAGACGTGGGGCTGCATTGCTACACAGCAGCAGCTCCTTGCCCTTTGGCAGTGGATGGTGTATTATGATTGGTATCCATCATCGTCGTATTCCTCAGTGAGTTCGGTCAGAGGCACCTGGGCAGACATGTTTTGTCTCCTGGAGACTCAGTCCTGCCGGCAGTCCTATTGAACTGTCTTGACGATGATGGCTAGCAATCATAATACAGCATCTTCTGCCAAGCACCCAGAAGATGCTGATGGCTATCAGTCACGCTGCACCGTCTGCTGCCAGCCTAAGATGTAAAAGATAGATGGACCAGATTTGTTCTGTATTCATTTGCTTCTCCCTCCCTCCGTGAAATCAATGGCCTGCTAAACCCAGGGTTTTGAGTTCAATCTTTGGCGGGGGGCATTCTGTGTGACAGTTGTTTGTGTTTCTCCCTGATGCACAGCCACCTTTGTTGATTTTAATTCCCTGTAAGCCATGTCGTCACTCGCCCCTCCCTCCATCAGACAATAGTTTCGTGCCTTTTTTCAGCCCAGACGCCATAGCACTGGGATCATGGAGCCCGCTCAGATCACAGCGGCAATTATGAGCACTATGAACACCACGCACGTTGTCCTGGAGTATATGCAGAGCCAGAACATGCCAAAGCAAAACCAGGCGAGGAGGCGATTGCAGCGATTGCAGTGCGGCAACGAGAGTGATGAGAAAATTGACATGGACATAGACCTCTCACAAAGTACAGGCCCCAGCAATGTGCAAATCCTGGTGTTACTGGGGCAGGTTCATGGTGTGGAACGCCGATTCTGGGCCCGGAAAACAAGCACAGACTGGTGGGACCACATCGTGTTGCAGGTCTGGGATGATTCCCAGTGGCTGTGAAACTTTCGTAAGCGTAAGGGCACTTTCATGGAACTTTGACTTGCTTTCCCCTGCCCTGAAGCACCAGAATACCAGGATGAGAGCAGCCCTCACAGTTGAGAAGTGAGTGGTGATAGCCCTGTGAAAGCTTGCAATGCCAGACAGCCAGACAGCCAGACCGTTAGTCGGGAATCAATTTGGAGTGGGCAAATCTACTGTGGGGGCTGCTGTGATCCAAGTAGCCAACACAATCAAAGACCTGCTGATATCAAGAGTAGTGACTCTGGAAAACGTGCAGGTCATAGTGGATCGCTTTGCTGCAATGGGATTCTCAAATTGTGGTGGGGCGATAGACGGAACCCATGTCCCTATCTTGTCACCGGAGCACCAAGCCACCGAGTACATAAACCGCAAGGGATACTTTTCAATGCTGCTGCAAGCCTTGGTGGATCACAAGGAACATTTCACTAACATCAACGTGGGATGGCCAGGAAAGGTACATGATGCTTGTGTCTTTAGGAACTCTGGTCTGTTTCAAAAGCTGGAGGAAGGGACTTTCTTCCCGGACCAGAAAATAACCGTTGGGGATGTTGAAATGCCTATTGTTATCCTTGGGGACCCAGCCTACCCCTTAATGCCATGGCTCATGAAGCCGTACACAGGCAGTCTGGACAGTAGTCAGGACCTGTTCAACTATAGGCTGAGCAAGTGCCGAATGGTTGTAGAATGTGCATTTGGATGTGTCATAACTATAAAGGGAAGGGTAACAGCTCTCCTGTGTACAGTACTATAAAATCCCTCCTGGCCAGAGACTCCAAAATCCTTTTACCTGTAAAGGGTTAAGAAGCTCAGGTAACCTGGCTGACACCTGACCCAAAGGACCAATAAGGGGACAAGATACTTTCAAATTTTGCGAGGGGGGGAAGGCTTTTGTTTGTGCTCTTTGTTTGGGAAGTTGTTCGCTCTTGGGACTGAGAGGGACCAGACATCAATCCAGGTTCTCCAAATCTTTCTGAACAAGTCTCTCATATTTCAAACTTGTAAGTAAACAGCCAGGCAAGGCGTGTTAGTTTATCTTTGTTTTCTCAACTTGTAAAAGTACCTTTTGCTAGAGTGTTTATCTCTGTTTGCTGTAACTTTGAACCTAAGGCTAGAGGGGGGGTCCTCTGAGCTCTTTAAGTTTGATTACCCTGTAAAGTTATTTTTCCATCCTGATTTTACAGAGATGATTTTTACCTTTTTCTTTAATTAAAAGCCTTCTTTTTAAGAACCTGTTTGATTTTTCCTTGTTTTTAGATCCAAGGGGGTTGGAGCTTGATCCACCAGGAGTTGGTGGGAGGAAGGAGGGGGGATAGTTAATTTCTCCTTTTTTTAAGATCCAAGGGGTTTGGATCTGTATTCACCAGGGCATTGGTGAAGAGTCTCTCAAGGCTATCCAGGGAAGGGAATTAGCTTTGGGAGTGGTGGCAGCGACCAGATCTAAGCTAGTAGTTAAGCTTAGAAGTTTTCATGCAGGCCCTCACATTTGTACCCTAAAGTTCAAAGTGGGGAAGCAGCCTTGACAGGATGTTTAAAAGCGCGCTGGTGCAGTTTACTGATTCAGATAGACCTCAGCGAAGCCAATATTCCAATTGTTATTGCTGCTTGCTGTGTGCTCCACAATATCTGTGAGAGTAAGGGGGAGACAGTTATGGTGGGGTGGAAGGTTGAAGCAAATCGCCTGGCCGCTGATTACGCACAGCCAGATACCAGGGTGGTTAGAAAAGTACAGCAGGGTGCAGTGCGCATCAGAGAAGCTTTGAAAACCAATTTTGTGACTGGCCAGGCTACAGTGTGAAATTTCTGTTTGTTTCTCCTTGATGAACCCTCCCCCGCCAGTTCACTCTACTTCCCTGTAAACTAACCACCCTCCCCTTCGAGCACCACTTGCAGGGAGGAGGGAAGGAAAAGGACACACTGCAGTTTAAAACTTTAACACTTATTGAAGGCCAGCCTTCTGATGCTTGAGCAATCATCTGGGGTGGAGTGGCTGGGTGGCCAGAGGCCCCCCCCCCCACCGCGTTCTTGGGTGTCTGGGTGAAGAGGCTATGGAACTTGGGGAGGAGGGCTATTGGTTACACAGGGGCTGTAGCGGCAGTCTCTGCTCCTGCTGCCTTTCCTGCAGCTCAACCATACGCTGGAGCATATCAGTTTGATGCTCCAGCAGCCGGAGCATCGACTCTTGCCTTCCGTCAGCAAGCTGACGCCACCTATCCTCTTCAGCCTGCGATTCAGCCCGCCACCTCTCCTCTCGTTCATATTGTGTTTTTTTTGCACTCTGACATTGACTGCCTCCATGCATTCTGTTGTGCTCTGTCAGCGTGGGAGGACATCTGGAGCTCCGAGAACATATCATCCCGAGTCCGCTGTTTTCTCCTTCTAATCTTCACTAGCCTCTGTGAAGGAGAAACATTTGCAGCTGGTGGAGGAGAAGGGAGAGGTGGTTAAAAAAAGACACATTTTAGAGAACAATGGGTACACTCTTTCACGTTAAATTTTGCTGTTCACATTACAAAGCACATGTGCTTTCGTTACAAGTTTGCATTTTCCCTCTTATATTGAGGGCCTGCCGGTTTGGTGTGAGAGATCGCTCACGCAGTGCCAGGCAACAGAATTCGGCTTGCAGGCAGCCATGGTAAGCCACAGTCTTTTGGCTTTTTAAACCTTCATAACATGTGGGAATGGTTTCAAACAGCAGCGCCCTCATTTCCCATACCAAGCACCCATTGGGTTGGCCATTTAAAATGGTTTGCAATGTAAAAGGAGGGGCTGCGGTTTCCGGGTTAACATGCAGCACAAACCCAACTACCCCCCCCCACCCAATTTTCTGGGATGATCACATCACCCCTCCCATCCACCACGTGGCTAACAGCGGGTAACATTTCTGTTCAGCCGAGCAGGAACGGGCACCTCTGAATGTCCCCTTAATAGAATCACCCCATTTCAACCAGGTGACCGTGAATGATATCACTCTCCTGAGGATAACAAAGAGAGATAAGGAATGGATGTTGTCTGCATGCCAGCAAACACTGGGATCATACACTGCCATGCTTTGTTATGCAATGATTCCAGACTACGTGCTATTGGCCTGGCGTGGTAAAGTGTCCTACCATGGTGGACAGGATAAGGCAGCGCTCCCCAGAAACCTTTTGCAAAGGCTTTGGGAGTACATGAAGGAGAGCTTTCTGGAGATGTTCCTGGAGGATTTCCGCTCCATCCCCATACACGTTAACAGACTTTTCCAGTAGCTGTACTGGCAGCGATTGCCAGGGCAAATTAATCATTAATCATTAAACACGCTTGTTTTTAAACCATGTGTAATATTTACAAACGTACACTCACCAGAGGTCCCTTGTGTGCCCTCAGGGTCTGGGAGCACGCCTTGGGTGAGTTCAGGGGTTATTGGTTCCAGGTCCAGGGTGATAAACATATCCTGGCTGTTGGGGAAACTGGTTTCTCCGCTTCCTTGCTGTGAGCTATCTTCATTGTCTTCATCATCATCTTCCTCGTACCCCGAACCCGCTTCCCTGTTGCGTAATTCTCCATTGATGGAGTCAAAGCACACGGTTAGGGTAGTGGTGGCTGAATTCCCTAGCATGGCATGCAGCTCTGCGTAGAAGCGGCATGTTTGTGGCTCTGCCCCGGACCTTCCGTTTGCCTCTCTGGCTTTGTGGTAGGCTTGCCTTAGCTCCTTAATTTTCACACGGCATTGCTGTGCATCCCTGTTATGGCCTCTGTCCTTCATGGCCTTTGAGACTTTTTCTAACATTTTGCCATTTCGTTTACTGCTACGGAGTTCAGCTAGCACTGATTCGTCTCCCCATATGGCGAGCAGATCCCGTACCTCCCGTTCGGTCCATGCTGGAGCTCTTTTGCGATCCTGGGACTCCATCATGGTTACTTGTGCTGATGAGTTCTGCGTCATCACCTGTGCTCTCCACGCAGGGCAAACAGGAAATGAAATTCAAAAGTTCACGGGGCTTTTCCTGTCTACCTGGTCAGTGCATCTGAGTTGAGAGTGCTGTCCAGAGCAGTCACAATGAAGCACTGTGGGATAGCTCCCGGAGGCCAATAATGTTGAATTCCGTCTACGCCCAAATCCGACCCGCAAAGGCCGATTTCAGCGCTAATCCCCTCGTTGGAGGTGGAGTAAAGAAACCGGTTTAAAGGGCCATTTAAGTAAAAAAAAAGGGCTTCGTCGTGTGGACGTGTCCAGGCTTAATTCGATTTAACGCTGCTAAATTCGACCTAAACTCGTAGTGTAGACCAGGCCTTAGTATAAGAAGTAAAGCACATTACAAACTTTGGTTATCCTAAAAAGATACATGTTTTGTCCTGAGCAAAGAGAGTTCAACGAATAGGGGAAGAGGGGAAAAAACAATCGCTTACTCTTTGCTGACTTTCTTTATTAAAGAAGGATGGTGGTGTTCGCTTCTAGAAAGCTATTTCCAGAAAATTACAGAAGTCTCTGATGAAAAATATATTCTAGTTGGAACATTACAGTATGTTAAGAGTTTTGGAATATTTCTTCCTTACTTCATCCCACGCTAAAGACCAGCTGGTAGAATATTTGGGAATAAAAAAAGAAAAAGATTGTCACCTGTCTTTGAATGGCTCTCTTTTCATGTTTAATACACTGGAAGCCTCTACGGGATTATCAAATTCTTTCGACGCCAGTGGACAATCATTGCCCTATACTGAACTCTGTTTCTTGCAAAGATCTAGCCAAAATCGTGGGCAAATTCCATTCCATATGCTACTCTTAATTGCCTGTGACCTGGTCCAACCAGCTCCTGAATTGTCCAAAGGCTGCACAGTCTGCAGGACACAATAATATGAAGGGAACTCAGGGTGTGGGGTTGAAGTAGGTGTTGAAGGTGGTCATGGAAACAGCAATCTGGAAGCCATGAGCACAAATAATCACTCGAACAGTTTCTTCTGCTGCACTTTGCCTTCCTCCCTCAATCTGAAGTCATTTTCCATGAGTAAGTCCACCAATCTCTCCTCAAGATGTGTAACCTCTTTGTCTCTTTCCAACCCTTCCTTCATCCTTATCCATTATATACTCCATTTGGACATTCTGGAACTCTGACTGCTGATTCATTTTATTCAGAAGCTCTTCCATCAGCTCATCGGATTCTTTCTCCTTGCCTACAGAAGGTGGGTCTGCTCCTTCAGGATCCTGGTGCTGTGTGTTTTTCCCTGCAAGGGGAGAAGGGCTTTGAAAGGAAAACAAAAGAACACATTATTATCTGACCATGATAACAAAAAATAAATTTTCCACACTATCAAAGGGGCTGCTTTAATTCAAGGTCAAAAGATTATACTTTTAATCAATGGGCTTTATGTTATTCTTGCAAAAAATACCAGTCTCTTTCAGACATCCTTTGGAGCAGCACTGAAAGCCATCACACATCATGGTAAATTTAATACAAAATTCAATTGAAATGATTTATATGCCCTTCATTTTTTTCTGGGTGTGGGGTGGGGGAGAGGGCAGAGGACTTATGAATGGTCTAGTCTCTAGCTATGGTTTTTCAATCCTTTCTGGAAGGGCGAGCTCTACAGAGCACAGACATAGTGTGCTTATATTACCTGTGAGTCCCAAGATATGTCTAATTTACACACCACCAGCCTAGGATGTAGCAAGATGATGTAGGATAAAATAGGAAGTGGCCTAATTCCCATAAATATATTTAAATTTTTAAACAAGTGTTTGTGGATTTTTCCCCACTGTTCATGTAGGTGTAATACTGACATACTAGGCCAAATTCATCCCTAGGATGAATCAACTAATTTCAATAGTTACACCACAGATGAATTAGACCTTATAAGCTTAAACAGAAGATATGCTAAAATTATAATAGCATAGACACTGAAAAAAAGGAAATGGGAAAGCACTTGAGATGCACAAACCCTCTCATTATGTGTGTGCACAGTGCCCAGAACAATATGGCTCCAATCCCCAAACAGGGCATCTAAGTGCTACCATAAAATAAATAATAATCCACTTTGAGTTTAGGTTTAGAAGAATTTTTACCTCATTCAAGACTCAAACCAAACCTTTTTGGCAGTTCAAAAGAAAATGTTAACTTGTCACTCTACTGCCATTATTTTTTCTACCTCTTTGTTCTTTCGACATGTCCTGCCCAAACAGAAATAGCAGAACCAGACAGCTTAAAATAAAGCTTCTTAACAATATTTCCAGTCCAGTTTTTGCAAATTGAGGAGATTCAAATACTTTGGATGAGCCTCAGACAAGCATGCAAAATTCTAGATGCTTTTCTGGAATGAATCTAAAATCCAAACATTGTAAGGTTCTCCCCAACAACACTACAAAGCTCCTAAGCAGAATTTAGAGCTTAATGGCAGAGGAGGTAACAAAATTAATCACAGCATATATGTTGAAACAAAAAAGAAAAGTAGTCCTGGAGAACTGGTACTATTCTTTCATAATTGTTCCTCAGTCGGTGGCAGATATGATCTAAGGAAGAA
The DNA here is from genome assembly GCF_027887155.1 of Malaclemys terrapin pileata. NCBI lineage: Eukaryota > Metazoa > Chordata > Testudines > Emydidae > Malaclemys > Malaclemys terrapin. Next base: position 249,503,394 of record NC_071506.1, read on the forward strand.
GTACCCTTATTTTGTCTTCATGATGTTTAATATCCATCTTGAAAAGATCTTCTTCAGTTTCCTACACTTAAGAGATATCATCACAGATAGGAATATCTTTCAAAAAGGTAGCTCTCAACAGTTACATTGATCAAAACAACCTGAAGGGGCTTGAGTGCATTCAAGCTAATGAAAGATCTAATGAAAAGTGATCTTCCACTTGGTCTAAAGAAAGATGTTTATAACATCCTTCTGATGATGAAGTATATAGCCCAAGCAGATGGTGTCTCACTAAGAAAAGTCAAGTAGACATTTGTCACTACCAGGGGAAATGGAAGGAAGGCCATAGTGTGATTTATGTTACCAGATAAGAAAATGTTTCAGCAGCCAAGAAACAGATGTCACTTTAGAAAGTGAGCTACAATTGCAAATATATAAATAATAAATAACTGGAATGAAAACAAAACCATTGCCCCTGCTGGAAGATCAGGCAACAGATTAATATAATCAAGAAAGCATCCAACTGAAAGCTGACGACCGTGAAATATAAGTAGAAAGTGGGACAATAGTATCTATTGTAACTGGTTTTGTGTGTATTATATATGGTGATCTTTTGTGATGTTTTTCTTTCTGTGCACTTATTCTCTTCTGCTGAAAAGTGTGGGTGGGTTTGGTGTGCTAGTTTATTCTATTCAGATGTTATAAGCACCCAAAATTCATAAAAGTCTTCTGGGTGGGATTTGGCTGAAATCTTTACTTTAATTGAAGGCACGGGTCCAAGCATGCTTCTGTAGTTCCCAGGGAACAACATGTTTCCATATAAACTGCGCAATTTAAATTGGTTATTAACAGCAAAGAGGCAGCTTCTGAAATGCTTAGCTCATGAAAAACATGTCAATTTTTAGAGCTGTGTAGGAAATGGTTTTCCCATCCTGCAAAAAAATATTAAGAGATCAAAAAAAATGGAATTCTGACAAAAAGTCAAAATCTCAACAACTTTTGTGAAATGAAAATTCTTTCCCCCCTGCCCCCCAAAAAATTCAGTTTGGGCATCAGTTGAACAGTTCATTTTAATAATTTCAAAATGTTTTTTAATCATTATTATTTATTTATTTATACTAAAATTAGCATAAATAAAAGAACAGGAGTATTTGTGGCACCTTAGAGACAAACAAATTAGGTGCCACAAGTACTCCTGTTCTTTTTGCGGATACAGAGTAACACGGCTGCTATTCTGAAACCTTAAATAAAAAGTCATTCCAAAATAGAAAAACAGAATTTTTCATTTAAAAAATGTCAAAATGGAACCTTTCCACAATTCTGAAACTTTTTTTTCCAAAATAATTTTAAGTTGAAAAATTCATCACAATGGACCCTTTCCTACAAAAAGTTTCGGTTTCAATTAATGGCTATTTTCGTATGAAAACCATTTTGTTGAAAATTTCCCACCCGTCTCTATGTATTTAATATAGCATTACAGGAAATCATAGAATATTAGGGTTGGAAGAGACCTCAGGAGGTCATCTAGTCCAACCCCCTGCTCAAAGCAGGACCAACACCAACTAAATCATCCCAGCCAAGGCTTTATCAAGCCGGGCCTGAAAATTCTCTAACGATGGAGATTCCACCACCTCCCTAGGTAACCCATTCCAGTGCTTCATCACCCGCCTAGTGAAATAGTGTTTCCTAATATCCAACCTAGACCTCCCCTACTGCAACTTGAGACCATTGCTTCTTGTTCTGTCATCTGCCATCACTGAGAACAGCCTAGCTCCATCCTCTTTGGAAGCCCTCTTCAGGTAGTTGAAGGCTGCTATCAAATCCCCCCTCACTCTTCTCTTCTGCAGACTAAATAATCCCAGTTCCCTCAGCCTCTCCTCGTAAATTCAGTGCCCCAGCCCCCTAATCATTTTTGTTTCCCTCCGCTGGACTCTCTCCAATTTGTCCACATTTCTTCTGTAGGGTGGGAACAAAACTGGACGCAATACTCCAGGTGTGGCCTCACCAGTGTCGAATAGAGGGGAATAATCACTTCCCTCGATCTGCTGACAATTCTCCTACTAATACAGCCCAATATGCTGTTGGTCTTCTTGGCAACAAGGGCACACTGCTGATTCATATCCAGCTTCTCGTTCACTGTAATCCCCAGGTCCTTTTCTGCAGAACTGATGCTTAGCCAGCCTGTAGCAGTGCATGGGATTCTTCCTTCCTAAGTGCAGGACTCTGCACTTGTCCTTGTTGAACCTCATCAGATTTCTTTTGGCCCAGTCCTGATCACCAGGGCATAAGTCTGAAGACTGTTGCCAACATGGGCCCTCAGAACATGGGACTGAGATGCAGAAACACCTTGGAACACATCCTCAGCTAGATCTTGTGGGTAAGAACCTCACTTCTTCAGATGCAAGTAATGGAAATCTCCAGAGGCAGGTATAAATCAGTCTGGAGATAACGAGGTTAGTTCAATCAGGGAGGGTGAGGTGCTCTGCTAGCTGTTGAGGTGTGAACAACAAGGGAGGAGAAACTGCTTCTGTAGTTGGCTAGCCATTCACAGTCTTTGTTTAATCCTGATCTGATGGTGTCAAATTTGCAAATGAACTGGAGCTCAGCAGTTTCTCTTTGGAGTCTGGTCCTGAAGTTTTTTTGCTGTAAGATGGCTACCTTTACATCTGCTATTGAGTGGCCAGGGAGGTTGAAGCAAAGGACCCTCTGTTGCTATTTACAGATTCAGACTAACGCGGTTACCCCTCTGATCCTCAGCTAGTATAAACTGTCTTTATCAGGGGCGGCTCTATGTATTTTGTCGCCCCAAGCACGGCAGTCAGGCGGTTTTGGCAGCGCACCTGCAGGAAGTCCGCTGGTCCCGTGCCTTCGGCGTACCTGCCACCAAATTGCCGCCGAAACTGTGGAAACGGCGGACCTCCCGCAGGTATGCCACCGAAGGCAGCCTGACTGCCACCCTCAAGGCGACCGGCAGGCCGCCCCCTGTGGCTTCCCGCCCCAGGCACACGCTTGGTGCGCTGGTGCCTGGAGCTGCCCCTAGTCTTTATAACATTCACTCCAGATTACACCAGCTGAGGATTTGCTCCCTTCATTTGAATTCTGCTCCAATAACAATCCCCCCTGCAGCTGTGAACTATGCACAACTTTTCTATATTTCCTTGTCCCCATGTTGCACATAGGAATACCAGTACTACAAAGGCATGGAAAACTGCAAGTAAAAGCACTAGCACTTGAAGGAACAATCTGACATTGGTAGGGAATGGACTAGATGACCTACCTCTAGGTTTCTTTCAGCTCTAGTTTTTGAGAGCTAGATTCACTCAGAGGACACCCAGTGATGGACAGTCTGCCTAGAAAGCTGTTGTGATGTGACAGTGCAAAGGACCTGCTCAAGTCCCAGCAGATGGCCATTCCCACTGTGTGTGGCCAGGGTGCCTGGTGGATGTGCTGAATCCCCTGCCCTTCATGTGTTTGTTCAAAATGAATCTTAAAAATACAAAAGTTTCTCACTCTATTTTTATGTCTGAACTGAACCACACCTCTGAGTCTTAGGAGGTTTGCCCATTGCTCAGGAGTGGCCAGTGTCTATTTGGGAACAATATTAAGGAATATGAATTGATAATGCAATTGTATAATAACACTGATATAATGCTTTACAAATGTTAACTACTTAACCCTCATGACCCAGGTGTAAGGTAGGTAAAAAATACACACTATATTATTCTGACTCCATAAGAGACAATGGCTGGTGGGTTATAGTATGTATTATAGTGACAGAGCCACTGGCCCTGGCCAGCATCATCTATGACTTATTCCTGCTATGCTTATGAGCCCCTCTTCCATTACAGTGCAAGGGATCCTGGCTAGAGCTGGACTTTCAGACATGTAAAGGGTGTGCATCCACTATATGAACTCCATGAATCCTTGCCTACTCCTCTGTAATGGAAGTGCACCAGTTCCACTGGATCGGGGGCTCTGCAGCCGCTGAGGAGAGGACATGATTTGCCATCTGACAACCTCTCGCAAACTGATTCTTGCACTAAAAAGGAAGTAGAGGCTCAAGAAGTGGAAGACTGACTTTCCAGCAGGACAACATATGCCGAAGCAAAAAAGTCATTTCTTTTCTAGTTCTCATCAGAGATGCCTACTGTATGTGGTTAGGAAAATACATCTGAGAACAGAAAAAAAAGGGAAAAGAATGGATGTGATTAATCGGTTTTAAGAAAAGATAATTAAGGCTAGAAGAGATTTACTAAACCTTAGGATACCAGTCAAAACCAAGTTCATAATTCATCAGAGCTCCAGTCACTCATTACACTGGTCTACAATTTTTGAGACATCGTCTGCTTCAGAGATAAAATGTACTATTTATTATGTATTTTGATGTGCTGAATTCAAATATGACAATTAAAACAACTGATTGGCTACTGTTTCTAAGATATTTAAGTTTTTACATTTTATGTCTATGTATATTGTGGAGATAGTAGAGTTTTAATCATAAATTGTAAACCTAGGTCTTTTCATGTGTTTATGGTTGCTTTACATGATAATATTTCACCTGTCCTGTTTATGTAATACTTTAAAAATCAGCAAAAGGGTTACATAAATAAAATTTATTACGAAACAAAAGGCAAAAAACTATTATGTACATAGTTTAGTCCTATTCAGTGTCTACTCGGCGCTTCTTGGCTTGTCTCTTGTATTCATTAAATGGAGCATCTCTTGTCACTGTCCAGCAATAGTCTGCAAGCATTGATGGGCTCCATTTGCCTTGATAGCATTTCTCCATTGTTGCAGTGTCCTGGTGAAATCGCTCGCCGTGCTCGTCGCTCACTGCTCCGCAGTTCGGTGGAAAAAAATCTAGATGAGAGTGCAAAAAATGTATCTTTAGTGACATGTTGCAACCAAGGCTTTTGTATGCTTTGAGGAGGTTTTCCACCAACAACCTGTAGTTGTCTGCCTTGTTGTTTCCGAGAAAATTTATTGCCACTAACTGGAAGGCTTTCCATGCCGTCTTTTCCTTGCCACGCAGTGCATGGTCAAATGCATCATCTCGAAGAAGTTCACGAATCTGAGGACCAACAAAGACACCTTCCTTTATCTTAGCTTCACTTAACCTTGGAAATTTTCCACGGAGGTACTTGAAAGCTGCTTGTGTTTTGTCAATGGCCTTGACAAAGTTCTTCATCAGACCCAGCTTCATGTGTAAGGGTGGTAACAAAATCTTCCTTGGTTCAACAAGTGGTGGATGCTGAACACTTTTCCTCCCAGGCTCCAATGACTGTTGGAGTGGCCAATCTTTCTTGATGTAGTGGGAATCTCTTGCAGAACTATCCCATTCGCAGAGAAAACAGCAGTACTTTGTGTAGCCAGTCTGCAGACCAAGCAAGAGAGCAACAACCTTCAAATCGCCACAAAGCTGCCACTGATGTTGGTCATAGTTTATGCACCTCAAAAGTTGTTTCATGTTGTCATAGGTTTCCTTCATATGGACTGCATGACCTACTGGAATTGATGTCAAAACATTGCCATTATGCAGTAAAACAACTTTAAGACTCGTCTTCGATGAATCAATGAACAGTCTCCTCTCATCTGGATCGTGAATGATGTTGAGGGCTGCCATCACACCATCGATGTTCTTGCAGGCTACAAGATCACCTTCCATGAAGAAGAAGAATGGGACAAGATCCTTTTGACGGTCACGGAACATGGAAACCCTAACATCACCTGCCAGGAGATTCCACTGCTGTAGTCTGGAGCCCAACAGCTCTGCCTTACTCTTGGGTAGTTCCAAATCCCCGACAAGGTCATTCAGTTCACCTTGTGTTATGTGGTGTGGTTCAGAGGAGGAGGATGGGAGAAAATGTGGGTCCTGTGACATTGATGGTTCAGGACCAGAAGTTTCATCCTCTTCCTCTTCCTCGTCTGACTCAAGTGAGAATGATTCTGGTGCATCAGGAACCGTCAGTCCTCCGTGGGGTACTGGGCGTATAGCTGATGGAATGTTTGGATAATGCACAGTCCACTTTTTCTTCTTTGACACACCTTTCCCAATTGGACGCACCATGCAGAAGTAACAATTGCTGGTATGATCTGTTGGCTCTCTCCAAATCATTGGCACTGCAAAAGGCATAGATTTCCTTTTCCTGTTCAACCACTGGCGAAGATTTGTTGCAGCATATGTGTGGGGCCCAACTCTTTAATTATTTAATAATTATGATTCTGTTATTTTATTACCCCACCCTTTGGGGGGATTGATTCTGTCTTTCAGTTAATTTCAACTCATGTATCTTCTCTGCTACAAATAACTATCACTTTGTGGTTCAATAGTAATGTTTCTATAATTCCAATTCTATGAATACCTATACATTTAGATTTTTCTAAATATTTTTCTAAAGTGTCATTATGGATTTTTATGATGATATGAGAGTGCTGCCTACAGAATTCAAATGCAGAAGATCTGAACTTTTGCCCAAAATACAGAATGCATCTGTGACAGGAAGTAGGATTTTAGCCTTCTACTTGATTGTGATCTAATCATTCCTTTCACTTTCCATATCTGTGCTCATATGTAATCAAATTCCTTTACCCTTCAAAAAAGAGGTGATTGAGCATGGGACTGAGAACCAGGAGATCTGAGTTCCATTCCTCACATTGCCACTGACTCAATGTGTTGACTTGGGAAAATCACTAAACTTCTTTCATTTGGAGATCTGTAAAATGGAGATAATCCAAACTTTTGTGAAGCAATTTGAGATCTGTGGCTGGAAAGGGTCGCTTACTTGTAAATGTTAAGTATTATTTTTTATAACTGGTTCAGGTCAGGAATTTTTACTAGAATTGAAAGGATATGGATACAATAATGCTCTTTTCCATATAAAAATGTTATTTAGGGCTCAATATTTTAACAATAGGTCTCTTTCCAAATGGTCTGGTGGCAAGCAAACAGAGATAATTCAATCAGCTCCATTTGAAGCAGTCCTTTAATGAGCAATGGTCTACACCAAGATGATTGCATCAGTCCCTGTGCTGAATGTATTCTAAACATATTCTACCCTTTGCATATAAATTTACAAAGCAGATGCAAATACATTTAAATCTTCAAAATATAACTTACATTTCTCAGATTGACAAAGGATTAGCAAAAAGCAACAAAGGATAATGAAAATAGTTTGTAGGGCTTCTTTGTTAAAAACAGATTAGAAATGGGCCTAAATCAACACCATCAATCTGAACACCATTGAACTTTATCAATGTTTAGAGTCTGAACATGGATTTGGACTGATTTGCCCCCACCTGCCCCATACACATCCGCAGAAGCCACTGCATCCCAGTGGTATTAACCCTCCGAAGAGGGTAAGCAGTGTTTGATGTGGGTAGGGGTGGTGGCATTGGAATGGGTCACCATTAAATTATGGTTGGAGCTCTATCAATACAAGCTATGTAAGTAGTGGCTGCTTAGGAGATGCGCTAAATCAGTACATGCTCAGTCTCCTCGCTGTGCAATGCTGCCCACTTCCAGCACTGACTTGGATAGCTGCAGGCTGGCCTAAGCACACACGGATTATTCTGCTGCTAACAATGCAAGACTACAGGGAGCCTCCATCTCTGTCAATGTGCCCGTCTTGTCAGTGCCACTGGCTCTTTGCAGCCAGATGGGCTCATTTCCTGTCATTTCCCATCCTGCATGTTTTACTATTGTAAATAGAAAATAAATTACAGTGATGTTAGAGCTCCTTCAGTGACTGACAGTCAGATCTAGTTGTGAGCCTGTTCCTGCCCAGGAGCTCCCAGTTGGGCAGGGAGATGACAAGACACTCTAGGCTGCCTCTCTACAGTTAGGGCTGTTCTAGGTGTCATAGTTGGAGGCCTCCATACGCTCTGTGCTGACTCATCCAGGAAGACTTTAACCACAGAGATGGAGCCTAGAGTATAATTCCTTGAACCCCCTGTGCCCTGTGGCTGGCATGACACTGGGCAGTACTCTGGCAATCTCTCCCTGGCCACAGGGGCCTTGTCTGTCAGCCAGGAAGCAGCAACCAAAAGTCTGGGCCTGAACCCCTTTAACCTAACAACAGCGCCCCCTCAGCCAGGGAGCAGCAGCCAGACTCTCTCCGCCCACAGCAGTGGAGCAAAGGACAAGGAGCAGCCAGAGCTAGGCACCCAGCTAAGGACCAGCAGCCAAGACAGAACATCACCTGCTGATGCCTGGCAGGTCCCCCATCCAACTCAGGGCAAGCAGCAATCAGTACAACCTGGCCACAGACCTCCATCCAGTCCAGGAAAAGATACAACTAGGAGCAGAGACTCAAGCAGTTGCCAAAGATACCTTGACTTCAATGCAGGTTGATACTGGCACCAAAAAGAAGACTAGCAATTCCTCTGCTCCTAAAGCTCATTCCAAGCTGCAGTCTTTTCAGATATTAGTTATGGTAATCAGGATGCTTGCCATAATTCATGTAAATAAGATGATGCTGTGATAAATGAAGAGGGGAGGAGCTCCCTTTTATGGACACCCAGCCAGCCAGTTAGCTACAAAATCCCTGTTAGTAGCTGTTCTCTACTTGCTTTACCTGTAAAGGGTTAAACAAATCCCATAGGTAAAAGAAAAGGAGTGGGCACCTGACCAAAAGAGCCAATAGGAAGGCTAGAACTTTTTAAAATTGGGAAAAAGTTTTCCCTTTGTCTGTCTGTTGTTCTCCAGAGAGAGAAGACACAGAGTAGTAATGCTGTAAGAAGTTTTAACCCAGGTATGAAAAATCATCAAATCATACTTAGGAATTACTTATCTGAAACCCCAGATATGTAAGTAGATCAGGGAATGTCTAGGAAGATGTGATTAGGTTGATCTCCTTTATTTCTGTATAGCTTGTGGACTCCTCTGTGCTAACCCCCAAATGCTGTTGGTTTTGCTTGTAACCATTAAGCTGGACCTCAAGAAAACCATTCTTGATGCTTAATTATTATATTTGCTCCTTTTAAATCTAGCAATAGCCTAAGTTCCAGATGTATTTTCTTTCTTTTTATTTTTAATAAAATTTACCTTTTTAAAAAACGGGATTGGGGTTTTTGTGTCCTAAGAGGTTTGTGCATATGTTGTTTAATTAGCTAGTTGCAATGGCTGATTTCATAGAATCTCACTGTTGGAAGAGACCTCAGGAGGTCATCTAGTCCAACCCCCTGCTCAAAGCAGGACCAATCCCCAGACAGATTTTTACCCCAGTTCCCTAAATGGCCCCCCTCCACTCTGCTGTCTGACAACTTCATTAGGGAGTTGGTCATGGATTGAAATTCCCAGAATTCTTCTTTCCATCGCCTTCTCCATGACAGACAGTTGCTGCTCCTCTGTCTTCGTCAGTGCCCATGTTTCGTTGGTGTACAACATTGCTGGCAGTACTGTTGAATTGAAGAGGCTGGCACATGTTGCCTTGTTGATTTTTCCTTGGAGGACATCCTTGATAGAATTGAATGCGCACCAACCTGCTTTCTTTCTTCATGAGTTCACCTTCCTGATCGTGGTGCATGTAAATTTCTTGGCCCAAATAGACATATTCCTCAACTTCTTCTATTTGTTCTCCCTTGATTGTTATTTGGGCTTTTGGCAAAATATCAGACCATATAAATTTCATTTTGGAGCAGTTAATTTTCAGTGTGACTTGGCTGCTTTTTGTGTTGAGTTCTCGCAGCATTTTCTGTAGTTTGATAGTATCGTCAGCAATCAACACAATATCGTCAGGGAATTTGAGATGGTTTAACTGCTCTCTGTTGATGTTGATTCCACCCTTCCAATTCATCCACCCCATTACCATTTTGAGGCAGGCTGTGAAGAGTTTAGGAAACCGTATCTCCTTGTTTCACACCTTTCTTAACTGGGATGCGAAGGGGGGTATCAAATAAAGTTACATCTGTAGTGCAGTCAGAATTTGCTTCCTTTAGTAGTTTGATATCATTTGTGTCAATACCCTGCTCTGCAAGAGCTTCTCTACGCTGTCAAACGCTTTTTCATAGTCGACAAAGGCAATCCATAAAGGGAATTTCTATTTCCTTGAGCATTCCAATGGCTGGTTTATAGTGAAAATATGGTCCATTGTGCTGAAATTCCTTCGAAAGCCTGCCTGCTCTCTCAGCTGCTGCTTGTCCAGACTCAGAGAGAGTCGGTTTGTTATTATTTTGGTAAACAGCTTGTAGACATGTGAAAGTAGGCATATTGGACGATAGTTCTTTAGATCTTCATGATCACCCTTCTTGTACAGCAGAATGGTGTTGGACTCCTTCCAGCTAGATGGTATCTTCTGCATTTCCAAGTAATGGCTAAACCTTTGGTTTGAGCAAGGGTTTCCCAGAGGTCTTGGCCTCCAGGTCTTATCATTTCGATTGTCAGCCTATCTTTACCTGGGGCTTTTCCTTCCTTCATTTGGTGAACTGCGTGTTGAACTTCGCTGACAAGGACTGGGAGTACTTAAGGTGTCACAGAGGGAGCTCAAACTCCCATTTCATCCCACATTCCTTGTTCTCTGGAAGTAAAATCTTTATAGTAGCTGCATTTAGGTCCAACTGGTCCACTTCCTGTCTCCTAGGATCTGAATTTATGCCTTCCCCACCTTCTTGATGTCTGGGAAATATACAACTGTTCATAGAAAAAAGAGACAATATTTTGGTTCACTACTATGACCAGACTATCCATATATTCAGGTGTACATACAGCTCCCTTGCCCTCAGTGGCAACACTTTTAGAAATGGTGTCATAATGTCCTCTAGTCGGTATTCTAACTCTCTGATATTATTCTGTGAAGAACAGTTTTGGAGCTGGCAGCTCTGAAAATGACAAGAAGATACAATATGCTCATTACTGAGTAGGTAATGATGTGAGTCCCTGCACTGTCAATATATCTAGCAGCCTCCAAATGCCTGCATGTTCTGAGATTCCTTTGTCTTTCCAAACCCTCCTTATACTTAAGGATTTCTGTTTTAAAATACAGCTAATAATGAATAAAAATTTCCAGCCAAGAAGGGGATGAGCATCCTCCTGCACTGACTTTCCTACCTAGCGAGGAGGACTTTAAACTAGGTTCAAGGGGCGGGGGCAATGACAGTAACCCATAGGTAAGCATAGAAAAGATGACCTTAGCAGAGGGCTAGATGTTGGAGGGAACATGCAAATTACAAAAGGATCATAAGAGCAAGAAGAAGAATCAGTGGGAGAATCTGCTCAACATCTTAGATGTCTATACACAAATACAAAGAGTATGGGGAATAAACAGGAAGATCTGGAAATATTAGCACATAAGCTAAATTATGACTTAACTTGCATCACAGTTACTTGGGATAAATCTCTTCATGTTTATCCTCAGGGTCCATCCTGGCTTCTCAGGTTTGGCAATTGGGGAACAACAGAGGCGTCTAAGTTTTAGCCTAATGACAGACCCTGTCGAGCTGAAAATAAAATAAACTGCCAACCCTTTAGCATTCTTTATTGAACCCAAACTCATAAATCCAAATAACTTATTTTTTTCTTTCACTGTTGTCTGAAAACAGAAATGCAATAATCTTCCAATGCCCTACTCCCCATCTTCCAGGTAAGAGTATGTTCAAAAGAAGCAACACACCTTACTATCACCCCCTGTCCAGGGCTGAAAATCAAGTACTTTACTTCACTCAGAGGTACTACTATGATGTAGCAGCAGAAAAGAAATCTGTGTCTTTTTTTTTCAAGGAAAAAAAGGCTTTAGCACAAAAGGCCCTGTAATGCTAAGCATCCCTGTATTCACGCCCTACAAACTATTGTAATAATCTTTGTACAAAATAAGCCTTGTGAGGTGTCATTTGAAAACTAAAAACTCACTGATCATTAACATTCTTGCATGTTGTATGTATGTGGTGGGTATTAAGAGATACGAATAAAGAGACATTATAACTAAAGTGTAGGTAAATCAGGTATGCCAGGGAGCATTAGTACACTGATCTGCACTAGAAAAAGGAATGGGTTTCTCCACCTGGGATTTACTTCCAAAGTATTTTGAAAAACAATGAGACCCATCAGACCCATCACGCCAACAAGGGTTGGAGGCAAACCTCACGCTAACAATTCGGGGGAGTGGGGAAAGGCAGCATGGCATCTACACCCAGCAAGGGAGAGAAGCTTGGTCTGGGTTTTACTTTTCAGTGAATATATAGCAAAGGTTTAGCAGTCCCTAGAGACTAGGGTCTGAACTTCAAGTGATAAGCAATTGGATTAGCTGATTGCATACTGTATTATAAAAGTATATAGAGTGAGGTCATTTCTGAAACCCTATGACACACTGGTGAGTAATATCTTTGTGAATTGTATGTATTAAGACTGTAGAAAGAATTATAGATACTAATTGATATTAGGCTGTAGTGTACAGTCTGCTCAGACAGGAAGGGCACATGTCTCCTATGTAAACTAAGCATGGAGGAATTAGAAACAATGGAAGCCGCATTTACACAGAAATCATACGGAGGGATGGAAAGCCCACAGAAAAGGAAGGACAACATGAGGTCATCCTGCTTCTTGAAACAAAATCATTGAACTTTGAAAGATATAATCAAAGACAGAAGCCATCTCTGGCATCCATCACTAGACAGACTCCAGAGAACAGAGCTCTTGTAAACGGAGAAAGATGGGTCCTTCAACCAAGGGGGCGGTTCAAGTCTCTGGAACTGAATATAGATGAGAAACCTGCTTAGGCAATTATCTTTTACCAAGGCAGACAAGAGAAAACAGCACCTTGTGCTTTTGTGGAAGGTCCTGTCTGAGAGAAAATCAGCCAGGGCTGGGAAAAAGAATGACTGGTGAGAGAAACCATATTGATCAAAGCCTAAATCTTGCTGGGTTAAGTTTTAGACTTTTAGATGAGTTTTTTGACTTTTGTTTTCTTGTAACTCTAAATTTATTCCTTTCACTTGGCATCACTTAATCCTATGAAGAGTTTGTTAATAAATTTTACTATTAATATCAACCTACTCAGTGCTGTGTTTAAATGGAAGGGTGTTGTGAAGGGTTGGATCACAGAACCCCCCTTTGGGATTGCCACCTGATGTGTTGAGACTACCCCTGAGCCCATCTTCCCTGGCAGCTTGGGACTTCAAAACCCTGCCTGGTTGTGCCAGATACGCTAGCCTGCCACAAACCCAGACCTAGGCCCGAACAACATCCCCCCAAAACTGCAGGCTTAACTGAAAACAGTTTAAGAAGTGTTCCTATCTCTAACACTCAGATTCTCAGCTCCCAATGGGGTCCAAACCCCAAATAAATTGTATTTATTCCAGTTAAGTTAATAAGTTGTGGTATGCTTTTGGTCTTGAGAGGAACAAACCAACCTTATTATTTCTCTGAACCATTCAGGAGAGAGCTAGACATTCAGGAGAGAGCACACAGATTTGGAAAAATTCAGGACTGGGAGTGAGTTGGGCCATCCTGCAAGTAGTAACCCAGGCTGGTGAAAGCCAGAGTGGAGCTGTAGATAGGCTGCTGGGATCAGAGCTACTGAACCATGGCTGTCTAACACAGAGACACTCAGGGTGTGACCTGTATGCTGGTAGCAGGGCCAGCTCCAGGCACCAGCCCAGCAAGCAGGTGCTTGGGGCAGCCAAGGGGAAGGGGCGGCATGTCGGGCTGTTTGGCTGCAATTCGGCGGCGGGTCCCTCTCGGAGGGAAGCACCTGCCGCCAAATTCCCGATGAAGAAGAAAGCGGCACGGTGGAGCTGCCGCCGGAGTGCCACCAATCACAATTGCGATCGCGGCTTTCTCTCCCCCCCCCGCCGTTTGGGGTAGCAAAAACCCTGGAGCCAGTCCTGGCTGGTAGACTAGTTGTAAGCCATCCAGTTTGGGAGCTACAGCAGCAAAGCATTGAGAGACACCCTGAGTCGTAAGGTAACAACTTCTCCCTGGTCTGGATTGTACCCCAAACTGAATGCTGTGATAGTGCCCCCCAAGTCAAAATGTCAGATTTCTTTTTCTGCCTGTACTGGGTTTGATGTGGTGTTTCTTGCCTTTCTTAAGAGAATTACACTGAAAGTTTAATGCACTTTGGAGAGTTCTCCTGGATTGAAAAGCACAAACTGTTTCAGGGAATGCACCACATACTTTAAGCATGTTATATTTTTCCATGCCAGAAGACTGTTAATTGGTATAGGATTAAAATATTTACTGAACTGATTTTTTTGTTCTGAATGCTGTCAGTATCCTAACTTCATTTCATTATCTGATGTGATAGCAACCAATTTATGGTGATATAAATAGTGGGACATAGTGACCCCCATCACAAATCATCATAAAAATGACAAATAATAAAGCCTTCTGATTGGAAAATCAAATAATTTTATTTAAAAATAATGTTATTTTACAATGCATCACATCTTCATTTCCAAAGTGATGTCTATAATAAAGGATGACTAGCACTTTCTGTTATAAGACCCTATTTTCAGTTTCTATAACGTTCCCAAACTTCTATTTTTGGGCTAAAATGTTCAATGCCAGGTGTCTGCCTGAGGCCGATTTCTTTCTTTTCAAAGTTTCAACAAAATTGGTTTAGCCATTTGTGAGAACAAATATAGGGGAAAATATGTTTTGCCCATATTAAAAAAATATATAGCCATTTAATAGAGAAGCTCTAGCTCCTGCATACTTTGGACAGGGATTTGAAATTTGGTTTGTGAGGTGAAAGTTACCCTCGTATCAGGAACGTGCCCTTTCCTCTACCCTATTTTTGCCAAGTTACATGCTTCTGAAAAATTGCAATTTGCACATGCTCAGTACAGGTATGCTAGAGGCTGCCCGCTAAATTCGCCAAAGGCTGAAGCGTCTGCACTGAGCATGCTTCATTCCCACAGAGTGACTGAGTATGTGCCATCCCAGGCCTGCAGGGAATAAGCAGGATTTTTTTTTTTTTGGCACCTCCCATCCACTGGTCTGCTGTGGCACCAGAACTAACAAGAGGCAGACTGCCTCTTCTTGCTCCCCCTGCTGCTGGTGCCCAGGCAACATATAGGAGGAAGTAGTCTGTCTGGAATGAAGAGGGGAGATGGGATAGGATAGATTGAAACAGGAATCAGGAGCTGGGCAGAGAATGAAATAGGATCCAGTGGAAAGAAGACTGAGACAGTGCAATGACTGGGGAATGGGTGGTCAGGCCTAGTGGTCAGAGCCAAGGGTCAAAACTGAAGACACCAGCAGGTACCAAGCTGAAGGTCACAGCTGGAAACAGAGTCAGGTGCTAGGTCAGTGGTCAAAGCCAGCATCAGGGATAAATCAGAGGAGCAGGGACCTGGAGTAGGGCAGGACAGCAGGAACTGGGAGTAGGCAGGAGACTGGGATAGGAGGACAGGAACCAGGAGCAGGCAGGAATGCAGGGCTTCAGGCTCTAGGGTTGTCAATTTTGTTTGGACATATTCCTGGAGGTTTCATCACATGACATAATCTTTAATTAAAGATGAATCTTTAATTCTTGGAGACTTCAGGACAATCCTGGAGGTTTGGCAACCCTATCAGGCTCAGGTAAGCAGGAGAGGACCATAGTTACAGCTAGCCAGGGATTCCCCTAGTTGCTCAGAAAACTTCCTGTTACTTTTTGGTTTATATGCTGCCCCCTCAGCCAATCAGGGGGTTGGATGCCCCCCACTTTCAGGAGCTTTGGGGTCAGGGCCCTCTAAGAGCTACCCCTACACTGTACTCTTCCCTCACTACTCAGGTGAGATGCAGGGTGGTGATTGTGGCCTGGGGACCAGTGGCCCTGTGTTTGAGATCTGTGTTCCCTCAAAGATTGGTGCTTGGGCATGGGGGAAGATTGGGAGACAGAGAGCAGTTTTGTAGGGAAAGGGAGGAGAAGAGACTGAATCAGAGGGAAGCTGGGAGGTAGGAGGAGACTGAGACAGGAGCCAGGGTGAGAGGAAGGGGAAACTTAAACAGAAGCTGGGAGGAAGAAAGGGAGAATGTGACAGCAGCTGCAAGGGGGGGGGGAGATAACTGAGACAGCAGATGAGGGTGGGGACGAAGACAGGGACAGACTGGAGGGGACAATGGTAGAAAGATTCGGTCTTGTGGGGGAAAGGAGCAGAAGGATCTGTACCACTAAGCATACTGCTTTCCAGAACCCACATTTCTCAGTCTCAACATTCCTGTGTTGTCTAGCAAATACCTGCATCGCACACTGACAAAGAGTGTTTCTCTTGCCTTTCTACAGGCTGTCCACAAAAGGATAACAGCCTACTATTCCCACCAGTTACTCGGGTAGCTGAAGTGATAGAGATCTGTGCTCTAGAGCTAAAGATCCCAATTCTGTTGGTGACAGAAATTCGGTGATCAATATGATTTCACATGATTGAATGCTGGGGGTGGGGTTTTCCACTTTGCTTTTAAAATCATAAGAAAATTCATTATTTGAAAAGAATATTAAGGTTGCAAAGACAAGCGCTCAAAAGTTAGGAAATGCTAGAATTAAGATTGATTTATGTGTATGCATTTTTCCCCACAAGATTCTTGTCTTTTAAAGTAAATTTTGTGGGCTTTTTAAATATATAACATATTGATTGTATTCCTCTCCACCACTTTGGGATAGGCACCAATTCTTCCTATATGTTCATACAGCATTTAGCACAATGAGTCCCCAATCCTAATTTGGAACTCTTGGTGCAACCCCCGGGGAAACAACAAATAATCTTCCCCTATGATAATTACTGTCTAGATGCATCTGATATGATAAATAACAGTAGTCCAGTGTCTCACTATTAGAAAAAAAGCAATAGATTAGTGACAATGAGTGGTATTGAGAAAATATATTCCCCACTTTGCTCATATTTTATTTTTCCCCAATCACATATTTGCTGAGTCTGGGAGGAGTAAAAAAAACAAAACATTAATATTCTCTAACTTTGCATTTGACTTTCCAGTGATAAGAGAAGAAATACAGTATCTTGGCTCTGGAGTTTATCATCCTGCTATTGTTTATAGCTGTGTTACACCTTATTCCAAGGGCTGAAAATGTACCTCAATATATTTTGAAGATGACTTCACCTAGGTGACAGTTAGTATAACTTCTGGTCTCTCAGATCTCTTGCTGGCAGTGTGACTGTGCCATACACTTAAACTGTCTCTCACTTAATATACAGTGCAGAGATAGTCTATCACTTGGGTAAGTGCATGAATGGGACTAATGCAATGCGGGGTGGGGGGGAGGGCAAAAGGGGCTCAGGGAAAGGGAAAAAGGGCTCAGATTGTCAGGGCCAGCCCACAACATTTTGGCACCTGAGGTGGGGAGGTCAATGATGCCCCCATGTCCCCTCGCTTGGGCCAAAACTTTGAAAGGTCTCAATTCTGCCTTCTTCCTGTTCTAGTCCTCTCATGGTTCTGCTCTGCTATCTACCCCAATAGAGGAGAACTAACAACTTAAAATGCCTTGTTCAAAAATTGTAAGTAACACTTAACTTTCAAACGCCTGAACAGCAAATGTAACTTTTCTTGTCTGCATAGTAAACACTGGCATTTTTATGTTTGAATAATCAAATTGGTGCTTTCCATGCCTTCTTGGCTGCAAAGATTTGAACTGCTTCCTGTTGAAGGTCCACAGTCTGGGCCAGCTCATGCTCTATTGAGATGGTTGCGAGGCTGACCAGCCTCTCCTGTGTCATTGTGGAGTGTAGATGTGTTTTTATTAACTTCAGGTTGGAGAAGCTGCGTTCTCCACTGGCAATTGTTACAGGAAGTGTTAGAAGTATGCGCAGAGCAACAAAAGCATTTGAAAAGAAGGTGGTCATCTTATTTGTGCACATTCCAGAACAGCCTTTGGAGTTGATCCTGCTGAAATGTATCTTGAAAGGGCTTTCAGTTCATCACCTAAATCACTCGCATCAATATTGTGCATGTCATCATGTGTCAACACTGTCTCTAGTGCCCTGCATTGCTGGTGTAGGTCTTCTTCAGGTATAGTGAGGAGTTTTGGAATATCATACAACATCCCAAATATACTGCTGCGTTCCTTGAGCTGCATGAAACGTTCAACTGATTGTATTGCACAATCTAGCACCTGGTTAAAGAATTCAACTTTGAACTGTTTGGGGTCTCTTATGGGATTATCCTGTGCCTCATAATCAAAATGTCTTCTTCAGTGATTCTTGTGTTCTTGAATGGGTGGGAAAATAGCTTCAGTGTGAAGTTCCTCAGCCAACTTCTGTGTACTCTTCAGAACGTTTGGAAATCCCTCATCTGACCGGTAAGACTGTAGGTATGACTTTGCTTTGTCCAGTTGTTCCATTACTCCAGATATATCAAGGTCAACACCTTGGAGTCTCTTGCTTACAACATTTATTTCAAACAGTATATCATGCCACAACACTAAGCCACACAAAAATTTGAAGTTATGTATGTTTCTGGTGATTCCATTTCCCTCTGCCACTGTTCTCCGATGAACAGTTCCTGTCATAGCATTCTCCTCCATAATGGCAATTATGGCATCATCTATCTTCCCAATTTTGTATTTGATAGACTTTATTGCCTCCACTTGACTTTCCCATCATGTGGCACTCAGTGGTTTCAGTGTCAGAGAGGATGTTCCCAGATGTTGCTTCAAAATTTGCCATCGATGCGTTGATGCAGAGAAAAATACACAGATGCTTTGAATTACATTAATTAGAAGCTGATGCTGCATCACCGACCACCAAGTTCAATGAATGAGAACTTCATGGGACAAAAAAAGGTCGAGAGTTTAACTCTCGGATCCGTGTCTGCACTCCTCTGTTCTTTCCTCTCATGTTGGCACCATTATTGTAGCCCTGACCTCTCATGTCAGCTATTGCAATTCCCGTATCTTCCTGCTTTTTAAGAAGCACATTTGTCATACCAGCTTCTGTAGTATCATCAATGTCAATAAATTCTGGAAAATGCTCTCTGACAGTCACCATTGCAGGGACCTTTTCACTAAGTTCAGTTGTTGTTTCAAAATGCACCATTAAAGTCATTTGTTCCATATGGCTAATGTCGGGTGTGCAGTCCAGAATAACACAGTAATATCTTGCTGCCTTCAGATCTGCCACAATCTGTTTGACTTTTGTTGCCAGTAACTGTATGATCTCATTTTGAATGGTTTTTCCAAGGTAGTGGTGTGTGTACATTTCTTGGGTGGTGACTCTTCTTAGATGCTCCTGGTGTACAGCATCAAACTCAGCCATCAGCTCCACAATTTTAAGGAAGTTTCCATTGTTTGGTACATACAGCTGATGTGAAGTGCCACACAGTGCTAGATTTTGGGTAGCAAGCATTCTCACAATAGCAATGAGTCTTTTCAGAACATTTTGCCAGTAAAGAGACTCTAATGCAATCTTCTCTTGATGCTGATCATCTATGGTGGCCTTTAACCTTAGTCTCATCTCAAGCTCTTTCCACCTATGGAATGCTCTCTGGTGATTTGCTGCCTTCTCATGGCATGCCAGAATTCTAGCCAGATTTTTCCAGTCCTTTGTTCCTGTAGAGCCCAATGTGGCTGGAACATTAGACTGGAAGAGTTTGCAACAAAAACAGTATGCAGCATTTTGGTTACATAAGCATATGAGTACATAAGCCATGGCCTCTCCGTTTTGTCACCATTGGGGATTTCATGCCAGTAATGTGTTGGATGGAAATTTCTATTTTCATTGTCTTTGGGGAACATGAAGTTTTTCACTTGCTGTGGCCCATGCAGTAACAAGGAAGTCCCTCAGGCTACTGCTCAAATGGGTCTACAGTCCTGGATCATCTAGACTTAAGGAACTAAACTCAGCAGCAGCTGTTTCTTGTGCCTCCACCACACTCTTCTCTGATCTACACTTTTCTTCAGGAATGTGCATGGTTACATCTATTTGAGATAGAGATATGGATGCTGCAGTAGCTGCCAGGTCACCTGCACTCTGACTAGCTGGAAGATCAGACATCTCCTCACCACTGACATCCTCACTGGGGCAGGAAGGCTCACCGTGAACATTTGTGTCTATGTATCTCAGGAGAGCTCCTTCCTGCTTAGATAGAAAAGTTTGCTTTCTTTCTTTTTCTGAATGCTGCCCCAGAGGGGCGTTTTCTTCTTTCACTCGTGACTGCTGTTCTGTGCCAGCTATAGTGGCTCTCAACACTCAATTGAAGGAGACAAATAAGCAGGCTGGTAGCAGGGCCTGGTGAGGGAAGATATCAGTGTCTTAAGGGCCTAACTGGCTCCTACTACTTCAGTTGACTGCCTGTTCTCCTCAAGTGGGTTCAGGGAAGCAGCAGGAAAAGGAAGCTCCCTGTGAAGCTGGTGTTATCATTCCAGGCTCTTGGGGGGGGGGGGGGGGGGGCCTAGAGAGGTCCTCTCTCCCTGCAGCTCCTGCTGCTTTCTGTTATTCCCTCTCACCTTTTCTCCTACCTGCCTGTTATGTCTTCTGTACCATCCTTCCTCCAGCACAGCACTCCACCATTTCTGTGCATCTAGAGCAGAGAGAATACATATGCACCACCAGCAGACACAATTTTCTACACTCTGGGTCCTAGTGGCTCCCCCCCCCCACAGTCTGGCACCTGAGGTGGCCACCTCAGTTCGCCTCATGGTAAGGTCAGCCCTGCAGATTGTTAGAAAATAAGAGGAGCTTGTTTAACAAATGTGTTTAAGAGAGTTAACTGCTTCATTTAGTTTTCCTCCACTCTTTTGGGTATATCATCATTTTGTGATGCTACACTTTCACTTATTCAAGGCCCGTAAGTGGACTAGGAAATGTGGATATGTTGATGTTATCCCTTTTTCGAAATTTGAGGCTTGTCACTGTCTCAGCCAAACCCCCTGCTATTCAGTAATGATATATTGATGTTACAATGAATAGCTTGAATACATTTTAAAGGTGTCAAGATTGCTCTATGAATTTTTCTTCACTATAATGACAGCCTATACTTGTCCAAGTGGCAAAGTTGGAAGATATGAGAACTAACATTTCTTAACTAAGAATGACTATGTTAAAACATTGCTCTGCTGGAAAAGAAGCTTTCTGGCTGATCTTGTATTTCTCTATGGGATAACATATTGAAATAGGAGACATGTTAGGAAGTCACCATAGAGGCCACAATTCAACAGTCCATCCCTATTCAGCAAGGCACTTAAAACAGGTATTTAATTTAGGTATATGATTACGTCCCACTGAAACACTTGTTCAACTGCTTAGCTGAACTGTTTTTCAATGTTATGCTGAATTGGAACCAGAGTTCTCCATAATTCAGTTTTTCTAAGAGCTGTACAAAACCAGAAGTTCCCAAAACACTCTGGGGCACCATAACTCCCATTTTCTAATAAAATCCAAGAAATATTTCAGCTTTTGAGGTCTCTTGAGTTCTACAGATGAACAAGGAACATAATAAGGAACTCCTATTCAATCTTTTTGGCTGCAAAGATTGTTTGGGCGAAACACTGCAGAAAATACAAGATCTGATTTTCTTTTAATCTACCCAAGGGAAATAGTCCTAATTACCTAGGAGAATGACTATAAAGTCAGTCTGACAGAAATGTGGGAGCTCACAGCAATCTCATTATGAGATTCAATCCCTAGAAGAAACCTTGGTTGACAGTATTAAAGAGCAAATGTCAATGTAGTGAAGCAGAAAGCATTAACGCATTGAACTTTCACAGTCTTTAATTCTTTTACTAAAGGTGGTGTTAATGAATTATCTTAAATGAAAGAGTTGAACCCTAGATTTTGTTACTGTAATCAAAGGGAAAAGTCTGTAGATATCTTCTGATAAATGCATTCATTTCAAATTGAAATTCTTGCATTTTACTCATCCTGAAACATGAATTCCTACTGTCTTGAACAAAGGAAGCATCAAGATATCAGAGATAGTAGGAGAATAGAGACAAGGGAATGAAGGAATGATATTTTTGACCAGTTAAAGTGGAGTGATTTGTTCTATCTTTATCCATCCCTTCTTTATTCCTGTATTGATATTGAACTAATTAATAGTTATCCTTGCTAGATTATATATTAAGTAGAAGTTGTGATAAATTTCCAGTATTTCTGTACTACTGGAGATACATATGTACTGTCTATCATCATTCCTGGAGGTGCTTGAGTTCCTCAATGATAAATGGACCACTGCGGTGTAATGAAAGGCTTGGTATAGCTATATTTCTTTTAAAGTTCTAATCTTATTTCATTTCATATATATTGAATCAAAGTCCGGATATCAAAAAGCATTATTTGCATAAAACTCCAATAAAAATATTATTCAAAGAAGCATTATAGGTACGTTTCCTTTTTTTATATTGACTCTGAGTGGGTCAGATGCGTGTTATTTCTGAGTTATTTGCCTCTTTAAAGTCATGCTGGATTCTGAACAACACTCTTTTCGTGTATTAGAACTATTAATGTACATACAAACACTTTCTGACTAGCAGGTCTTTCTCAGTAAAGAAAATGCTTTAGGTTTATGTCTATATAACCTGTGCTGGAGGTAAAGAATCAAGGGACAGATGAACAGATGTCTGTGGGAGGAAGTTCTGTTTGAGTTTTTAAAACCGAGGTACTGATTATTTCATTGGTCAAAATCAGTGTTCAGTGACATTTAATAATGTTACCCCTTCTTCTCATTGTCGCCCCTCTCTCAAGAAGTAGCATATGTCTGGTGCCTCGCAGATTGGCTACCAAGTGGAGGAGGTATTAGTGATGTGGAGTCTTGGTATACTCTAAGTGTAGTTTGCTTTATTTACACATATACACCAGTCCTGAAATGGTCAAACAACATGCAGAGTAATGCCTACCTCCAGAAAGCTCAGCCCAGCACCAGTGCCTGATCCCCAGAGAATAATTCTGCCTCAAAAACTGACTAATCAGAGCCCCATGAGAGGAGGGGGGAAAAAAAAGCTCTCTTCATGCTGGCATAGAACTTTGCATAGCCCAAAACTAGCAATCCAGTATTTTCCATAGTCAAAACTTGATTACATACTGAGAAAAAAAACTTCGAAAACTTTATCTGTAACAACTCCATCTGGTAATTCCTGCCATAGCAAAACTTTGACATGAGTACTCAGAAAGCCGTATTAAAAACTCTATTGGATTACTGAAATAAAGTAGTAGAGTCCATGCAAAATGCACTCTAAGGTAATAGGAAACGGAATAACAAAATTGGCCTATTGTCTTCTTGTGGCTTTATTTATGTTTCCTTCCAATTCCATTCTACATGGGTATGGAGTGTCTGTTTAATCATGGCATCATTTTCCTTATCATCCTCTTTTCCATCACCTTGATTGAGAGTCAACCACTGGTGTAGGTGGTAGAGAAGTGTATGGAGTGAATCAAAAGTTGTAATAATCTTTTCCGGATGGTATTTAATATAAATAATGGATTGGTTGTTATGATTTGGTCCTCTTTGTTCAGTATGGCAAGGGGTTAATGAGCAACATAATACATTTAAGGTTTTTATTAACTCATGTTTCCTGTGTTTCAAAGTTTATGGAACTGCAAATATGAATTTTAACATCAAAAATGTTGATACATTGTTAATTGTTAACATTAGTTAATTGCACTATGCAGTGATTACAGATGACAACTTTAGCTAGTGCTACTAGTGAGACATCACATTACCTTGGTATAAAACAACCTCTCAGACCCTCTTCAGACTATTTCCAGATGTATTAACGCCACAAGGATTACTTAGAAGAAGGTAAGTATCAGACATTTACAGAATAGCCACAATAATATTTTGTAATCAAACAGTCTGCAGTTGTATTAAGCTTATATTAACTGTGCAAAATAACCTGCTCGTACAGGAAAGAAGTGTAAACCCAAAAAGAGAGTAAGGCAAATGCAAACTTTGGGAAGCAAACATGAACTTATTGAATCATGAAAGTAAGAACAGATATAAAAGTGGTGAGGCCTGCTTGCATTTTTCCATTGCCTGACGTATTCTGCTTTGAAATCTGGAACTGCTAGCAGAGAAAGCCAGTCAAGTCCACTTCTAGAGATAAGCTATCAGCAGCTCCATATCTCTTGCTGCCATCCTGCAATTTCTCTAATAATGCAAACAGAAGCTCAGTCCCTCAAAAGGATTGAATTACCTGTGGAAACTCATTGTCAAGGTACTGTCAAATTGCTAAGGTCACAGTTCTCAGAATGAGACTTTCATAATTCCCATCCCTTCAAAGCAGCCATCCAACTTTTTCCTTGACAGTTGTCAGTTCCCACATAAATTCTTTTATTACTTATAAGAATTCAAAAATACTTTGTGTGCATTGCAATTGCTAAAAAAGGCAGAGTTAAGCCTACAGCATCTGGGATGATGGAATTTAATATTTGCAGCACATCATTGTCTCAGTCAGAGCACATCAATGACTGTAGCAGCGCTGTGTATTGGAAATTATTAAAACATAATTCTGAAATGGCTTCTCAAGCATGGTCACGCCCAACAATAGCCAGATGTGGGACATCATTTATGTATTGCGTTGTGGTATAAAGGCATCCATAAACACACCAGTAATCATTGAGATCCAGATCACTTGATAAGGTTTTGTCTCTAAACAGTCTCATCAGATAACCGCTATAATTTGTTGCTAGTCAAAATCAAATGTAGTAGTGCCTCCACTCATTTACTGAACATTTGGCTAGATTCTCAGCTGGAGTAAGTCAGCACCTCTCCACAGATTCCGAGGGAGCTATGCGGATTTACACCCGCTAAGGACCTGAGCCATTGTTTTTGTGTACTCTGTCAGTGAAGGATTTGCTTGCGTAGGCTGTTAATGATTTATTGGGTAAACTTTGCTTCAGAAATACATCTGTGGCTATCATATAGACTGATATTTCCCTTCTTCATTTGGATGTGTCATTTCATACTTGGTTTGGCTTGAAGATTCAATATATCACAGTTTGGCAGCAGTTATAGAAAAGGCATTCTTTTCAATACAGCACTTTTCCTTATTTGGATGAGTATTTTGCAAAATGCAAAAATAGACTGTGAAATCCAGCAGAGAATCCAGTGCGCAAGTCCTTCCTTTAGGAAATTGCTTTGATGCATTTTCATGGACCATGACCTATGGCAGGACACCAAGATCCAGGCCTATAAGACAATTGTTGTTCCTACACTCCTCTATGGATGCAAAACCTGGGTGACCTTTTGACAGCACCTCAAAAGTTTGGAGAGGTATCACCAACGATGCCACCAGAAGATCCTTCGCGTCAAGTGGCAAGATCGCCACACTAACGCCGGCATCCTCGCTGAAGCCAATGTAACCAGCATTGAAGTAATGATCCTTATGCACCAACTTCACTGGGCTGGACATTGTGTGTGGATGCCAGACTCTTGCCTCCCAAAACAAGTCCCCTACACTCAGCTCACCCATGGTCAGAGATCCCGTGGTGGTCAGAGGAAACACTACAAAGACACACTGAAAGCATATCTTAAGAAAACTGATGTGGACATCACAAGCTGGGAAGAGCAAGCCACCAACCGATCCCAATGACACCATATCCTCCATCAGGCAGTGGCCTGCTTTGAGGAGAAGTGTCTTGCCCTCAAAACTGAAAAGAGAGAGAGGAGGAAGGAAAAAAAAATAACTTTCTCCCAGCAGGCCGCTGGCCTACCACAAAATGTCTGTACCTACTGCCGGCAGATTTGCGGTTCCAGGATCAGACTCCTGAGTCATCTCAGGACCCATATATATTAATTAGTTCCAGATAGCAATTTGGTGTAGGGATTCTGTATCTGGGGAGGATAAACATGACTTGTTTTAAACAAATGCATTAACCAAAGCTCACAATAGGACAGGGAGGGGAAGATAAAAGGAAAAAGCAAAAGCTAATTTTTATTACAACAGTGTCAGTCAGAGCAATTTAATTCTTGCTGTATCAGCATTTTCATTGTAAACTGCTGTTAAGGTTTTATACCTCAGCTGTCACATTTCTTTCTGTGCTGAAACTTATCATCCAAGGAGGCCAGATTTTTGGTTTATACAAATATCTGAAGGAAAAAATAATATGCTTAGTAGGATTTCTTTAGTGAGATTACCACACAAGTGTGGAAGATAAGCATTGTATTTTATGTAAATTAAGAATGGATATAATTCGACAAAATTGTTCCAAATAAATCCAAGCATACATCTGACCAATTCCTGCCTGACTCCTGAAGGCAATGAACTGAAGCCTGGAAGAGTGAGATTTAATTATAATAATTGTTTTAATGCAAATCTACAAGCATTATGAGTATGTTGAGGCCACTGCAGAGCTTCCTGTTCTACCCATGGTCCATGAAGAAAGGGAATGAACAGGGACATTCATAGACTCACAGATGCACAAATTGCAAGGCTGGAAGGACCACCAATGTATAAGACTCCCACTAGTCTTCCTTATTTGGACTCTCAGAGTCACATAGCATCTTTCAGAAATTATATGAAAGTTGCACTTACACTAACTCAGACTCCCTTAGAATTACTTATATCCATTCTATTGATATCTATGCAACACTAAGTTGATGTAATTTACACACCAAGGAGGCAGCAGAAGGTGTGAGTTAGAATGACTCTCACCCTGCTTTAAGTTACACCTTCTTCTACCACCTCAATATGTTAAATTAATTCAATGTAGTCTCCTTTTAATTTCGGTAGGATGGGTATATGCTGCTCTAAGGGACTCTGAGCAATAAGAAATGCTGAATTGGTGTTAAGGGGTCTGATTTTGTGCTTTCCCCATGGAGAAAAGCACAGGGGGTGGGGAGGAGGAAGGGATGGAAGCAAAGGTGGCTTTAAGCCACCTATACCAACTCTACTGATATCTAAGGGAGACTAAATTGGAGTAGCTTAACACACTGAGGAGCTGGAACAAGGTGTAATTAAAGGCTTAGAGCAACCATTCTTGGGAGAATATTCATCATGAATGAGGTTCATTTTCTCTGCATTGCTGTACTTCACATTCTCTCCCTGGGCTATAGCCAATGTGATATTTCAGGCTTCTTGCATCTCTTCCATGATTCTGAAATGATGAGAACATTCTGTGCTCTCGTAAAGAGATGTAATGCCTAAATTAACTGGCTAACTGTGAATCAATAACCTGCTGAACTGTTTCCTACCTGTCAGCCCCCTCTAGAGTAAGTTCCCTCTATATAGTAACTCCCAAGGCAAACCCTTTGCTTAAAAAGAAGAACAGGAGTACTTGTGGCACCTTAGAGACTAACAAATTTATTAGAGCATAAGCTTTCGTGGACTACAGCCCACTTCTTCGGATGCATATAGAGTGGAATAAATATTGAGGAGATATATATATACACACATACAGAGAGCATAAACAGGTGGGAGTTGTCTTACCAACTCTGAGAGGCCAATTAATTAAGAGAAAAAAAAAAAAACTTTTGAAGTGATAATCAAGCTAGCCGAGTACAGACAGTGTGATAAGAAGTGTGAGAGTACTTACAAGGGGAGATAGAGTCAATGTTTGTAATGGTTCATCCATTCCCAGTCCTTATTCAAACCGGAGTTGATTGTGTCTAGTTTGCATATCAATTCTAGCTCTGCAGTCTCTCTTTGGAGTCTGTTTTTGAAGTTTTTCTGTTGTAATATAGCCACCCGCAGGTCTGTCACTGAATGACCAGACAGGTTAAAGTGTTCTCCCACTGGTTTTTGAGTATTTTGATTCCTGATGTCAGATTTGTGTCCATTAATTCTTTTGCGTAGAGACTGTCCGGTTTGGCCAATGTACATGGCAGAGGGGCATTGCTGGCACATGATGGCATATATCACATTAGTAGATGTGCAGGTGAACGAGCCCCTGATGGTATGGCTGATGTGATTAGGTCCTATGATGATGTCACTTAAATAGATATGTGGACAGAGTTGGCATCGGGGTTTGTTACAAGGATAGGTTCCTGGGTTAGTGGTTTTGTTCAGTGATGTGTGGTTGCTGGTGAGTATTTGCTTTAGGTTGGGGGGTTGTCTGTAAGCGAGGACAGGTCTGTCTCCCAAGATCTGTGAGAGTAAAGGATCATCTTTCAGGATAGGTTGTAGATCTCTGATGATGCGCTGGAGAGGTTTTAGTTGGGGGCTGAAGGTGACAGCTAGTGGTGTTCTGTTATTTTCTTTGTTGGGCCTGTCTTGTAGGAGGTGACTTCTGGGTACTCGTCTGGCTCTGTCAATCTGTTTTTTCACTTCAGCAGGTGGGTATTGTAGTTTTAAGAATGCTTGATAGAGATCTTGTAGGTGCTTGTCTCTATCCGAGGGATTGGAGCAAATACGGTTATATCTTAGAGCTTGGCTGTAGACAATGGATCGTGTGGTGTGTCCTGGATGGAAGCTGGAGGCATGTAGGTAAGTGTAGCGGTCAGTAGGTTTCTGGTATAGGGTGGTATTGATGTGACCATCGCTTATTAGCACAGTAGTGTCCAGGAAATGGACCGCTTGTGTGGATTGATCTAGGCTGAGGTTGATGGTGGGATGGAAATTATTGAAATCATGGTGAAATTCCTCAAGGGCTTCTTTTCCATGGGTCCAGATGATGAAGATGTCATCAATGTAGCGCAAGTAGAGTAAGGTTTTTTTTTTTTTTTTCCTCTTAATTAATTGGCCTCTCAGAGTTGGTAAGACAACTCCCACCTGTTTATGCTCTCTGTATGTGTGTATATATATCTCCTCATTATATGTTCCATTCTATATGCATCCGAAGAAGTGGGCTGTAGTCCACGAAAGCTTATGCTCTAATAAATTTGTTAGTCTCTAAGGTGCCACAAGTACTCCTGTTCTTCTTTTTGCGGATACAGACTAACACGGCTGTTACTCTGAAACTTGTCCTTTGCTTAAAGCTCGCCAGAAGAAGTGAGGAATGTTTGACTTTTATGTGATTTCCCTTTGACAAAGTGCAAACAGAATTCCATGGGACTTCCTGTTAAAGGTGGAATACAGCTGTAAGAGCATAAGCAAGAAGTGTCATTCCAGGTATATTACTTTACTACTAAAAGAAACTATCAAGAGCTGCTTTATATGATGCTTCATGCATCAAAGTTGGGTGAAGTTTTATAAACAAGGATGCTATTTTTCCTTATATTAGTTTGCTAACTATTTAAGGTAATATGGGATTTACTTTAAAATAGTTTCAGTTTAAATGAGTTAATTTTGGGGGGGCGGGGGGGGAAGATGCACATTAGTAGAGTTAAGTTACATCCCCCATGTACAAGATTGATTACCAGGAGGATGTAGAGGGGAAGGTCGCAGTATACAGCATCTGACCATGCACCAGTCCAGAACATTGAACCTATGACTAATGCAGCAGGGTGTATCATTGTTTGGGCAGAGGGAAGGTTGAATGGCAATAGAGATGTGTAGCAAATTGCTGCTTGCCATGGAACAACAGCAAAAATATCGCAAGCGTAGCTGTCAGCAAACATCCTTCATTCACTCTGATATCACTGTCTAAGCCTTCCTTATTGATGCCACTCCCCAGTTACTCGTGCTACCATCATCACAGAAACCCCCTTGGGAGCTGCCACCCGATGTGCAAAGACTACCCCTGCTTCTGTTTTCCCTGCCAGCTCAGGACTCCAGCACCCTGTCTTGCTGAGCCAGACACTCCCGTCTGGCTCCAACACAGACCCAGGGTCTGAATCACTTGTCCCAAAGCTGCAAGTTTACCCAAAAACAGCTCACAGTAGTGTGCTTGTCTCTAGCACTCAGATGCCCAACTCCCAATGGGGTCTAAACCCAGATAAATCCGTTTTACCCTGCATAAAGCTTATGCAGGGCAAACTCATAAATTGTTCGCCCTCTATAACACTGATAGAGAGATATGCACAGTTGTTTGCTCCCCCAGGTATTAATACATACTCTGAGTAAATTACTAAATAAAAAGTGATTTTATTAAATACAGACAGTAGGATTTAAGTGGTTCAAAGTAGTAACAGACAGAACAAAGTAAGTCACCAAGCAAAATAAAATAGAATGCGCAAATCTATGCCTAATCAAACTGAATACAGATAATCTCACCCTCAGAGATGTTTCAGTAAGTTTTTCTCAGACTGGACACCTTCCAGGCCTGGGCACAATTCTTTCCCCTGGTACAGCTCTTGTTGCAGCTCAGGTGGTAGCTAGGGGATTCTTCATGATGGCTTCTCCTCCTTTATATATCTTTTGCATAAGGCGGGAACTCTTTGTCCCTCTGGGTTTCCACCCCCCCTCACTGGAAAAGCACCAGGTTAAAGATGGATTCCAGTTCAGGTGACATGATCACATGTCACTGCAAGACTTCATTACTCACTTGCCAGCACACACATATACAGGAAGACTCACAGGTAAATACAGCCATCTGCAGACAATGGGAGTCATCAAGATTCCAAACCATCATTAATGGTCCACACTTTACACAATTACAATAGGCCCTCAGAGTTACATTTTATATTTCTAGTTTTAGATACAAGAGTGGTACATTTATACAAATCAGATGATCATACTCAGTAGATTATAAGCTTTGTAATGATACCTTACAAGAGACCTTTTGCATGAGGCATATCCCAGTTACTTACATTCACTTATTACCGTATTTTCTCTAAAACTATCTCAGTTACATTATATTGACTTATTATCAAGTTTTTATAAAACCATATAGACTGCACAACGTCACACTCGTGCTACCATCCGAGTGCACAGGTTTGCAGTCTGTCCATCCACCATGTCACATTGGTTGCGAGTGATGACTGCAAGCAGTTAGAGCTTGGGTTAAGGTTTTCTGCCAAAACACTTCTTCAGCAAAAAATGTTTTGTAAATTCATGTCAGCATCATGGAATTATTCTTGATGAAAAAAGCTACGAAAAATCTGATAACACTGCATTTTGACATTTTTTTAAACAAAATGTTTTGACTGGTTCAAAATGACTTCATTTCAAAAATTTCTTTTAATTTCATTTTTAAAAAAATCAATATTTTAAAATGGTTAAAATCAAAAGTAAACAATATTATTTTGTTGGAATGAAACATTGTTTGACCCCAAATTATTTTTTTTTTAATTTCCAGCAAATTGAAATATCTATTTTCACCCAGCTGTACCAGCAACTCTTAAGAATACAGAAATCAAATGTCAGGGGAACTAGAATTTGATGTGTGTATTGTTAACCCTTGAAGTCAACGGGACTACTGGGTACATAGCAGGTTTGTTTAGGTTCCCAGCTGTGCATTTAAGAGTCCAACTTTTAGCTCTCATTTAAAAAACATGGCCACTTCACCAGCTTCACTTGAAAACACTTCACACCAGAGAGGAGATCTCGGAGAAGAGAGTCACATGTAAATTGTGTAAGTTGCATGAGCAGTAGGCAACAACAAATAAAAATCACACATTGCTTTTAAAGCATCTTATTATATTGCCTTACCTTCAGCAGCCATAACATGACATTCCACACTGCTATTTCATTAATGTTCTCCAGATTAATTTGTACAATCAGCACATGAACCATTAAAGAGATTAATAATCATTATGTAAAATGGCTTACTTATTACTCTTCCTACACATATGCTTCTATTAGCCCTGAGGATTAATATTATTTTTTTCTGTAAATCCTTAACACTGTATGTGAGCACATAACTGCATCTTTGAAAAAACATTTACATCAAAATTACTTAACAGGAGGTTCATTATTCTCTGATTTGTCATTCCCAATCAAATGCTAGGAAAATTCAGCGGTACATATTATTTTTTTCTTGGTGCTTAATTCAACAACTAAATATAAAGTACATGGATCTTTTTCCATGATTTAGTCCTTCCTTCCAGCACCTAGTCTAGATTCATTTCACCATTAGTCTGGGGTACCTTGGGAACAATACATTTTTTTGTATAATTGCTTAAGAATGAATAACTTTGTGTGTCTTGTGACCTAGCATGACAAGTACAACATTTAAAAGCAAGTTGATTTATCCTCCCTCAACCCTCCCACCCTCCAAAAAAGAAGAAAGAGAAGGTGTGATGGGGCAGGAGGGGGTCCAACCTTTTGTACATATAACCTTGTTGACGTTATGTACTTAAAAATACAAAACAAAGAATTGTGAGCTGCTAATCAACTGTGTACTGTATATCCAGAGAAAATAACATTCAAATAAAATTCAAAAACTGGATACTGAATACAATGGTACACAAGGTCTCAGAAGGACGGTGTTTTTTACTGTTTCTTTAAAGTTGCCTAAAATAGGGAAACTAGAAGGAGCCCTGTCTCATTTGTTGCACAAGTTGCCAGATATATAGGTAATAAGGCAGGAGATTGTGGGCAGAAATGAAGGAAGCTGAATGCCACCCAGGACAACTGGATTCTATCCCTGCCTCTGAGAAAGAGCTCCTATGTGATGCTGGGCGAGTCACTTTAAGCAAGATGTTCAGCTGGTGACTAATTGTGTGTTTCTTGTTTTCTGGGGCCCTGTGTGAGACACATGGAGCCAGAGTTGCTGGAGTGATGCATGTTCATGACCACAACTGAAATAGAAGCTATGCTTTGAACATACAAAGTGCTATATAATACTAAGTACTTTTAAAAGAGTCAAGCCCTAGGTGATTCAAGTTGGCCACACAAAACTTCTGCATGCTTCTGACAACTTTGACCTTAATCTCTTTGTGCTTCAGTTCCCTAATTGAGAAATGGGGATAATTATACTTCCCTAATCACATAGGGGTGAAGATTAATTCATTAAAAGTTTGTGACGCACCCAGAGACTTTGGATACCGTGAAAATTAGTTTCTATATTCAGTTTAGGGTACCTTGAAGGGTAGGTGGTAAATGAGGCCTGTGGCCACACTTTGAATAAGGGGGCTAAAAATAAATACTGAAGAACTAAGCATTCACTAAATGAGACACAGGTTCTGTGAAAAAATGAGTATGTGATTATGGAACTATAGACTGCATATGCATTGATACAAGGAGGAGAAATTAAGATTGCACAGGAGACTTTTACTTCTCTCATTTCCTAATTTCTGAGTGCTTGACTTTGCAACCTTAATGTTCTTTTACCATAGCTTTTTGGATGTAATTTCCTTGTCACATATCTAGTTGCACTCCCCTTATTGGACATTCACCAAATCCTTATGTGCTCTAAACTTCAGGAATCTGAGCACTGCCCTGGTGGGGGTCCCTAGGCACACTCTCAGGGTACAGATGCTGTCTAGCACCTCTTACTGAGAGCTGAGGCCTTACAGTTCAATTGCTCCACCCCGGCCAGGCTCTCTCGTAGCTTAAAC
Source organism: Malaclemys terrapin pileata (assembly GCF_027887155.1). Lineage (NCBI taxonomy): Eukaryota > Metazoa > Chordata > Testudines > Emydidae > Malaclemys > Malaclemys terrapin. The sequence goes on from NC_071506.1 coordinate 249,536,554, forward strand.
ACACCTCTCCCAGCTATGTAGACACTCTGGGTTCACAGGTTAATTCCTCAAGAGCAGATAATAGGTGTTACACCTAACACAGAGTTTGCTCAGGATTCTAAAACATTATTGCGCTTGACATGAGAGAGAAAAAAAGTACAAGAGAGCACAGATCATTTAGAAAAACAGATATCCTGAACACAATACCCTTCTCACCCACCCTTGGGAATCTTTGGGGCACTATCCAAGTTCAGGTAGACAAGGTCCCTCTGACCCATCAGGCTCCTGCACAGCTTTCCTCAGCTTGAGCTGGTGAAAATGCCCAAAGACTCTGAGTTGACCAGCTCTTCTCCTTTGATAACCTTCCAGCCCCTATGTCAGGTGACTCCCCAATCAGCCTCCTCAGCTGATTACAGATCACTACCAAGTGACTTCATTGCATGGTGACCTCTCTCCTGCCAAACAATTTCTCCTTAGTGACAGCCACCCTATTGTGTGGAATGTTTGTATTTGAAGAGAAAAGCATCCAGATTTAGCAACTCTAGTGTGAGACCTGTATCAGTACCCCATGGAGGTAAAAGGACAACAGAGCTGCTGCATATTCAAACCGAGGTTTGAAACTTGTTCAAGATACGTACAGAGTTCTCTCACAGAATTCATAAACTGTACAGATTCCCCAAATTGTCACATTCCTACTATTTTTTAAAAAAAATTAATAAACAAAACAGAAATTCTATCACTTGGAACCATATTGACCACCAACTTTGGTCACCAGCAGGGTTTGGCCATTTGGAGTCACAGCACAAACCTCTACCACTTTAGCTAATGGAATAACGGGTAGCAGTAGTAGTCTGTTATACTCGATGGGTACGTCTACACAGCACACTAAACCCAGACTCTGATTCAGTTTTAATCCCAAATCCCCCTATCTATCAGTGTCCATTGAGAGGGACAGATCACTGCAAAGAGATATCTCTGAGGAACTTGGGAACAGGACTTCACTGAATGTTACCTGCAAGGCAAGGTTAAGATGGTAGAGTCTCAGGTAGTTTGCTGGTGAGGCTGACAGAACTGTGTGGCAGGGAGATGACACAGTTTAAGCTCCAGCAAAGCTCTCCCTTGTGAGGCAGAGAGGTAACAGAGGCTTATAGTTCTGGGAACCCTGAGAAGAGCATCACACCATCACTTTTGGATACCTCACTGTCCTGATGGTCTAACAAACCTCTCAGTTGATTTGTCAACTCCAAACTAGTAAGCCACAGACTAGCAGCAGTCTGGGGTAGCCAAGTTTCAGCTGGCTATAGCAACTTGCTTTTGCACCAGCATGGCTTCACTCACATGGAAGTTGTGGTTCTGTAGGGTTGGGGCAAGCTGATAACAAACCTCCAGGAATGACTGTTTTTCACATGAAGTACTGGACTCACTGATGGTCTGTGCCGTGCAATCCAGGACATCCATGAGGAGCAATTGTTGGGAAAGCCCTGCTCAGACTATGCAACCGGCTGTAGCATGCTCAGTGCTGACAAAATTCTCCAAGAATTTAGCTGCCAAACTCTAACAAGTCTCTACTGAGCACATGCAAACTATCATATTTCAAAGGCTGATAACTGGGCTAAATTTGTGTGATTTCTCATGGGAACAGCAAAAGGCATATCCCTGACACTAGGACACTAGGACACTAGGCACATCCCTGACACATCCCCTGCCAAACTTCAAACCCTTGCTCCTAAGCATGGAGATGTTAGCGCTTCCCAACAAAATGGATGAAATAATTTTTTAACAGCAAAAATTATGTATTTTCCCCTAATCTCATTCTTAGGGATGGCTGAACAGTTTTAGCTGAAAGTTTCCAAAGAAAACAACAACAAAAATTAAGCTTGAGGCAGACTCCCAGCATGGGAAATTTCAGCCCCAACTGTAGAAGTTTGACAAAGTTATAAACAACTGAAAAAAAGGTATTGTGGTTACAGATGCAACAAAAGGAGGCTTCCACCAAGAATAATTCTATTCCCTATAGTATTATGGACGTGCATGACACTTTGCAAACAAACACAAAGGACAATTCTCTACCCCAATAAGCTCTCCACCTAATTCATGAATCTGGTTTCAATTACTAGTGAAATTGTTCCTCCCGCCCATTATTATGAGAGAACCAGAAGAACACATAATAAAAGTGAAGTCTCATAATTCAATCAATACAAGTGGCTGAAGGCCTCAGCCAGATGGTTTATAAGCATGGAGGTGACATTGTAGCTGGTGGGTCTATTGGGTTGGGCTCCTAACTTCCCCAGCCTTCTTAAGTGTTTCACCCCATCAATCCCAGTTATATGCAGAGGTGGTTAAGACCCTAGCTGAGTCAGCTCAATTTGCTAATCTGTCTGCTCAGCATCAAGCCTTCATTTAAGAGAACCAGGAGGCTTTTGTTAGGAAACAAAAATGGGTGACAAAGAAACCATTTCTTCCATGACTTATAACTGTTAATGTCTCCCAACCTATTACTGAAAAAGTTTAATGAGCAGAGTTAGAAAGCAAACCCTGGCAGTTAAAATGCTGGGAGTTGAAAATGTATTTAAATATCCAGAGACCAAACCAGGGGCGGCTCTATGTTTTTTGCCGCCACAAGCACGGCAGTCAGGCGGCCTTCGGTGGTGTGTCTGCGGGTGATCTGCCGGTCCTGCGCCTTCAGCGTGCCCAGCGCCAAATTGCCGCCAAAACCGCGGGACCGGCAGACCTGACTGCCGCCCTCACTTGCTGTGCTGGTGCCTGGAGCCGCCCCTGGACCAAACATCTTTTCTCTTGTTATTCTTTTTGTTTTGTTTTTGTTTTTAACCACAAGCAGGGGATCTGGATCAAGATTTTCCCGAAGTTTCTAATAGGTGTTCAGTTTTAGGGTTCCTGTTTGGGCATATTCCAAAAATAGGGCCAAGCTACATTGTCCAGATTCAAGCTTTCCCAAAGTTTGATGGTGTTCCAGACTAAGGTAAGCTCTACTTTTCACTATTAACAGTGTACCCAGAAACTGAGCTAGTCAAACTTCAAGAGATTTAGAGTTTGGGCTCAGTTTCATTATACTTCTAGAAATATTTGTTAGCTTCCACTTTTTGAAAAGGAAGAAACCGCATCAGGCCTGGGATGCTGGCAGTCTGACCTAGTGGTCAGAGCAGGGGTGGTCAGAATAAACTAGGGGTCAGAGCCAGAATTAGGTACCAAGCAAGAACAGGTCCAGTCAGGAAGTATCTCAGTTACTCAGACAACTTTCTGTACCTCCTTCTGGCTTAAATAGTATGTTCGGGCCAATTGGTGGGGCTAGTCATTTCTTCCAGTCAGGATCCTTGTGAGTGGTGCTTCTGGGAGTGGTCAGGGTTCTGCTAGCCCCTCACTTTTAATAGTTCTTTGTGGGCTGCCCAGTGGCAGCCAGGGTGTAAGGACAGCCTGGGAACCCCTGGGCCCAGGTTTGAAGACCCACAACTGCCCTTACACATTGGGCTTGCAATGGCTTCTGATCATTCAAATTGTGTGAATGAGCCACTTGGAAGTAAAAAAATGCTGGTAGCTATTAGATACTCTACCAATGTTTTACACAGGATAAATCATTTAAAAAAAATATGCATTAATTATTAATTATTTTCATATAAGTGCTCCAAAATACACCACCATTTAGCAAACAAAATACACAGATTGTGGGTAGTCATAGGTAAGACTATGAATCTGTCATGGAGGTCACGGATTCCGTGATTTTACGAGACCTCCATGACTTCTTGAAAATTCCAATAATTCAGCCCCAGGCAGCGGGGCTTGGGCTTCAGCTTCAATAAATCCGTGATTTATTGTTTATTGCCTGCATCTTGTCTGTGACTTAATAAAAATACCTGTGCCAAAATCGTAGCCTTAGTCATAGGTTGCCAGCAGAGCTGCTAATTGTGAAAGTTAGGTAGAAGGATGAATATTCAATGTGTTAAACTTTATTAGGATTGTTTCCATGTAACTTCTGCATAGCATGAAAGTTATAATGAAATTCCAATGTGCAGGCAACTCCTTTTCTTTCCTTTATAAAAATGTGAGTGATTTCTTTTATCAGAACAGAAAAAAACAAGAGAGTAATAAAGGAACATATTTTCATACTATTTCTGGAAGGAAGCCTGCAGTATTTCATGTAGTCCCAATATGTCCAGGCAGTGGGCAACACTTATTTTCTTGAAATAAAAATAAATGCTCCCAGCAACAGAAAAATAATGGTGTTTAGAAAAAAATATTGTTGGCGGTTCAGTTGTTTTGCTGGGACCAAAAAAACAAAAAACAACCCACAACCCAACCAACCAAAAGTCAATTCCCCCAAAACAACCTTTCATCCACCCTAAGCCAACGTATTAAGTGGTCTGACTAAAGGCTAATGCAGTCACAATGCACTATAGTGTAGAGGAACTCTTGGCTCATTCTTGTTTATGAGCCTGAAAGACATTACATTTTGAAACACACCATTCTGGGGCTGAGAAGTTTTGAAAACTAAAAGCCGAAGGTTTGAGGTGAAATCACAGACTGTTGCATTTTTCACAGAGCTAATGAGGAAGGCAGGGAGGGCTTTGCCAATCTGACAATTCCTGAAAGAAAATGTATTTGCAAAGTAAAGCATGAACACTAAAACCAAAACAAACAAACATTTCAGTTCCATACCTAAGGCCTGGCTGGGAGGTGCTGGACTTGAGATGGGTGGCCAAAGGCATCTGTATCTTATCTTTTTACTGATCCCCCAAGGCACATTCAGCACCTGACAAATTAGAGACTCCTTAGAGCTATTCTAAGTTATGACCGTTTCTAATGGCCCTGTAGATTGTTTTACTGACCAATGACTGCTGAAGCATAGCAGGTTCTAGCTAAGGCCCATTCCAGTCCTGTCACATCCCCAATATGCCCACCTATGATGGAAGGGGTTGTATAGAGCTGGTTATACTGGTTCTACAGAAGCCAGGGATTCCTCCATACCAGGGCATCCTCAGTTGTCCCATTAAGGCTGCTTTCTAGCTCATTGTGATGGCAGAGTTGCATAAACGGACTGGAACAGGGACCAAAATATGCTCCCTGAATACCATTGCTCTTGGGATAATGTTAGGATTTTTTTTTATCAGTTTATTGGTGATGTTAGCAATTGGGCATGAAGCCATCCATTCTTAGGAAATGCCAACAAGACGGAATGCTGCAGCACATTTCCTCAGCTACACAGGCTACTGCAAAGACATTAAACCTGTTCTCCACTGTCTACACGGGTTTCCCATAGAATATCTAATCAAGTTCCAGGCCTCGGTCCTTATCTTTAAAGCACTCAATGGCCTGGGCATCTAGAAGTTTGCCTAAAGCTCCAGGATGAAGACTGTAGTCAACAACTCAGACTATAAAGCCCTATACAGGAAAAAGTTAATTTGTTCATGAGAGGGAGCTCTCTCGGGTTTGGTCTGAGACTGTGGAATGAACTCCCACAGGAACTAAGGGCCATCGCAAACCTCATCATCTTCTGCTCCAAGTGCAAGGTGCACTTCTCCAACCTGCCATCTCAGACATGTAGCAGCATATACATAAAAATACCAAATCAAAACACCACACTGCACACACAATTCTCCTTCTGGGGAGAGGATGAGAGAGAGAAGGAACCACACATGACAGATCTTAGTCACGGCACTTAATGCACTACTGGAAAGTGTTCCGATACTACTGAGAGGAGATTGGTAGAATAACCTGTATAGAGTACAATTGTTATTTGGAAATAATCAATGATTGAAAAGTGGGGCTAACTGGTTTCAGTGCGTTGTAATTGAATAGTGGTGGATGTGATGAGGAAAATATTTTTAATGGGATATTTATGGCAAACATTATATAATTAGGTTTTTAATAGGATAATTTCAATATTATTTAGCAGTTTGATTTTCTCTAATGTGTGTTTATATTTAGAACTGTGCACCTGTCACTGTTTTTCTTACTGTGATTGATGTGGAGTCTATTATTAGCATGTGTGACTTCATTTTGACTGCTAGCATGTTTTTTGGGAGGAAGGAGGGGGGATTGGTAAACTAAGTGGCCTTGCTATTACTGATTCGCTTTGCAAACAGGAATTGTCAATGTGTATAGCACTGCAGTGGCTCTCTCTTTTTGATCTATGACTGTTGAACTTTTAAAATTTAGAGAGTCTGGATTCATCTTCCTTCATGCAGACATCTTGGTACTGATTGAACATACAGCAAACAATTAGCAGACACAAAAATTCTCTACGCTAATTGGACAACAGGTCACTGAGCCTGTGATACCTAAAATGCCATCAGTAGTCACACATTACTCCAGGTTAGATCAACTATCAAGAGAATATGCTATTTTTGACCACAGAGGGGTATCTGTTCCCCTCTCTTCGGCACTGGTGAGGCCACATCTGGAGTATTGTATCCAGTTTTGGTCCCCCCACTACAGAAAGGATGTGGACAAATTGGTGGGCAACAAAAATGATTAGGGGACTGGGACACATGACTTATGAGGAGAGGCTGAGGGAACTGGGCTTATTTAGTGTGCAGAAGAGAAGAGTGAGAGGGGATTTGATAGCAGCCTTCAACTACCTGAAGGGGGGTTACAAAGAGGATGGAGCTAGGCTGTTCTCAGTGGTGGCAAATAACAGAACAAGGAGCAATGGTCTCAAGATGAAGTGGAGGAGATCTAGGTTGGATATTAGGAAAAACTAGTTCACTAGGAGGCTGGTGAAGCACTGGAATGGGTTACCTAGGGAAGTAGTGGAATCTCCATCATTAGAGATTTTTAAGGCCCAGCTTGACAAAGCCCTGGCTGGGATGATTTAGTTTGGGGTTGTTCCTGCTTTGAGCAGGGGGTTGGACTAGATGACCTCCTGAGGTCTCTTCCAACCCTAATCTTCTATGATTCTATGAAAACAGCATCAATATGACAGCTTCTGAGCCCACTGATCACAATTATTTTTATTATACTCATTGATCAATGCCAGATTCATTTGAAATAATAAGTCAAGTAACATACCAATAAACTATAAACAAAATTATTCAGCTTATCACAAAACCTCAATTTGCACTTGTTCAAGTCCTTTCTGTTTTTAACTTGTACCAACTTACACAAAATTAGACTCCCTTACTGATATCTGTTTACACTTACATGTGTAAACATACCCCTTATTCATCCCCTCTGAATTTGTCCCCCTGAGCCTTCATGAGTGAAATGAAGTCTAAATTGGATAAAGTTAAATGCTGAGGATCAAGATGATGTCAGAAAAACAGCTAGCAGAGCAATGTGAGGGGATGAACTGGAAATCGGTCACCACCCAACTTTAACTTAAACTTCTCACACCCTCACAATACTTAATTTGCCACACTCTGCTCTTCCAATCACTCATCATGTAAGTTACTAATGTGGACTCCCTTAGCTTCAGCAGCATGAATTCAGAGGTGTGGTATAAGGATTTGTAAATTACATGTCAGCAAGAGGAAGGGTGTCTAAAGAAGTTATTATAGCTTTCAAGATGAGAGGGCTAGGAGAACCTATAAGTTACACTTTGTTCAGTGCCATTGTTCATTTCTGAGTTCCTCCCTATTCTCTCCAATTTACTTGTGGTAGTGCCCATTCTTGTGCTAGGTGATTTTCAAACACTCAGGAAAGGTGGTCCCTGCTCCAACGGGCTCACAATGTAATGGCAGTAAACAAATAGACTAAGTTAGGGGAAGGTAAACCATAAAAGGTAATTTATACAAAAGTCAACTTGAATCACTGTAAGTAATACAGCATGAGCCAGACTTTATGAGGGACTTAAAAATGGCAAGGGAGGGGGCCTTGCAGCCTGTCATAAAAACAATCCTCTTCCATCTCTAAATGAAAAGCATTATGGGATAAATGATACATCAAGCTTTTTGGTATTATTCTTACTGATAAAAGAGTATCCTTCTCCCCAAATCAGAGCCTTAACTTAGCTTGATTCAAGCTTGATACAGCCACCCTTTCTACACATTCACTCTATAGAAAATGCATTTATGCAGCTAAGAGAAGTGCATTTGCTACATCAGGTAAAAGATGAACTTGTTGGCATTGCAGTTTTGTTTTTGTTTTTCATACTACAGACAATGGAGCAGAAATTGGGGATAGAATCACTGCTGACATATCATAGATCAGCTAGCAGATCATCCACTCTCACTCAAGTTTCATCAGACCTTTTCTCCATTTTAACTCTAAAGTCTGTACCCTTCAGGTCTAATGCTGATCTCCGTTACTCAGGGGTAGAGTCAGTAGCATGTGGTTACAGTGATGTAAAACTGGCATGAGATCAGAATCAGGTCTTTTATCTCTAGTGACCGTCACTGATATCAGATCCATTATAAATTACTCAGAAAAGTCCTTGAATTGCTCCCTGTAACACCAAGGGCTTTTCACAGTTCTCATTTTAGAGAGGAAATAGCTTTGCTGTAATTAACGAGTTTTGCTTTCCAATACAATGCCTAATCCAACTACCAGTGGAGTCAGTGGAAGTCATATTAGACCCTCTACAGGTCAACAATATCCATCCTTTCAAGATTTCTTGAAAAAAGGTGTTGATTTGCACTTCAAATTATATAGGTGCTGTCGCTGGGCGGAGGACAATTTTTGCCAATATTTGATGTTTTATACAGCCCATTTTTGAAGATATGGGACTGAGAACAATAGAAGTTAATCATGCTTTGAAAATATATCTAAATGTACCAAATGAAATGTAGCAAAGCCTGCAAGGAAAGATTAAAGATTAGGCAACAAAAAATTCGTATAGACCTTCAATGTTGTACCCTTTGCTCTGTGCGCTTTGGGTGAATAAGCTTTGTTTTGAAGCAGCTGTTTTTGAGTCACTTTAAAACAGCCCATCACATATCCCCAGAGCAAAATCAGCAGGACCTGTCACATTGACATGGTGGGGAAACAGGGGGGCTGATATTTGGAGATCCAGCTCAGGTGGTTGAACTGACTGACTCCTCCCAGAGGGAGGTCAGAGTACCAAGGCCTATCCCCTAAAGGACTAAAGGTGTCTAAAGTGCAGTTTGCCCTGTAACCACGACAAACAGAAACTTCAGACTGATCTCTTAGGGCATGGCTACACTTGCAGATGTAGAGCACTGCGAGTTAAACCAGCCCTTGGAGAGCGCAGCAGGGAAAGCACTGCCGTGTGTTCACACTGTCAGCTGCAAGTGCACTGGCGTGGCCACATTTGCAGCGGCATTTGGAGCGGTGCATTAGGTGCAGCTATCCCAGAGAGCACCTCTTCCCATTCTGGTGCTGTGGCTTGGGGGAAGGGGGTGGAGAGGTGCAGGGCATTCTGGGTCCTGTCCCAATGCCCCATGATGCATCGCTTCACATCCCATCAATCCCTGTGCTTCTGTCCAAATTTGGCGCCATCTTTCAACGTTTTTTATATTGCGCGCTCTGTCTTTCCTTTCGGTCTGCAGGAATGGATCCTGAACTTGTGAGGAATATGCTGATGGGTCTCACCAGCACATCATGAATTGCAGTCGAGTTACCCCTTAAGCTACAAAGTGACAGTGAGGAGTCCGACGATGCTATCGAGCCGCATAACGCATACGACACGAGATTGCTTGTGGCATTCACGGACATGCTCAGCACCGTGGCACGCCGCTTTTGGGCTCGGGAAACAAGCACCGAGTGGTGGGATCACATCGTCATGGAAGTCTGGGATGACGAGCAGTGGCTGCAGAACTTTCGGATGAGAAAAGCCACTTTCATGGGACTGTGTGAGGACCTCGCCCCCACCCTGTGGCGCAAGGAAAATATCATAGACCAATTACCAACCTCTCCAGCTACTGCTTTGCACAATATACCCCAACCACTGGCAGCCAGGGCTCCTAACCTCAGTATCATCTTCTCCTTTCCCCCCATATAGTCTACTAATGGGGCAGATCTCTCTACAATGGCACCTGGGCTGCTCCCTGAACTCCTGTCTCCAAGCTTTCACTTCGTCATATGACCACAAAAACCCAATTGATCTAAAAGCAAGGAATTTTTAAAGCCAGGAAAATAACACCTTCTTCTACTTTAAGTGATTCTGGACTATAGTAAATCTCAAGAGTTGAATTTCTTTGTAGCCTACTTAAACAGGACCAATCTCACTTTCACAGCTGAAGCACTGAAAGTCCTAATATTTTGAAGACAGCCCAAGCAGCCTAAAATTAAGCAGTAGAATTGGTCAAAATGTTTCAAATTAATTCTTTTGTCAAAAAAATAGCCTTTTTTTCAAAATCAGAATATTTTGCAAAAAGATTTTTTAATTTTCCATTTTTGTTTAGTGAAATTGGAAAACAGAGTTAATTGTTTTGGTTCTTCATTTTAGCATTTTTCATACCCCCCTCCCCCCCACACACACACTTTCCTCTTTTCTTTCTTTTTCATTGGGAAAAATGGAAAAAGGTAAGAAATGGAGAAAAGGAAAAATGAAAACGGAGAAAAGGGATAAAAAGGTGCATGGGGGGTGACAAACTAAATAAAAATTTCAAAAGAATTTTCCACAAATATTTCTGCAAATAAAAATTAAATTAAAAATTATTCTTCATTCAAACCTATAGACTGTTAACTTTTAGGTAACTACATCAGTGTGGACTACAAAGTAAGCCTCATTTATAGTCAACGTGCATATGCTTTTTCACACCTGTGATAGCTCAGATCTCATGTACCGATACTATTTAAAGAGGGGAATACCAAATAAAGAGAAAGAATAGAGATTTATTCTCCGTTTATTTCAGCATAGGATTTATGTGATATTATTTGCTATTGATACAGAAAATGTGGCTTCACACAGAGTGGGTTCTGGGATATTAATATAATCCTTATAACATTGACATCCACTTTTCCAAATTGTTGATAACTGATACCAAATTACCAACTACTGTAGTTGGTTTGTTTTCTTTTCTAGGTTCCCAGATTTTAATATCCAGACACCTACTAGTAGCAAAATATTGTAAAGCTCACTGTCCTTATTTATCTGAGGCTAGGTCTACACTACGGGGGGGGGGGGGGGGGGGTCGACCTAAGATACGCAACTTCAGCTACGTGAATAGCGTAGCTGAAGTTGCGTATTTTAGGTCGACTTACCTGGCTGTGAGGACAGCAGCGAGTCGACTGCTGCCACACCGCCGTCGACTCCGCTTCCACCTCTTGCCGCGGTGGATTTCCGGAGTCGACGGCAAAGCCATCGGGGATCGATTTTATCGCGTCTTCGCTAGACGCGATAAGTCAATCCCCAATAGATCGATTGTTACCCGCTGATCCGGCGGTTAGTGAAGACGTGCCCTCAGTTAGGTCCCTGAAAGATAATATGGCATCTCCTGAAAGGCTCCTTGCTCAAGCCAGACCCAGGTGATTTAAAATTCGAATGCAGAAAAGCATTTCCTGGCGTGACCACACCTATTTCTTCCGTCTCTGTACTAGGTTTCAGAAACAATTCCTGTTTGGGAAGCAGTGTGGCGCTACTGAAATCATGGGAGTTTTGCTATTGACTTCAGCGTAACCAGGATTTCATCTCCTGTTCCTCCAAAACAGAGATGAAAGTAACTATAAGCATGTGAGTAATCCCACTGAAATCACATGCAGAAATGTTTGAAGGATGCGGACCCAAATAATTACCAGCCAATACCCTGGCCTTAGCCCATGTACCTCAATCCACCTAAGGCATAAAAAGAAAAAAAAATCCCTCTGAAAATATATGCCAGCCTGTCAAGTCTTCTTGCTGATATATCTGCATGGATATGAAACCTCAATTTGCACTGGAATTTTTATATTCAGAGGTCTTATACCTCTTACTGACAATTAATAGCAGACTCAGCAAAGGAAAATGAATCGGATATAAATGTATATTCATTTTACTAAAACCATTTCCAGAAAACTGCAATCCTCCATTTTTAAGATAAAAAATTATCTACATAAAAAGCATCTTGTTTCAGTTAGGGATTTGGTTGAATGGAATCCAGACAGCACTGATGTAATACAGATTTTTAAACTTAGTCTTAGACATGGTTTTTCTTTAATTTCTTTTTTTATAAAATATTGTTATATCTTCAGAGGGTTTTTTTATGATTTAAAGGCTTTCATTTAATAGATATCATGCTTTTATTTGAATATTAATTGCCAGTGTTTCACTTCATCACTTGAGACTCATTTAAGTGTCTTAATAACTGATAATGCTAATTTAAAGGTTTTTCTAATTTCTTCTCCATTAAGCTTCTTCTTTTCAGCTGCAGTGCTTAGATGAGATTCCGTCATCAGCAGAGAATCAGAACTCATCTAAGCAGCACATACTGTCATTATCTTCTCCACCAAGTGTGAAAAGAAGAGTTTGTTTTGACTTCTCTTTAAAAAAAAAGAACTCGAGTTTGTATTTATTAAAATCTTTTTTATTTCTCCCATGAATGAAGCACGTCTTCATTTCTACTTTCTCAACACTCCAGGCTACTTTTTTTTATCATCAGTGGTTATATATTCAGACTAATATTAAACCTTTCTTCAGCCCTTTGAAAAATGTATTCTAATTTTAATAACTTTGAAAGTTTATATTTAAGTTCCAAAAGGACATTAAAGACTAGTTTATTTTGAATGCATTTTCCATTCTCAAACTGGGACTGCTCAATATGCCAGATTCCAATCTTTCCAGCTTCCAATGTGCAAACTCACTGGAGTTACTCTGGATTTGCTTTCTGTAACGGAGATCATCACCCACAGCCACTTGCCAGAGCCGCCTCTCCCCCCTCCCAGGCTATTGCCCATCCCTGGAATCCCAAGGAGGGCCCCCTGCAGGGTTATAGTGATAGGCAACAGCTTCCTGAGACTGTCACCCCTCGCTGGATCCTTGCCGGGGCCCACTGGCTGCCAGCTCCAGTCCGCAGTCCCTGGGGCTGAAGCAGAAAACGTCACAGAGATCTCTGGAAGTCACGGATTCTGTGACTTCCATAACCTCTGTGACATAAATGTAGCCTTAATTATAGCTAATGAGATTGTGATTTATTTAATCTTTCTAGTCTTTTATACTGCAATCTCTTCATTTTTTCTACAAGCCATGCACAGATCTTCTGAACACAGATGAGAAAATAGACCTTCCAATAATATCCTCTAATGTTGTAAATTAAACCCCCACTTTTCTGTTCCTCCATTCCTATGACAGGTGCAGGAATGGAATGAAGGGATAGAAATAGTCTAAAGTCACTTTTGCACCTCCTGAATTCTGGGGCTGTCTGGTTCTTGCGTAAATTAGAGTAGCCTCAGGGCTGCACTAGCTTATGCTTGGACTCCCCATGCTTCCTTAGGGAACTCAGAATAGCCGAGTGCTGTGTGTTCCAGCCATACTCCTGACACATTCTGTCCATGCACCTGGAACATACCTATGCTGGGAACCAGGAGTGGACACCAAAGAGCAGTTCTGGCAACTCTACCACAGATAGGGAACCTCCTCCTTGTATCCTGGGATTATCTGCAGGGATAAATTTTACCCACAATACAGTTTCCTTATCCTACTATAGCAATATAAAGAAGTCTGCGTGGCATGACAAAAATCAGGGCCTATATGAATAATGAGAAATAAGACATATTGCATTAGGGACCCTAGACCCATGCTGCCTTCTGCTTGGCTGTCCCTTGAAATTATAGTTTTAGCAATGTGTAATATTTGGTTCCTGGTCCTGCTATAACACACAATTAGAAATCACACCCTTCAAAGAGGCAGGGCCAGAGTCCAGAGAACACACAGTCTTACTGTTTAATTTTTATTTGGATCACTGACATTTTGATTAGTTTGTACACTGGAATAGCAAAAGTGCCTTTAAAATCTCAAAGGCATTAGCTAATCTGCCAGATGCCAAACCCTGGGAGTTGGACGTTCTCAACACCTCTCCGGTGTTAATCCCATTAGATTATTTTGGTGTATCCAGTGCCAGAATCTGGAGTCTCAGCACCTTTCAATACATAAATCACAGCAGGTCATTCACTGTTTTCTTCTATTCCCTGAGCATCTGACCAGTAAACAGTGAAAAATGTATCCTTCAAGGGCTCGTTTTATATGAACCCCTGAATTTCTTTTCATTTGCTTCCCTTTGCTTCACATTTTAATTGTATAGAACTTGAATAATCATCTGTGTGACTAAACTCATCCAGAAGAGAATGAGAGAATAATGATTTATAATTAAAAATGAATGCAGTTCTCTTACTGACAGTAAGAAATATTAAGCCATTGGCAGACGTTCACAATAAATATTTCAAGGATAAAAATTCTTGGTTGAAGCGGTCTAAAATTTCAATGAGAATTGAATTTTTTGCTCATTTCCTTTCTTCCTTCTGAGCACAATTTAAAAACACGTTGTACCACTGCTCTGAAAAGTAGCAGCCTTAAATCATATAAAACTCACATTAGCTCGCTTAACTTTTCCATTCACTCTCTGAGAAAAATGCATACTGATATAGCATTTTCTGTTTTCCATAGTTAGTAATGTGCATCAGGGCTTATTAAATGATGCAAAGACAGAAGTACAGGTGGATGCAGTATATACTAATAACAAAATAATTGGAATGCCAAAGCTCATGAATTAGCACTTTTCATATTCAACTGTAATCAGAAGATTAGAGTTTGTATTAGGCAAGTAAACTATAAACACAGCAATTTATTATGTGCACATCAAGGGACCCTTTTTTTCCCTGCTTGGTCCTTGCTAGTGGGAGCTAAATTAAGAAATTAGTTCTTAAGAGGTCAGTTTTGCTATTCACAAAATTAAACAGTCTGAGCATCAAAAATGGAAATGAAGTGAGTTAAGACTATGGGTGCTCAGAGAATCACGGCTCCTATTTTTGTGCTACTGCTTAAATATAGATTTAGAGCCAGCATAAAGCCTTTGACCCCTTTCCAGTGTTTAAGTGGAGTAAAGGATTTATGCTGGCCCTCTGCAAGAGGGTGAATTTCACCCACAATGCATTGCAAACTCATATTATTTGCTGTTCATTATCACCCCTACAGAAAATCATTTTTGTAATTACTGCCATCAACATTTCTCCCTCCCATTAAGTATCTGTGTTTTATCTCATGCCATATTGTGTTTATATTTCCAGTCTCCCTATATAACAGCATCATGAAACTATAGGGCTGGAAGGGATCTCAAGAGGTCATCTAGTCTTCCCCCCTACACTGAGGCAGGATTAAGTATATTTAGACCATTCCTTTTTCTCACTGGTGTTTTCACTTCTCTCATAATATAAAGCCAGTAGCCGTGCAGGACTCACCCCTGTGGCTCCTCCTACTGGTTGCTCAGGGAATTAGCTTCCAGCCTCCGAGCGCCCTCGGTCAGTCGGTGTCCCGCTTCCGCTGGCCCCCGTGTCCCTCCCGGACCCAGTGCCCTTTGCACGCCAGGGTGCTGCCCCCTGGCAGTACACCCCTCAGTCTCTGGGTCTCCCCTCCCCGGGGGACCCCCACCCACTATCCCCACCTCGCCTCAGTCTTTGGCTACTGCCAAGTCTCCATCTAGTCCCCATTCACTGGAGCAGACTCCAGTATAAGCCACTCATCACAGGCAAGGTTGAGTTTGGACCTGCTGCCTCTGCCTACTCCTTTGGGCTGCCCCCTGCAATCCCAGTACCTATTCAGCCTTCCACTAAGCTGCAGCCTGGGGGTTTCCAGGCTGGAGCTCCCCAGCTCCCTGGGCCTTCCCGCAGCCCTGCTCCAGCTCAGGTACCTTGGTATGCTCCCAGCAGCCAGGTCCCTCCCTCTGAACAGGCGAGAGAGAGTCTGTCGGTGCTCCTGGCCCACTGCCCTCTTATAAGGGCCAGCTGAGCCCTGACTGGGGCGCGGCCACAGCTGAGCCTACTTCCCCACTCAGCCTGGGAACTGCTTCCTCCCAGCCACCGCTCTCTCCTGGGCTGTTTTAAGCCCTTCAAGGCCGGAGCGGGAGACCACCCCCAATAGGTACAAAGCCAAAGTGAGGTTCCCTTCTATAAAGGTGTGCAATAGGGAAGGAGGGTGTAAGGAAAAATCCCCTTGTGTAGGGTTAGCCACAATTGTAGCCATTGGACTGTCCCAAACACAAGGGCTATTCAGGGTGAGTGCCTCTCACTCCAAGACTAGGCACCCCCAAAGCAGCAGGCCCCAGCCCAACTCATTCAGCAGTGTTACAGCGGCTGCACTCGCCTAGAGTGATGGAAGATATTGTGTCTGACACTCTGCCCTCGCCTGCTATCTACCCCTTCTTCCAGCTCCATAATGAAAATATTAAGATTGGCGCGAACAATGAACCATACTGCATTTCTGTGGACGTCTCCTCCAGCTCAGCTCAATATAACAGCACTATGCTTGTGTTTAGTGATCATTTCCAAACCATTTAGAATTAATTTTTCAAGTTACCATGAAGATTCAAATAGCCTTTCTATTCCTGGATTATCGCTCTTACACCTGGAAATTCTAACCTCTCTGCTGTCTAAGTTTTACATTACAGAATAAGAATATTGATTTCACCTTCCTATTTAAATAAAGTGTAGATAAAGTATGCTTGGTTCCTTCCTCCCTGAGCTAGGCCATCAGACTTGTACTCTCTCCTCCTTAAAATACACTCCTTTCCTCAAAGCCTATGAACCTTAATCCTCTCACTCAAGAAAGATATATTATCCACTTTTTCCTCACACCACACACACACTGAACCCAAACATAGTACATCTGATTATGCTGTGCACCACATGTATTACCTTGTTGCATGCATAGACACTGTACTCTCTTTGAAGGCAGTGTATGCTTTGTAATGGAATGCTAAACTGTATTATACTGTTTGGCCCCTAGGTGGCACTGTGTGTAAAAGACCTTGTTTAAATGAACTTCAACCATACCTGCCAGAGCATTGAAGGAACGTCTGATGAACACATCTGGTATGTATAAGCAAGCTCTATAATCAGTCCATAACTGATACAGGAACATGACATGATGTCAGGAGTAAACTAACAACAGAAACAGAAGGAACAAAGCAACAGAGGTTGCAGGTTTTCATTAGGATGCCACTCTTCAATGCCCCCAGAGAACTTCAGCTTTGACAAACCTTCATAATGGACATACTGGAAGCAGTATTTTGCAAGATTTCAAATGGCAAACAAACTCCACAAAGAAACTGGAGATCTTCTTTAATTTATGCTATGGGGAAGCAGGCGGAGCATCTGTTTAAATCCTTTGACTTTGCCAAAGACAATCACCAAGATGACTATGAAAGGGTTCTGGCTATGTCTGATGCATACTTTATACCTCAGAGAAATGTGGTTTATGAAAGAGCATGTTTCCATCAGAGAATTCAAGACCAAGGGGAAAATGGTGAATGTTTCATAAGTACTCTGTATATAGTAGCTGAAAATTGTGATTTGGGGAATGCAAAAAATGAAAGTATCAGAGACAGGCTGGTTATTGGATTAATAGATAAAAATCTTTCACAGCAGATACAAGTGAAGACAGATGTAACCCTAGCCACAGCTATACAGAGAGCAACGCAATCTGAGCTGGTGAGACAGCAAAATCTAGAGCAACTTGACAAACTTGAAAAACCTGAAACTAGCTTAGAAACTGTAAACAGACACTTGAATGTTAAGTCATTATCATAAAACTCCTGAGGCAAGGAGAGGGGACTCCCAGGCTAAGAGAGACAAATTCCAGCCTACATGCACATGGTGTAGAAAAAGTCATATACCAAGACAGGATGCAAGTCCAGCTAGAGGCACATAGTGTAATAAATGCATGAAATATGGACATTTTGCAGCTGGTTGCCACATTGAAGTAGTCAGGCTGTTGACTCATATTACAGCTAATCAAGAGCCATTGTTTCTGGAATCTAGCACTTGCAATGACATAGAGCTTGCCTGGAGAGTGAAACTGAATATTCATGGCAAGACTATTGACTTTAAAATTCACTCAGGAGCTGACATCACAGTCATCTCAGAAGAGACTAACAATCACCTTCAATCCCTCCTAGAGCAGAAGTCATCTGACACAGCTCTGATTACCCCCAGAGATTTTCTGAACTGCATGGGTCTGTTCACCACAGAAACAACTTTTAAAGACAAAAGGTATGCATTCAGAGTGCACATGATCACAGGATGAAAGACCAACCACTTTCTCTGCCATAGTGTGGCAGCCATGATGGGCCTAGTGAGAAAGGTGGAAGAACTGGAAGGAATATTTAGTCATATTGGACTTCTGAAAGGAGATCCAGTACAAATAATCTTAAGAGACAATTTTGAAGTATATAGTGTACAGACACCTTGTAGGATTCCTATCCTTCTACTTCATAAAGTGAAAACTTAGTTAAAAAGAATGGAGTGGATTGGAATACTCGAGAAAATCTCTGAGCCAATAGCATGGTGTTCCCCAGTTGTACCAATGATAAAGTTACATGAAAAAATACAAATCTGTGTGGATCTTAAAAGACCCAGTGAAGTAGTTGTGAGAGAAAAATATACCCTCCCAATACTGGATGACTTCCTCCCAAAACTAAAAGTAGCTACAGTTTTCTCCAAGCTGGATGCCTTGAGCAGATTCTGGCAAATTCCTTTAGCCAAAGACAGTGCTAAACTGACCACGTTTATCAAACCCTTTGGGAAATTTTACCTCTGAAGATTATTTTTGGGATTAACAGTGCACCTGACATTTTCCAAAGTAAGATGGCAGACCTGCTAACAAACACAAATGGAGCTGTAGTTTTCATGCATCACGTTTTGATATATGAATCATTGATAGAAGAACACAACAAAGCCCTCAACGAAGTCATGAGCCTAATCAGTCAATCTGGCTGAAGCTAAACAAGGAAAATTGCATTTTCTGCCTATCCCAAATCAATTTTTGGGACAGACAGTAAACAGAGATGGAATCAGTCCTAGCCCTAAAAAAATAAAAGCAATTCGAGAATGCACCAAAAACTGAATGCACCAACTAATATACCAGATCTGAAATGTATACTGGGGATGGTAAATTACCTTGATCGATACCTAAAAGACCTTATTACAGTGACAAAACTATTGAATGAAATGTTAAAGACATCTTGGCTATGGAGGCCAAAATAAAGAAATTGCCTTCAAAAAGGTAAAAGAAATGATCTCAGCATCTCCAGTTCTCAAGCACTATAATGTGAACAAAGCCACAATGGTCAGTGTGGATGTTGATGTTGCCAGCTATGGCTAGGTGGTGTATGGTTGCAATAACACAGCTCTGAGTGGAAGCCAGTTGCATTTTGTTCTTGCACACTCACAGAAGCAGAAAAATGACACACACAGATTGAAAAGGAGTGCCTGGCAAGCACATGGGCATGTGAGAACAGATATCTGTGTGGACTGGATTCACTTACACTAACAGACCATACATTGCTTGTAAGCCTCATCAACGGAAAAGACCTGGATCAAGCACAGCTGAAATGCCAGCATCTATAGCTAAGGTTACTGTGATTTAACCCAGTTGCTAAATATGTTCTTCGGAGTAATCTACTTGTAGCAGACACTCTGTCATGGAGCCCAACATCACACTCACTACTCATGAGCTCAAAGATGACATAAAGGCATACATGGATGCTTTGAACACATACAGACCAACGTCAAGAAAACAATGACAGCTACTAAAAACAACCTCAACAGAACACAGCTTCAGGAAGTTCTAAGTTACATTAGCAGTGGCAGGCCCAAATATCTAAAAGGAACTAAAGAAGTGAAAGAATTAAGTGAGTCAAATGGACTTGTGAATAAAGGCAATTGCATCACAATTTCAAATGAAATGAGAGGAGAAATTCTAAACCTCATCCATGAAGGACATCAATGATTAACTAAATGCTGTGAATGGGCCAGCCAGTCAGTGTGGTGGCCGGGCATCAGCAAGGACATAAAGAATAAAATGTCTGCATGTGAACATTGCAAAACTAACAGACCAACACAACACAAAGAACCTTTACTAACACCACCACCTCTACCAGACAGATCATGGAAGAGACTAGCTGCAGATTTGTGTGAATTCAGAGGACATCTGGTCACTGTGGACTATTTTTTCTAGGTAAATAGAAATATTTTTTTTCCCAAAAGGCCAACCCTGTCCAGGACAGCTGCCTTTACTCTATCATAGTCCTAGGCCCTTCTTCACTCAGGGCCATGTAGACCACCTGGGCTTCTCCTGACAAATAGGGTGACAAACGGAGGGCCCATGATCCCTTATTCCATCTGGCTCCCATTACTACTCTCTCTAGCATTAATAAAAGTGCATCAGGGTCATCTCTGGGGCCCATAGAATCATAGGATTGGAAGGGACCTCGAAAGGTCATCTAGTCCATTCCCCTGCACTCATGGCCAACGGTTCCCAAAATATGAGCCTCCCAACGGAGGCATAGAAATGTGTAAAGGGAGGCGTCAGCTGTGGTTTTTTTAAATAGCTCCAGTTGTCAGCTCCAAGTAGCTGGGGCTCATGCAAATCCAAGGCTGATAGCGGGAGCCACAGTCAGCGGGAGCCTAGGTTGAGATCCAGAGCCGCAGCCTGGCAATGGGAGCCTGGGCTGACAGGGGGAGCTACAGCCCACCCTGGTCTGACAGCAGCAGCCTGGGCTGAGAGCCAGAGCCAGAGCCGAGCGGCTCTGACAGCGAGAGCCCAGGGTGACAGCGGGAGCCACAGCTGCACAGGGCTCTTCACTAGTCCCACACAGGGCTCTCTTAGCAACTGTGACAGGTCAGACATCCGTTGCATGATTTTTGCCCCAAAACTTGAAAACATTATCAGCAGCACGCTTATAGTGACAGGTTATATGAGAAAATGGACCGTTTTGTGACAAAGGGAGAAAAGCGTATAACGCAAGCTGAAGTGAGGATAGCAGCGGAAGTTCCATCAAAACACAGAAGCTGAAAATATGACAAAGCTTATTTGAAACTGGGCATTATGTGGCGCGGGTCCAGCAATGTGTTGTATGCAGCAAAGTACTGCAAAAAAAAAAGTACTGCAAACAAAAGTATGCAGCCCTGCAAGCTATGCTGGCATCTCGAAACAAGACACCCTACACCTTGGTATCTAAACCCATAGACGTTTTTTTTTTTTCAGAGGAAGCTGACCAAGCCATCGCTGGTAATTAGTAACAATGGTCAATGATGGGATATTAAAAGTTACTACAGAGAACTTTTTCCAGAGGGTCTGGCTAGAGAATCTTGACCGCATGCTCGGGGTTCAGCTGATCGCCATATTTGGGGTCGGGAAGGAATTTTCCTCCAGGGTAGATTGGCAGAGGCCCTGGAGGTTTTTCGCCTTCCTCCGCAGCATGGGGCAGGGGTCGCTCGCTGGAGGATTCTCAGCGATTTGAAGTCTTTAAATCATGATCTGGGGACTTCAACAGCTGAGTCAAGGGAGAGAATTATTCCAGGAGTGGGTGGGTCAGCTTTTGTGGCCCGCATCATGTGGGAGGTCAGACTAGATGATCATAATGGTCCCTTCTGACCTTAGAGTCTATGAGTCTATGAGTCTATGAGTTAACAGGACTGGGATGGGGTGGATTAGGCCAAAATGCCCCCTGCTAGAGGCCTCAGAATTCTGCTACAGCCATCCCAGGAAAGGAGTAGGGAATCTGAATTTCATCAGTTAATACATGGTGCTCTTACAGCCCTCATTCTTTTTTCATCCATCCACCTGTGTGTGTCAGGTGTCTCCGCATTAATAGCAATCAAAACAAAGTATTGCTGCTGGCTTTCTGTTGAAAATGACTTACATCTCTTCCTTTCTACACTGCAACCCTGAATCCCACTACTTTGCACACAGAGGAAACAAACACACCCCTCACACTGATAAGATGTGATGGATATTATACTAAATTAATATATCATTGTTTGGTGTCATGTTTCCTACAATGCTTGTGAAGTTTTATTTTATCGGCTTTCATTTTGAACTTAAAATTAATTCTTCTGAAACTCATACTTATCTATAATTGATTAAATCTCTACTTTTTATTAATTTTTTGCAACATATAGGATTTTCAGTTTGTTATATTGTTTTAGTAAACTATGGCAGGCGGAGTCATTTTTTTCAGAGCTCAGGGAGGCTCACGATGACAAAGTTTAAGAATCCCTGATCTAGACCATCCCTGACAGGTGTTTGTCTAACCTGCTCTTAAAAGTCTCCAATGATGAAAATTCCACAACCTCCCTAGACAATTTATTCCAGTGCTTAACTACCCTGACAGTAAGTTTTTCCTAATGTCCAACCCAAACTGCCCTTACTGTGATTTAAGCCCATTGCGTCTGTCCTATCCTCAGACGCTAAGGAGAATAATTTTTCTCCCTCCTGCTTGTAACAACCTTTTATGATAACTTGAAAACTGTAATCATGATCCCCATGACACTCTGTGCCCCAAAGAGCCACTCTGCACCCCATATTCACCATAGTGATATAATTATACGTTTTGTGCAAAGTATGCCTTGTGAGGTATCATTCTAAAAGTCTTAATCTGTTGAACATTAATATCTCTGTGAAGTTGTATGTGCTATCATTTAAATGAAGTTATAAAGTTTTTGCTATGTATGTGCTACTGAAACATGTTGTGAGGTTGGGAACACCCACAAGCAGCCTTTCAGGTACAACAATAAAAAGGCCAAACAATGTTGATAGTTTATTGAGAAAATACATCCACTCACAAGTATTAACCCAGGAACTGGGTACAATAGAAACCTCTCAGCACTACACAATGGGGACTGTATGATCCAGGTCACAGCACAAGACCTTTCGATCAACTTGGAAGAAGATATAGAAGAGGGAAGTGACATCATGAGAGGGCCTCAGTCCCCACACAAGAGAACATGTGAAAACAACTAAGGAACAAAGACTGAACTGGGGAAGGGAGGCCCCAGGCAGGAAAGAGGGAAGCCTGTCAGTGTATGCAAAAACTAACCTGCTTGTACTAACTAACTGGCTGAGACACTGCATAATTTGTTTATTTGCTAGCTAATAAACTTTGATCTGTTTGCTATCACTTATAATAATTTAAAATTTAACTTTCTGTAGCTAATAAATCTGTTTTATATTTTACCTAAAACAGTGTGGTTTGAGTGAAGTGTTTGGAGAAAACCTCATCTCAATTAACAAAGGTTTTGTGCATATTCCTCTCCACAAAGAGGGAGGGGTGAACTGGGAAATTGTACTAATCGATATTGGTTGGTCTTTTGACCAGGGCATGATAGTACAGCTCTGGGGTCCTGGGCTGCGGGTATTTTGGCTGGAGCCTCTCTCTTGCTGGTTCATGCAATGGCTGGCAGAGCATTCATGTAACTGCAGCTGGGTGTGTCCCTGCCTGTGTAAATGCTGGTGGGAGTGCAGGATAGGGAGCTGTCTACAGCTTGTCACAGCAGCACAGTGTGTGAGGGAGCCCAAGCTGGTGAAACAAAGGGCTCAGTCAGTGGTACCCCAGTTCCAGGTGGCACTCTGGGGGTGGGGGAATCCGTCACAGTCCCCTCTCAATCTTCTCTTCTCCAAACTAAACAAACCCATTTTTTTTTCAATCTTCCTACATAGGTCATGTTTTCTAAACCTTTAATCATTTTTGCTGCTCTTCTCTGGATTTTCTCCAGTTTGTCCACATCTTTGCTGAAATGTGGCACTCACAACTGGACACAATACTCCAGTTGAGGCCTAATCAGAGTGGAGCAGAGTGGAAGAATTACTTCTCGTGTCTTGCTTATAACACTCCAGCTAATACATCCCAGAATGATGTTTGCTTTGTTTGCAACAGTGTTAGACTGTTGACTCGTATATATCTTGTGATCGACTATAACCCAAGATCTCTTTCTGCAATATTCCTTCCTAGGCAGTCATTTCCCATTTTGTATGTGTGCAACTGATTGTTCCTTCCTACGCGGTGTACTTTGCATTTGTCGTTATTGAATTTCATCCTATTTACTTCTGACCATTTCTCCAGTTTGTCCAGATCATTTTGATTTTTAATTCTATCTTCCAAAGCACTTGCAACCCCTTCCAGCTTGGTACTGTTTGCAAACTTTATAAGTGTACTCTCTGTGCCATTATCTAAATCATGGATGAAGATATTGAAGAGAACCAGACCCAGAACTAATTCCTGCGGGACCCTACTCGTTATGCCCTTCCAGCTTGACTGTGAACCACTGACAACTACTCTCTGGGAATGTTTTTTTTTCCAACCAGTTATGCACCCACCTTATAGTTCCATCTAGGTTGTATTTCCCTAGTTTGTTTATGAGAAGGTTATGCAAGACAGCAACAAAAGCCTTACTAAAGTCAAGATATACCACAGCTACCACTTCTCCCCTATTCACAAGGCTTGTTACCCAGTCAAAGAAACCTATTAGGTTGGTTTGAGACAATTTGTTCTTGACAAATCCATGCTGACTGTTACTCATCACCTTATTATCTTCTAGGTGTTTGGGAATTGATTGCTTACTCATTTGCTACATTATCTTTCCAGGTACTTAAGCTGACTGGTCTGTAACTCCCCAGGTTGTCCTTATTTCCCTTTGTATAGATTAACACTATATTTGCCCTTTTCCAGTCCTCTGGAATCTCTCCTGTCTTCCATGACCTTTCAAAGATAATCGCTAATGGCTCAGATATCTCCTCAGTCAGCTCCTTGAGTATTCAAGGATGTATTTCATCAAGGCTTGGTGACTTGTGGACATCTAACTTGTCTAATTAAATTTTAACCATCGTACACAGGCTCTCCCCCTGTATCCTAGTGCTGTCACCAGTTGCAAGACTCACCAGACCGCATATTAGTCGCTGCTGCACTTAAGCTTGGTCCCTTATGAACTCCTGCAGACTCTTCTGCTGCTTAACCTTCCATGCAAGGAGGGACTGCCGTTCCATGAAGTAGGATTCCTGGAATGATTGCATAGCTTTCTGCATCTCTTTTTGTTGCTCCACTAACCATTACAGGGTCTGCTCCACCACCCAAACGCCAACTCTTCGAACCAGCTTTCTCCATCTGGTCTTCTGTCACAATGGCTGGGGGAAACATGATCCTGGACTAGGCCCCAAATGTAACAGGGCACAACTCCACCCCCATCCTATTCTCTCCAGAAACCACATGGACTCCACTGGGTGTGCTCTCAGTGAAACTTTATCCTGGTTACTCTACACCAATATCACCTCAGTCCCCTGTTCTCCTGCCTATTTACAATATTTGCTGAGCTTTAGACTTTCTCAGTAAGACTTGAGAGGAACAGAAGTCTCCCTACTCTGAGGCCTCTCTGGTCATGTCTACACAGCAAAGAAAAACCTGAAGCTGACCTGGGTCAGCTGATTTGAGCTCACAGGGCTTGGGCTATGGGGCTGTTTCATTGGTGTGTAGACATCCGGGCTAGGGCTAGCACCCGAGCTCTGAGACCCTCCCACCCTGCAAGGTATTAGAGCCCGGGCTGCAGCCTGAGTCCAGAAGTCTACACAGCAATGAAACAGCCCCCCAGCCTGAGCCCTGCGTGCCTGAGTTGGCTAGCATAGGCCACCCATAGGTGTCTAGTTGTTGTGTAGACATTCTCTGTATGACTAGACTCAGCTAGCCCTGTTAGTCCCTCTCTTTCCCCCTGCACTTCCTTCCTGTGCTTATCTGCCCTGGGCTGATGGCATCAATTGAGTTTTTACACACACACACACACACACACACACACACACACACACACACACACACACACACACAGCCCACCAGACCTCAATCAGCTTCTCCTGGGGTGCTAATTTGCATCTAAGTGATCAGAGTGTAGGCTCACCTACTCACTCCCTGCACTCTGTCACAGGGAGGCATAATGGAATACTGCTTAGCCACTAGGTGGAACGACATGCAAAATACCTTATTTAATCAAACCTCAGAGCAAAGCACTAAAGGATCTTATGATGAACACATCTGGTGTGTATAAGCAAGCTCTGTAGCCAGTCCCTATCTGGTGCAGAAGAATATGACATTCTTCCTCTTTTTGTTCTGTTTTGCACTAAGATGCTGTTAGAGTTAAACAAATAATAAACAACAGTAAGTCATTGGTGGTCATACTTTATAATTTAGCAGATTTAGTGTCCCATCATAGGAAGTGCTTTCATTTTCTATTATAATACAGAGCACAGTTCTGACTAGGTGAAGATTCTTGTGGATGAACACAGGAAGGGAATTTTGGATTTTATTATTTACAGAACATTTTCCCCAGACAGACTGGATGCCAGGATAGTATAGAATACAATAGAATGCATTATTTATGTGTGTGGGGGGGAGAGTTTCTCTCAAAGAATGTTTTTTTCAAGTTACAGATTTTATAAAACTTATCTTTAGAGGCCCCAGGGAAGGCATAAAAATTGTCTGGAGCATATCCAGCTGTCCATCCCTTTAATAAAACACGGGTGGACAATTATTTCCCTAACTCCCTGCAGCATGGTTTGCAGGAACACACATGTCAAAATAGCAGAGCTTGTGGTAGAGCGTATTGTGACAACAATAAAGTGCATAGTTTGTTGTCACAGTACCTCCAGGATGACATCTTTTTCCACTTAAAATACTTCTTTAGCTGTACATACAGTAATAAGTGGAAAAAACAGCATGCCTCGTGATCATATTGTACAAAAGAATAAAAAAGACTAACTTGTATTGAAAAGTTTGCATTGGTTTTGTCAATCTCTCTACAACCATCTTTTTTCCTTTAAGACCTTTGTATTTGCAAATATCAGGCACCGTGCTGTGTGTTATAAAACTGATCTCTTACAGCTGTCAGTTAATTTATTTAAATACCAAATTTAATACATTTTAAATTAAACAACTAGTCAGGGAACAAAAAGGAAAACACTCACTGTCTTTATCTGCCTAGCAGCATCGTAATCTTGTCTGAGATCTGCAGGGTTTAGGGAGTAAGTAATCTGTCAGTAAATTCCACAAATAAGCACTGCCTGGTCATTATCATTTCAGAATGTCCAGCAAGAGGAAGAGAAGCATTCAGGGGGATAACGGAGTGTTCAAATAGCTTTACACAAATATTGGATAATGGCCTTCCCCAAAGAGATTTGCAATGCTCCAAAATCAAAACAATTTTGCCTAATAAATAACAGGAGCGAACATCAGATCTACTTCTTTTTACACTTCAGAATCACAGATTTTGAACTGTACAAATTTTGCTTGAGTTAAACTGTCCAAATCAAAAGAACACTAAGGTGCAGTCAGTGCAGACTGACCTCCCGGGGAGTTGGGAATGCAAGGAAATCAAAGCCACTTTGACTTATTTATGTATAAGGGAGAAATTTAGAATATTTTGCTAAAAACATCTGGCCTATAAATCAAACCATCTAAGTGCCCAGGCCTGCAGTAATCTATGTAGGTAAAAAACTCCACTGATCTCAATGGGAATTTTCAGTCAGAAAATAGGCCCATACACTAATCTGTAAGTTTTCCCTCTATAAGGACTGCAGGATCAGGCCATATAACATGGCCAAGTTTCATTTGCACGCTGATCTCCTACTTCCTTATTGATGAGCCACTGTTGATGTTACATGGTACACAGAGTTGCCAACCTGTATTAGAGATTGAAAAGACCTATTCAGTCATCTTCTCCATCTTCTGTCAGAGCAAGATTGTTTCCCACAGTACACCTCTACCCCGATATAACGTGACCCAATATAACACGAATTCGGATATAACGCGGTAAAGCAGTGCTCTGGGGGGGGTGGGGCTGCGCACTCTGGCGGATCAAAGCAAGTTTGATATAACGCGGTTTCACCTATAACACAGTAAGATTTTTTGGCTCCCGAGGACAGCGTTATATCGGGGTAGAGGTGTATATTCACCAGTGCTTTGCCAAGGCTGGTTTAAAAATTGGTCAAGCAATGCGGCTGCATTAATTTCACCCACATTGCATTGCAAATTCATTATTTGCTTTTCACTATTACCCCTACAGAAAGTCTCTATTGGCAATGCAACTTTCAAAATTTCTCCCTCCTGTTAAGTATCTGTGTTTTATTTTTCTTCTGCAATAGTCTGCATTATTCCAGTATGAATCTCACGTCATTTCTTGCTTATATTTCCAATCTTCCTCCAGCTCTTTATCTCACTGGCATTTTCACCCCTTTCCTAATATAAGGCCAAATTGAAGCTCACTTCCATACAGGTTTTCACCTTGGGTACTAGCTGAAGTAGGAAGAGAGCCTGAGACATAAGCCCTTGTATCAGAGGCCTTGTATGAGGCAGGACCTGCTTACAGAATATGGCAAGAACAGGGTTGATATTGCAGATAGACACATTCCTAAGAAGTGCTAGTCACAGAATCCTCACGCAAACACATCCCGATATCAAGTGGTACCAGAACACCCCAATATCATGAATGGTACAAAAACATTCCCCAAGCATAACAGGAACACACTGAACCCTCCTAAAAGATATTATTTTGAATTATTTTTGTAAGTGGACTTGAAAATTCAAGTAGCATTTGTAGTCCAGGGTTATCGCTCTTTATACCTGGGAATTCTTCTGCTGCCTATGGTTTACACTACAGAGTGACATCATTTCCTTGGGAGAATACTGTTCACAATCTAGTAGTTCTTACCACTGGGGAAATTTTCCTAACATACAGCCTCCATTCTAATTGGCTCAGCTTTTATTCCATTACTCCTCATTAAGCCACTGATCCTGCAAGGTGCTAAGTACCCTGAGCTGCCATTGAAATCAATAGGGTGCGATCTTGCAGGAGGGGAATGCAAGATTTGGGGGCAGGGAGCAGGTGTACTGCATGCATTGCCCCTCCCCAAAACCCAGCAGTGGATCTTAGTCTAGTATTATTCTAAGGAAGTATGAACAGCGACAGAGACCACCTACACTTGGGAGGCTCCAGGAGCAGTGGCAGCCAAGTATGCTCCAATGCCAGGAAGCTAGTTGAGAGATACAGGATCTCCACCAGATCTCATGGGACCCATGGGTTGAACAGCTTCCTTCCTAGGGGAAGGGAGATCAAGGGAGACCCCTACGCCCGATGGGACATTCTGGTGAGAACTCAGTGAGAAGAACCTAACAGAGTTTTTCTCCTTCCAGTCCTTTTCTGTGAGCTTTTCCATAGGAAGGGTGATCTCACCCTACATTTTTACTCAGGCAAAATTACATCAAAGTTACTTGGGCTCATCATTTGGAAATGTTTCTAGATATTCCTATATAAACATTCCAGTCCACACGTGGGGGGAGAATATTTCTTTTCCCAGCAACCTTTACCCCTTACCAACTTACTTGGTCTATGTGTGGGAAGGGTAAATCTCACCCATATTACATAAGCAGGGAGTGACGGTGATTTGCTTTTGAAACCATTAGGGCAACTCTTGTTAAGATTATTGGCTAGGCTATAACAGCAGGTACATTAATTAAATGAATTAGTGCTCTACAAGTCCTAAGGGCCAGATTCTGATCTCCTCACTCACACTGAATAGTACCTTACTCCACAAGCACTCTCATTGACTTCAAGCAGACTACTTGTGGAGTCAGGTGATACTAAACAGCAGTAAGGGTATCAGAGTCTGGCCCTAGTTATTATTATTTCAATTATTGTGTGCCGGGTTTAAAATTGTCCCTATAGAAATGCAAAACACAATTTATATGGTAAAATGCAGAACAAAGTGTTATATATAATATTAATTACTAATGCTTAACACAATCAGACGGTTGGAAACTACACGATTCAGAAGTTTGTGTTTGATTGGTTGGTTTTGGTGAGAGAGAGGAGGTCATTAATTTCAGGTAAGAAGCTGTTCAATAATGTGGAGCAATTGCTGAAGCCTTTACTCAATCTTTATTCAGGTAAAATGTCTATGAATTTTTAGGGGGGATTTTGCTAACATAAGGAACAACTGAATAAGGAATGAAGGATTTGACCCTTTTTTTTTTTTTTTTTTTTTTTGTGAGTGAATGAGAGAGAGAGAGAGAGAGAGAGAGAGAGAGAGAGAGAAAGTCTGGACAATATATTTAGCTTCCGTTTTATAAAATTGTGCAGATGGTTGCAAATTCCTTAAGCTTTTTGCTTAAACTTCATCACATTAAATCAGAGTTGAGACTTAAATAAAATTAATTTTGCTTTATGGGGCCTCTGCAATATAAAGAAGCAGTTTATTTTAAAAGATCATCAAGATCATGGATTTCTCATATACACCAGAACCCTAATTTCTTTTTGATTTCTTATGATTCATGCAGACATAAAATCATTTAATTCAGTAAAGCAGCCTGAATTAATTTGCCTGGAAGAAAACTGGTTGGGATTTATTTATACATTTAGGGCCCTGTTCTCAAAACAATTACATGCCATTCAAGCATTCTTACACAGGGTGTACTCAGATACAAAAACACGATATACAAGGAGGAGTTGTAGACTTTCTTGCAAAATATACACGGAATATTTTATAATGTATTATGTTATAAGACAATGTGACCTACAGGATCTGTTTACACAGTATTTTGCCATATTCCAGAATGTGGTCAGAATCTTGAGACAGTAGGAATACCCTAATAGACAAGTTTATATAAGTGTATCCTCTTCAATACTCTTTAGGCCTAATTAGGACTAATAATGAGTAGACCTTAAAAGTTTTGGGAGTCAAGTTCAGGTTAGATAAGAACCAAAAAGTTTGGATGCTTATCCAAACCTTATTTAACATGTCCAGCCCCTTTGACAACCCCCTTCCTGTAATTCCCCAGCCTTTAATGTGGGGCATCTCACCTCAGCTCAAGAAATACAATCATTTAGGGAAGGCGTCCCCTGACTCCTTATAGAAATCCTAAGGTTGAGGAAGATGCAGTGTCACTAGGCTACTCACTGTTCCCTTCCTCAGCAGGAATGTTTGAGAAAGTTCTGCAGATCTCTTCCAAGAGGCAACAACACTGGCCCCGCTAACCCCATTTTAATTTGATGCAGTCAGGGGCGTTCGCAGGAATAAAAATTGGAGGCTTTTGAAGGCACGCGTTCTGTGCGCTGGCCAGAGCCCCGGAGCTGGAGGAGCTCACTCTTTCCTTACACCCCCCCCCCCCCCCCCCCACACACACACACACACCCTGGGGCCAGAGAAGTTCTTTGGCTCCTCCCCGCCCCCGATTATTGGGGGAGGTGGGCTGTGCCCCTGCTTGCCCTCCTTTGAGCATGCCCCGGGTGCAGTGAAGGGCTTCCCTGATCAGCAAAGTGCATAATGTGCCTATATCTGGTACTTCAGAAGCACACTGAACTCTCAGTTGCTGTGGTTAGGGATGCACCAGAAGAAGCTGCAGTGAGTGGAGGTCTCACTATGAAAGGTAAAGAGTAAGGATTACCTAAACTTGTTCCAAACTGGAACTTCTTGTAAGAACTGAATATTCCTATGCTGGTCAGTTAAACAAACCTCAGCCAGATGGAAATAAGGAGATTTCCCCTTAAGTTGTATTAGGCTCTCTACTACAAGTCCAGATTTCTGTGAGAGCTTCTGTCCATGTCTCTTAGAACAGTGCTTCTCAAAGTGGTGGTCCGCGGACCGGTGCCAGTCCACGAGCCATCGGCTGCCGGTCTGCGGTGAGTTTCCTCATAAGAGCGTCAAATAGGATAATAATATGGCACTAGTCCCTGGCACATTAGAAAAAAAAATTGCCGGTCCCCCACATGAGATAGTTTGAGAAGCACTGTCTTAGAACATATGCAGATGCTGCTGCATTGCTTCAGGGGCATCCTGAGAAAACCTTGGTTTTCAATCACATACAGCAAGCAATAAGAAAATCCATCCTAAAAGAAAATTGCCATTATGTTTTGTATAGCTATAAAACTAGAAAAACAGATTGTAATGCATAAGAACAAAAAATACCATGCAGAAAAATGAATAATTCAAAAAACAATAAAACAGAGTTTTGACACATTTGGTACATCTGGGTTTAGCCAATGTGGATGAATAGGTGAAACACCCTGAGTGGTAGATTATAGAATATAATCAATTTATTCTTTTTTCCAAGCAAGCCTCAATATTGTGCTTTTTTTCAAAAACTATTGAAAGTGATATGAATTTGCAACCTTCATCCCCATTGTCACGTGACCCAGAAATCCTACTTAAAGCCCTTACTGGCAAACATTTACACATATGCTTAACTTTATGCATGTGGGCAGCCTCATTAATCTAAATAGGAAGGCACTGTAGAAAAGTTAAGCCCAAGTGTAAGTGTTTGCAGAATCAGTGACTAATTGTGGAATTGGAAAAATAATTAACTCACAATGAAATTATTGCTTATAGCAAAATGGTTTTGAAATTCACATACATGTATTTCCTGCAAATAAATTACATCCCTTGTTGACACTAATTCTGGAAAGTGTTACAAATGTATTGCATTACATCTAACAATTTACAAGAGCCGAATAATGCTATCAAGAAAGATTGTTTTGTGTGTGTGTAAATTAATTTGTAAAGTGACTTAAAGGCAAATTCTATATAACACTCCAGTATTTTCTTTGCAATTTTGGTTCCAGTAGCTACATGCTGTATTTTACATAATACAGATTTAACTGATAAAATATTTATCATCTGGGGACTGCAGCAGAGTTCTCCATAGGGACAGCTCAATCCCCTTAAACCTATAAGAAATTGTTTTTCACTTAATGGAAAAAAAATGCTGACAAATGGAAACTAATTATCGATCAATTATTTCATTCAGTAAGTGGAGCATGAGCTTATGTCTATACTAGACTGGAACCCATGCATAGCAAGAGAACATGCTGCCTCAGCCCTGCCAGGCTGCTTGAACCTATTACTTTTTCAGGAATGTTGATCTGTTGGTAACTTGATCTCATTTGATTACCTAAGCTAGCTTTCTTGCTGTGTGAACAAAATATTTATGCTCCAGTATACAGTATCAAACTGGAGTGGTTTGTCTGATGATTACATAAAAGCCTAGAAATTAAATGTTCTGTACAAACCAATCTTCAAAGATAAGGAATACAGTTGCTTTGGCATCTTTGGGCTGAAAAACCTCCAAATCACAGGTGTTCAGAAGAACTGAAAACAAAGCCTTTAATTCTTTGGGACACTCAGTAACTGCGTTCTTGTATTTAAATATCCATGGAGCTCTGTAAAATGATAAATAGAAGCACTGAATTGCATTTGATCCAGTCATTTAATTTACAAGATATTTTAAAAACAAAATAATTAAAATAGGTAAGCTGATGGAAGATCAAATTTTGCTATTAATTCTCATAATGAAAAATGACAACCGCTAACTTTTCAGAAGGAAACATAACTTCCATTGGTTTCCCCTGGGCTGCCAAGCACACAGTTGCTTGTTTTCATACTGAGTTTTCATCATCAGTTCCTGGTAAATTTAAAATATTATTAATTTAGTTCCTTCACTGTGGGAGATTTATGCAGTAGAACCGTTCAGGCATAGTCCTTTCCCCCACAGCCTCAACCTCTTCTATATCAATGTAATTAAGAGTTGAAATGTAACATTTAAGAAATGTACTGAAATATATGTGAAATGCAATAGGGATTGACATTAGTGTTGTAGTAAGGATGGTTGCTGAAGTGTAACAAAACAGCATTCTTTTGTAATAAAGGAAAGAAACACAATCGTGCCATACAATAGGAAACGAAAAGTTATACGCATCATTCTATTAAGATGGCCCATCATTTTTATAGATAGCACTAAAAAATGAATTCAACTGGCTATTCTTTCTTATTCTTCATTTGAATTTCAAATTTACAAACCCTTCACTTTTCCAGTCTCAGCATTACTGCAGCAGAGGAGACCAAAATAGCTGCTTATTTCAGCCTCTTCTTAATTTTCT
This sequence comes from Malaclemys terrapin pileata, assembly GCF_027887155.1. Classification (NCBI taxonomy): domain Eukaryota; kingdom Metazoa; phylum Chordata; order Testudines; family Emydidae; genus Malaclemys; species Malaclemys terrapin. The sequence continues at coordinate 249,570,319 of NC_071506.1, forward strand.
CCTGATAGATTTTCAATGCAGCTCCACTTTTCTGCAAGTAAAAACAAATTACCCCACACATTCCTCAACCTTTCCTCTTGCCATAGTACCGATCGTAGTGAAAGCAACTCATTTTCCTTGTATTATTTTCATAAAATCACAATGACATCAATGGTCAGCTTAGAAAGACAAGGCCAACAGTTAATATGGTGGACACTGCTAAATAAGCTCCAAATACCTAAAGAGAAACAAGACTTCTTTAAGTATTTTACACCAAAGGATTTAGGGCTCCATTTTGCTCCCATTGAAGTCAATGGTGAAATTCCCAATTAATTCAATCTGGGCTTTCTAGACTAAAGTCTCCTTTCAATTATACCACTGCAACTGACCTGAAATCAATAGGGATATTCAAACAAATCAATAAAAGGAACGTTGTATTCCTTTTCTACAGCTAATTTAGAGCTAAGTCCCTTACTTACATACATTTTAAGATTTTATATTGCCACCCATCACTGTAGTATCTGAGTGCCACCATCCATAACAAATAAATAGCTACAGCAAAGTCCCTTCATGGGTAGTGATTTTTTTGTTTTGTTTGGGGGGAAGTTGGGGGCAGGGTGGGAACAAAAGGGGTGTTTGAATTGAGCATCACTTATGGTGGAAAATCTTTTTTTCAAAGAGGAAGGCCTTGCGATGTTTCCTGTAGCTGGTCAAACTCTGGCTTTTCCTGATATCATCTGGAAAATTGTTCCATAGCCATCCCCTCAACAGAGAATGCTTTGTCCCCAGCTTTCACATGCTTCATCCTGGGCTTTGACAGCTGCATGGTCCCAGCAGAGCAAAGCAGTCAGTGTTCCATAGATGCCCATAATAATTTGCCACTATTATTGATGCTATTTTTCATTTCCCTACTTTTCAAAAAAATAACAGGTGAGTGATCCGGAAGAGTTTAGGGAAGAGGGCAAGTCACTTCCTTGTCTTGAAGGGCTTTCTGCTCCTGAAAAGCAGACTACTATGTTTAATTTTTTCAGTGGCTGAAGCAAAGAAATCCCCTATTTTAAGTCAATAAGAACAAAATCATGATCAACTCATAGCATAAGGCCAGAAGAAAAAAACTATTCATTTTAAATGGCATGATCCATATCATAAATATTTTCCTCCTCCTCTCACCTAAGACTGTGTGCTACATTACAGGGAGAGACTATTTTTAAATGAAAACCAGTTCATACCAGTTCAGCTCAAATGACTGACAGACACAATGGACCTGGTTCTCCACTGCCTGGCACCTTATGTAGTCTTCCACCCCGCCTCCCGCTGTAAAATGAGTGTGACATCCACATTAAATGCTACCGTATTGGGATGGCAGAGCTTTACACCAGCTTTCTACTTAGTTCATATATAGACTGTAATCAAATCACATCTTAACCTTCTTTTTGTTAAAATAACTAGATTGAGCTCCTTGAGTGTCTCTCTATAAGGCATGTTTTCTAATCCCTTAATCATTCCTGTGGCTCTTCTCTGAACCCTCTCCAATTTATCAACATCCTTCTTGAATTGTGGACACCAGAACTGTGACAGGGTAGTCTGCCCCACAAGGTCAGTATTGCTACTAGTCAATCCACCTGGCGTGGCTCTTTAAGAATAGGAAGGACCAATTATAGATACAAGGACCTCTCTCCCAATATCTTCCAGGAAATGGTCACAGGAGTAAGTAGGGGTTGGAAGGAAAGCCTGATATGGTTTCTTTAAGGAACCTGGGCCAGGAGACTTCCCGGGAAGGAGGGTACAAGTTGTTTCTTTCTCCTAACCAATTGGGGATGAACTTGGAGAAGATACCATAAATACAGCCCTCAGCCTCATATCATGACAGATGTATGTAGTATCCAGGGAGTAAGAAAAGTCCTGCAGGGTCCTGAGTTAGCAGGGAGAAGACAACTCACACAGCCTGAGAAGGGCCATCTAAAGGAGAAGCAGCTGGCCTAAAGTATAACTCCAGCCCTAAGATGGAGATCTAGATGGCTCGAGTCTTAAGGAGAGGGACAGAGGGATTGTCCGAAAAACAACCCAGCTCCAGGAGGAGATCTGGGATCTCCTGAACAAGGGATGAAACAGACCAGGACTCTTACATTGACCAAGAGTGAATGTGAATTTGAGTGGCTAAATAAGTGAGTTACCTTCTGTAGAATAAGTAAATAAATCAGACCCCACAAAGAGGTGTTTTGGTAATTGTTGTCTTGGTAATTGGTAATTGTCTGTAAAGACCCAAGGGCTTTAAGAGCAACATGCCTGCAGGGCCGTGACAGACCAGAAGGGGACATATTGCAGAGGAAGGCCCTCCAACAGTCAGCATTTCAAAGAAAGGTTCACCAGAATTTTTTTTAACATGGGCAAAATGATGTTTTCTCCCCACTCTCATCCTCAGAAATGGCTGAACAGTTTTGTATGAAATTTTCAAAATATAATGTAATATAATAATAATTAATAAGCCTGACCGAGACACCTGACACGGCGAATTTCAGTCCAAATGATTAAAATTTGGCAAAGTTGTAAGCAACTGAAAAAATACTCCTATAATGGGAAATGTCAGGCAACCTTAATAATAGGTAGTGCTCCCAACGCTGCCTATAATTACGCTTGATTAATATCAGTGTAGGCAGAAATTGGGGCTGGGGGTGGGAGTGGGGGGTGGAATTTTCAAATGCAAAAACAGCAGTTAGGCCCCTAACTTCTATTCAGCAACAATCGAACCTGGGCACCATTTGTGCTTCTGACAGTTTCCCCCTTGTCCATAGTTAGAAAAATGACTACACATCTAATGCACTATGGGCTTGATCCTGCTCCTATTCAAATCAATGGGAAAACGCCCATCAGCTTGAATGGTGCAGGATCAAACCCTCTCTGTGAGACTCTGAATCGTATCTTACTAACAACAACAACAAGATGTTACTTCAGATGACACTGCAGACCCAGTGTAACTACAGCAGTGTGAGCTGTATTCTATTCTGCTTCCCATCATCAATGAATGATCAGCTAATTTCTAATTGCAGAATCTCCCTTAATGGTAGTGATGATGTAAAAGACAGCAAGAACATATTTTTGATATTCACAAATACAGGCTGACTGTGCAGCATGGACAACTGCAGTGTTGTCTTTTCACATCTGAATTGTATCATCTGGATATGGGTGTCACAGTAATTCTGCCCTTCTCAGTACAAACATTCAAATTTTATCTTTTTAAAAAATGCTGTAGAGATGAATCAATGGGATCGGTTAGTGCAGAAGGATTTCTAAATAGATCTTTGAATTATAAATGTCTCCTTTTTTAAAAGTCCAGGAACATGGAGAAGAAATGTTAAAAGTAAGAAACACTTGTACTGAGATTATTACAGTGTGTATGAGTGATTTATTAATTAGTGGTATAGCCTGCTCTTCATCCATGCATAGATAGCTATTCTCAGCGCTATTGGGTAAACTGCATAATGTGAAAACATCAAAAGGTGACTAGGCTGTTATGCTGGCAAAAGGAGTGATCAATAGAAAAGCATTTAAAAAGTATACTCACTATGGTGTCACAGCTGGCCGTGGGATTAAAAAAAATGAGTTATGAGGACTGGATCAACATTTTGTCTTAACAGATATACTGCGTAGGGAAATGCTTATTGGATATAACCGCTGCACAGTCAGGGCCGGCTCCAGGCACCAGCCCAGCAAGCAGGTGCTTGGGGTGGCCAACGGAGAGTGGGGCGGCACAGCCGGCTCTTTGGCGGCAATTCGGGGGTGGGTCCCTCACTCCCTCTCGGAGCGAAGGACCCACCGCCAAATTGCCAGCGAAGACTAAAGCGCCAGCGGTAAAGCTGATCGCGATCGCGGCTTTTTTCTTTTTTTTTTCCTGCTTGGGGCAGCAAAAACCCTGGAGCCGGCCCTGTGCACACTTTACATATATGTTTACCAGTCCTCAGGGAGGTTCAAATTTGCTACATTTGGAACTAATTCTGCTCCTATATACAGAATCCGGAGACGCTTACTGTCAACACAATACCTATGGATATCCTGAATGTTCTTAATGGACAAGCCCCAGAAGTAATAACCTGCAAGATGGTTTACTTTCGCTGTGTTACCTTTGGAAATATCACAGAGTTGTTCTCTCTTAATACTACTACGCACCTCTGAAATGGGAGTTTAGCATTGTCTACTGACCAAAGATGCCTATTTAGCAGAAAAGAAAGATATGCTCTTTTTTCCTGTTGAAGGTCTGCCCCCCAAAGTTGTTCAGAGAGTATATTCCCTTTAGAGAGACATGCCTCCTCTTCCTTTCCATAACTTTATGAGATTTTTGTCAGTGATATTATTCAAATATATAAAAATATTGTCAGATACAGCAGCCTTGAAGAAGAGAATTCCTTGTCTTCCCCCATCCACAGACAGCATTACACAAAATGGTGTTATTTTGGAAGGATATATTGTTTTCTGGTGTGGAGGCTTTTTGGTTGGGGATGGCTTGCTGTCCTACAAAGATATTAACTATTGCTAGAAGAAGGATGTTAGAGTAGACAGACCAACGCCCTAATCCAGTGTAGCAAATCTCAGTTCCCTAAACAAACAGGTTTTCAGAATACATCAGCTTCTTAACAAGACCATTCCATTAATGATACTTAATTAGATGCCACTGTTCCAAGCACGAGAGGGTGCTTCTAGTGACATCCTATAACACTAAGTAACTCAAACAGAGTATCACACAGTCTATATCTAGAGATGGGTGGAAATGAAGTGTTTGAGTTAGCTTGTATCCCGCGAACAGCCTCACTACTTACTGTGACAGATATGGCAATTTCCTTCAGCAATCTGGACAAACATTCTTGAATTAAATTTAAGTATCTTAGGAGCTCAATGTATTAAAAATGCAAATGTTCCTGTGTCACTGCGGGATTGTTGTAACCCTAACAGCACCAGTGCCAAAGGGCGAGGAGTTCCCTTGTATGTAGCAGTGTGTCTCAGCCAGCCTGACCAGCTCAGTGCACCGCACACACTTTTGTCATATTTAAAAGGTATCTAGTAATATATCATTAATATTCTTGCATTATGTACATACTATTAGCATGCAAAAAATATACAGATGTGCTGGAAATATGCCTGAGCCCAGTTGGTCCCACACAAAGGGATGTTGTTTCTCAGGCTTGACTGTGTCTCCAATGTAAATTAAGCAATGAAAAGCACATTTACATGTAAAGTGAAGAAAGCCATCAGGAAAGCAAGTGGGTGAAGATGATCATGTAATCTCAACAGAGGACAGAAACTGCACCCCCAGGAAGCCTTCCTGCCTCCTGAAAGAGGTCAATGAACTTTGGGAAGATATAAGTCAGGGGGAGGCAACCTATGGCACATGTGCCAAAGGCAGCATGCGCCAAAGGCAGCATGCGAGCTGATTTTCAGGGGCACTCCCACTGCCCAGGTCCTGGCCACCAGTCTGGGGGGCTCTGCATTTTAATTTAATTTTAAATGAAGCTTCTTGAACATTTTAAAAATCTTATTTACTTTAGATACAACAATAGTTTAGTTATATATTACAGACTTATAGAAAGAGACCTTCTAAAAACGTTAAAATGTATTACTGGCATGTGAAACCTTAAATTAGAGGGAATAAATGAAGACTCGGCACACCACTTCTGAAAGGTTGCCGACCCCTGATATAAGTGAAGGCAAAATGTCATTTGATCATCCTTCACTTGAGGTGAGAAAAAAACCAAGCGCTTTGGGCTCTGTTTTAGATTCTGGCTGAAGACTGGCCAACCAGGCTGGAAGAATGACTGTGGTGCAAAAAGCACTTTGAACAAAAGATTGTTTGTTAAGTTAGATTTTAGTCTTAGAAGCATATTTTTACTTTTGTTTATTTTAGCCATTCCTATGTTCTAGTGTTAATAAATTTGTTTTATGGTTACTATAAACCATCTTAGTGCTGAGTATTTGAATGGACACTTTGTTAACCGTAATTAAGCTAACAGGCTGCTGTGTACTGTCTCTTAAAGGAGCAGCAAATTTGCAATGGTTTTGTCAATGCTATGGTAAGAGAGACTGAGCACTGCAAAGAAATGCTTTTGGGGAGAACTTGGGGCTGGAATAGTTGTTGATGTCCCCCTGAAAAGAGTAACAGGGTGGTGGAAGCCGGGGTAAGACCTTCTTGCTTGTAGGCTGGCTGTTGGTATCAAAACTGTGAGCCACAGCAGAATAGCATTTAAGGTACCTAGAATTGCAAGGCAAGTGTTGACTGAACCCCTTACTGGACTGAGTAAACCCCAAAACATCATAGTTGTATGTAACTTTTCTAGGAAATGTGACTAATGTGGACCTTGGGAAGTGTTATGAGCTTCAAAGGACTCTTTGAAACAATGTGCTAGACAAAGTTAAGTGGGATTCCTAGGAAATACTTGGGAGGAAGGGAAGGCAACTTCTCACCTCTGGATCCATCTTTTGAAGCTACACCTTGTGGAGAAACCCATTGGCTGCTGATCACCTGTTATATGAGGACCAGACCAGATGCTCAAACTAGACAAAAGTGAGACTCACAGATTCATGGATGTGCTTGTTCTGAGCTAACAGCTGTATGAACATGTGACTACAGAAAAAAATCTTTGGTGGGGTTTGAAGGACTGTTCACTGGACAGAGTCCTTGCTGGAGCTGGGCTGATCTCTGATAAGCTTAGTAGCTTGCATGTAGGTTTTTATTGGTTTTAAGGTTTTCGCTAATGCTTTTCACTTATGAATAAGTGTATGTGCTTAGAAAAAGTGGTGTGATAACTTATAACTATGGCAATTACACTGTTTAAAGACCCCCGCGGAGAAAAGCAGAGCTGGCCTGCTTAGGCAGTCTGACCTTGCTGGGAAATTCACAGTGTAGGCAGGGAACTGTGCAGCCTCAGAATACCCTGTGTGACACTGTCTGGAATCTGGAAGACACCTTAGGATATTATGAATACCAAATACTAAAATGAATACTAAAATTGCGATGAGTTGTGCCAGATATGCCATGTAAGGTATCTGCAAAAAATGTTATAATTTGCCAGGTATGATAATCTCGTTTATGTGTTTGTATCACCTTTGTATTGTAAGCTATATGTATGGTATGTCTGTGCATCTGGATAACCCCCAGACAGACTGGCATTAGCACTGCCTAGCCTCCTTGACAGTCCATCAAGGGACATCAGCTATACAGTTGACCCATTGAGAGAAGGCAAGGAATACACCTTATGACTTAGCAATGCATGCAGGGGCATGCCTATGAATAGAGCTCTAAAGCTTCCAGGCCATGTGCTGGGCAGCTTGTGTTTGGAACAAAGAAAATCAAAGTGCATGGCTAAAAAATTATAAAAATCAGCTGCATCTTCTCCATTTGGTCTTCATTCCTACTTCTGACCTCTGGAGTAACCTTCCTTCAAACAAAGGACTGTATGTCACATCCAGGCATTGGATGTATTCCAGAGGGACTTTCAAGACAACAAACTCACCAATACTGATAGAAACCTGATGGACTTTGAAGTCTTTATATGTATGTGACTGTTTTAACATTTAACATTTCTCTTCTTGTTCTTTCTTTTTTCTTTATAATACACCTTCAGATTTAAACAGTAAAGGATTGGCTGGCAGCATGGTATTTTGGATAAGATCCAAACCCATACTAACCTGGTATCGTCGCTGACCCTTTGGAGTCAGAAGAACATTTTGTATATGTGATCTGAGTTTTTTTAATAACTTCTCACTGTATTGGACCTAATGCTGATTGGGAGCCAGAGAACTGGAATGCAATAAGGGGACTGTGTGATTTCTTTTTTGCTTCTTGATAACCAGTGTGGGGATCGGAAGCACAGTCTGTGACTGATTGGGGGGTTTAACTTCAATGTTACCCTGCAGTCTTGGGAGTATCTGCTCTCCCTTTTGCAGCCTGCCCTGACCGTAGCATTTCCAGTGAGGGGTGCCCAAGGCACAACGGGTCATACCATGGTCAGGAGAGAGGGGGAGATGTAGGTCTACGCCCAAGAGAGAGGACAACTGGGGAGCTGGAAGCCTGAGAATGGATGTCCTTGCTAGTTCACAAAGGGGGAATACTGGTGAAGTTGCCCTGAACGGTGACAATTATCATGTGTGTACTGAGCACCAAGGATGGCTGAGGATGTCAGATAAAATCAGGACATTAGTATCCATTTACCAAAGTTTTCCAGTTCACAGATGTCTGTCCAACAAGTTTTAGTTTCAGGGGGAGTTAGTCAAATAATAAAATAAGCCACTTTACAGTATGTATTGAACAGGAAATAGGTGAATATCCCAGGATCTGTGCTTTTAACCCCACGACAAATGTATCATGATCCTGATCCAAAATCCAATAGTCAATAGGAGTCATCACATTGATTTCAGTGTGCATGAGAGCAGGTCTCAGTATCCTAGATGCCCTGGAGTCACTCACTGCTGCAAGTGCTTGAGTCATTAATTTGACATTTCATTTCCGTTAAACATTGTAAACACTAGTACATAATCTCTGCATAAAACTTCACATCTATTAGAAGATTACCTGTTTAGATTAAGGTCTGTTTGGCTATTGATAGTTCTTACTTCTAATGGGTTGCTTGTTGTCTTTGCCAGAATAATTAGATTTCCATACAAAATGATCAGATTATTTTATGCATACACTAAAATCCCCTTACTACTGGTTACTCAGCCCACCATACAAGGACCAGACAATGGTAAGGTATTTCTTAAGGTTGATCTTACCAGTGTGAAAAGAGAGTTTATATGAACCCTGGTATTAAAAATGTCAAAAATAGTCACAAAAATAATCAGAACATATTTGAAGGAAGCAGCAATAAACAGGCAAAAAGTTTACAAGGAAATAATCCCAGGCAAGGTATACTCTCAGATGATGCCATTTATTCTTTGCAATGAGATCTTTGACAATGAACCTGTTTCTCATCCACCACGTTGTGCATTTTTTTGTTTTTTTGAAGAAGGGTCCATCTGTGATATGAAGTGTTTCCTCAAACAAATAGAGCATGAACTGTCAGCGTATTCTTTTTTAAAAACTTAGAACTGAAGAAAGGGGTGCATACAGGAAAGGCAGCAAAGGGCTATAAAAATATCTTTAAAACGGACACAAAAGCACTTTTCCCCTCATGAGATAAGAAATGGCTGGAGGAGCTACCTGGCACAAAGTTATAGGCCATTTTTTATAGGTCATTTATTTTATCACAAAATGTCATCCCAAGAAAACAAAGTTCAAGATTGAAAGGTTAGGTGACATTTCCTTATGTTCTATGTGTTTTTTATGTTTTTGTTCTCATGTTTGAAAAGCTGAGCGTAAATCACTTTCTATATTTTTTGGCTGCATCTTCCTGAGTCTTATCAACACATGGAAGCCAGATCTATGATCCATCAAACATTATTTGAATCTTTCATTTTTCTTCCAGTACTTTTCAACTGTTCCCCCTTCCCAACTAAATTAATATTTTTGTTGTAAAAAAAAGATAGATGAGCACATCAAACGATGACAGAATCCTTAATAGCATAGCATTTCCAAGGCCAATCAACTATTTTTTAAATCTGAATTATTGGTGACCTTTTTGTGAAACTTCTGTATAAACACAGTAAAGAAATCCCCCTGATTTGTCGGCTTCACTTTGAAATGCCTATTTCTACTTTTACTATTATTTATTGCTTGAATGGAATTTTTTTTTTAAATGTGGGGTAGAATAAGAACCATTTCCTTTTAGAGTGTTTGTCTTTACATATAAGCTACTCTAGAGTCACCAGCAATTTTCTAGTGTAGTATGGTAAAGTAAAAATACTTCAAAATGTAATTTTTTTTCATGCAGTTGCAGACCTCACACTTGAACTTTTTAAAGAAAGATCCATTTTTATTTCAGTTTTGGTTTACATTAGAAACCCAACCTGTGTAATAAACTAATTACAAACACTTGTTAAGGTATTCTATATTCTTGGGGGCCAGTCCTCCTTAAGAAAGTCATTGGGAGAGCTTGTTTTCCTACTGAGACCAAAACTCTTTCTCCATCTATCAATGTAAACAAACAAACAAAAACACAGAGAAAGAATGTGCTAAATAACCTAACAACAACCCAAATTCTACTGCATTCTTGGCCTGGACTTCAGCCTTTTACGGAAAAGAACCATTTTACCATAAAGACAAAGGATGAAAGGAAATGAAATTCTACTCTTTAAAGTTAGTACAGTTAATAGCAAGTAAAGCATTATATTTTCCAGCATAGATGGCATGTTTACTTACAGTAATTATTACAATAAAAATGCATTCAATTATAATGGAGTCTGGGGTCTATGCTGAAAAGGAAGAGGTTCCAAATAGCCACACATCGTTTTTCTGCAAACCTCCCTAAAGCTCATTGTTAAGTTAATGCACATGGCTTTCAAAGTCCAGTCTCCTCTGTGATCAAGACAAACTAGCAAAGCAGCAAAGAATTAATGGCCAGATCAGATCATTTGGATCTCTTCTAGCCTGTGAAGAAGGGCAAGAGCAAGGAGGGCAATCTCTGTGGCCCCAGGCCTCTGTTCCTTTGAATGTGTGCCTTTCCATAGACCATAGGTGGCCTGGCTTGAGACTGTGCATTGTCTTAATCACCCAACCATCAAACTCTGAAAATCTGCTGAAAATGTAATAGAATCTAAGCTTCTCCATGCTAAGGGATCCCCATTTATGGATGATTTCTAGGAGATATGACTACAGCTTACAAAGCACAAAGCCATACAGGCAGTGGGATTGGGGAGAACCACAGTGGTTGGGAGACAACATGGACTGTGGTACTTCAGTGTAGATGGGGTTTGGCCCTTTAGGGAGCCATTAGAGCTGTGTGGATCTCAGGGGATCCACAGGTTCAGGGAGCCAAAGCAAATGGCTGATTCATGGCGGGCAAACACTGCCTCCTGAAGAAACAATCTGAGGGAAACTCCACAAGGGTAACTTAGTGACATTTTGTTTCCCTCCATCCCACCTGTGTTTTTCTCCAGTAGGGGATGATCTGGTCCTAAATTATTTGTGCTCTGTAATGTAGAATTCTAACAGGAAGTGCACATCTCCTCTTTTGTGTGTCGTATCATTTAATTAGGCACTGTCATGGATGCTAGACCCTAAACTTATATGTCATGGATGCTAGACCCTAAAATAACTTCTTTATTTTAACTGTTGGCAAAGTCTTTGCAATTCTATATATGTGATTTTATTTCAAAACATGCACAAATAAAGCAGTCCCATGAACTATACACTCATGGCCAGACCAATGATAACCAACTGGGTGGACCCTCAGAGGAAGCAGTATTGTCAAGCCCGAGCATTCAAAAATCATGAGTCAGGCTCCCTAAAGTAACAAGATTTTTTAAAATAGTAAATGTTAGTTTCATTTTTAATGCCTTCTAGTTTTTAACCCTTTAAGGTTTATGTTTTCAAGCTTTTTTCTTCAACCACAAAGGCTAGAAATTTAGTTTATTTTAAAAATGAAAGCTGAGATTCTCAGTTAATCACAGCTCCAGGAGCTGGAGCTTTCAGAAAAAATCCAGATATTGTGAGAGTTGCAACAAAATTGTGAGACTTGGCAAAACTGAAGAATTTAGATTGGTCTATAGATAGGATATGTACTGTAAGGACGCATATTACTGCATTGTCTCTGCCCATGCAGTAGGAGTGTATTCTTCCCATCACACAGAGATGTATATCACCTAAAGACGAGTTCTGTGTAAGCTCGAAAGCTTGTCTCTCTCACCAACAGAAGCTGGTCCAATAAAAAATATTACCTCACCTAGCCTGTTTCTCTATGTATAGTTGTCATTTAAAAAAAAAATCAATAAAATGTAATAAAAAAAAGAAAAGGTTGGAGCCCAGAGCTACAGTAAATGCTACTGGCTTTCTATGCATGACCAGTTAGGCAGGGCAGACTAACAAGTCGCAGAGCACTGATAAAAGGGTGTATTGTATAGGGTTCTAATAACTGGTGACAGAGTGTGGTCACTGTCCCTTTAGTGTCTGCAAATTTGCAATGTTCTGTTGGCTGAGTTGCAGTTGGGTTTGATTCTGGATGTGGTACCCAAGAATGAAGAGGTCTGGATAGCTTGTAAATAAATACTTACCCACTGTGCTAAAGGGAATAATATTGGTTACTTTATTTTTCTGAAGTTAAATAAAAAGTCATATTTGTCTCATTGCATTTCAAGATGTATACCAAAGTTTAAAGTTCTTTTGGCATTGAGGAACCTTTGAGGGAAGGAAAACCTTAAACCAAGAGGCTGGAGGCTACGTGAGCAATAAGGAAGGCAGATTACTGGCAATGAACTCTTAACAGGTTTGGAAGACTATTCAAATTAGGACCTAGGGAAAGCAAGCAGGTGATGTGGGTGCCATGAAGAGCCAAGAGGGGGGAAAAAAAAAAAAAAACATGTTAAGATCTGTATTTCTAGCAGCAAAGGAAATCAAGGGAGATGTGCTAGAGGTGTTGATCCAAGGAAGAGCAGGACTTCAGTTGAAGCAGCTAAGTAGTAATAGCCATACTGCTATAAACCGAACATATAGACAGATGCTTGAAATTTAAGACCAGGAACAATGTGGAATGCATGGCCTTGGAAAAGAAGAGACACATTAGTGGTGTATCCAAGAGGTGGTGGGAATGATAAAAGTAAACAAGCAATGTTGATCTCTGGCTATAATGTTTGATAATTTGTAAAAAGATGGACTATGGGGAAAGTTGCATTATATATAAAGGAAACCATGGATTCTAAGGAAAAATCATATGAGGAACGAGATGGACATAGAACAGAATCTACCTGGTTACCAATCTGAAGTAGCAGGGGACATTCCTAGTCAAAGAACAACATATTTATAATAAATATTTAGAAAAGTAAATGTCCTTGCCATGGCAGGAGAAGAGATCAGATTTGCACCTATTAATTCAGCAAAAGGTCCATATTGGGCAAACACAACGGGATGTTCAAATTGCTTGGGCAAGGAGCATTTGCCTTGTGACTGTGATCTTTATTTGACTTTTATGTCCCAAACCAAGAAAGAAAGTTTCCCAGTGAAAAGGGATGCTATTTTATGTCACATAGAGTTAACCTATAGAATTCACTGCAGCAGGCGGTCAGACTCAAATAATCTGGTGAGATTTTGTGACTGAGTGCTGGGCAACGGCAACTGCTCCAGCTCTCTGGTCACTGCAACTCCACTTAGTTGCTTCAGAATAGACTTGATTAAGAAGTTCCTAAATGATGGATTGGGATGGGCTGAAGAAAGCTAAGAGGCTAAATATCTCTGTAGGCAGAAGGCAGAAAAGACACAGGAAGGAAGTTCAATGGGGGAGGAAAGAGGAGAGAGAGAAAGAGAAGCTTTCAGAACCCAAATGGATCTCCCAGGAGGAAGATCCCTTCCATCTCTCTCCTCCTTGGTCAAGAGAGTTAAGGACTATATATTATTATAAATACAGGCTGCACGAGTTTGTGAAGATGGTGGGAAGAATACTGTGAAATAAACCACACAAAGTGCTTACCAGAAGGATGTCTACAGGCTGAGTGTGACTTGAAAACAGAGAGGAGTAGGACCCCGCCCTGTCACAGATCTACAGAGGGATAAATAATTTCATATGCACCAAAACCAATTGTATAGTTAAGCTAACAACCATCAAGTCCCTGAATGCAAACTAGCCAAATTTTGTGTAATCATAGTAGAAGCTGATAGCCTGCAAGGATCAGGAAGGTTTTTTTTTTTTTTATCCTTTGTGCTCAGTACCTTGCACAATGAGCTGCATATATCATAACTGGGGCGAACATTGCCTTCCGTCAAAATTATCATGTATTGAGCTGTGCTTGAGGCAGGATACTGGACTAGGTCAGACTATTGGTCTGAGCCCATAAAGAAGCAGATTGAATTTTCAGGATTCCTAGTGTTTATTACAAACATTACATATTTTTAAATTGTAACAATACCTTTAAAGGGTCCAGTTCTGCATTGGCTTTGTCAAATATTCATTGTATTTGCCATTATTCCCAAATAATGACTTCCGTACTGGCCCTATAGAGTCCCTTCCATCATATGAATTTCAGCATAGAACAGAAGGAAGAGTCTTACAAAATCTGCACATTCAAAGTACAGAAAGTTCAAAGCAGCAAAGTGTTTAACTTTCAAGGACCTAATCTAGCTCCCAACTAAATAAATGGCAAAAATTCCATTAGCTCCAGTGGGATCATGATCAAGCCATGATGCTTCCCAAGGTAAACCGGGTTGTAAGGCACCTCACCCCCACCTGCTGGCAGCGGGAGGAAGTTTTGTCCATGTCAGCTGGAGATCAGCTCCTTGAAACCACCAGCCTCTGGAAATATAAGCACTGCCTTCCAGGCCTCCGAGGCTTCACACTGTCTGTGCAGGTTAGCACTGGGCACATGCCAACCTCTCTAGTGCTCAGATCCTGTACATGTCAGCTTGTAAGATTCAACTCAGGATCACCATGCCACGTTAGATGTATATATGGATATATAGATATAATGAAAACAAGAATAAATTTATCAAAGAACAGAGATCCAAATAGGAGAGTGAGAATACTGGAAACAAATGGTTACATATAAAACAAAATTATAATGTGCTTTCTAGAGCTTAAATTTAACTAACAAGGCATTCCCCATATCCTACAAGATATCTTACCCCAAGTCCTTTTCCCAGCATTTTCAACTAGGTTGGCAGTGATTCTTTCCCTTAAGATCAAGCCCACTGGTGACTTGTCCTCACAGATTGAAGGAATAACTGGAAGTTCATCTGCAGTCCAGATATAGTTTCAGAAGATCATTGTCTTACTCCTACACAGGATAATCCCACCTGTTTTATTTTTTTCCTGTGACCTCCACAAGCTATTGATTAGCATTTGATTCAGACTGTAAATGGGCATCCATTGTGAACCATGCAATATTTAATCTGCATATAACCAGTCAGTGCGAGATAAGCATCTCTTTCTCCTGGCTGACGGGAGTATGTGGAGCAACTTTTCATGACTTGCCTTAACTCACTGACCTAGAAAACATAATTTTTAGTATATATACACATTTTCCATACGTACATGTCACAATGCTGTGTGACACAGACTTTCTTTAGAGATCTTACGACATGCTTTGGTGGACTAGTAGGTTGAAGCCTGACCAGGGATCTCTGTAACCCTTGTGTACCCCAGTATCCTCTACCAGCTGTCATCAAAAGGCTCTTGGATCAAACACTGCCTCCAGTGCTCTGCAGTATGAGTGTCACATTAGGACGGCAAGCCTTGACAAAATTATTTCCCCCTTTGGCATATTTATGAAAAGTTCCTTATCATGATTTAGTCTATTAAATCAATTTATTATTTTACAGAAACCATTTACTCCTAATAGTAATACCTCTTTTGGAATTACTTGCTTCAGGAGCACAGTATGCTTTGTATTAGGTCTGATTGCTCAATGTGGCTTGAAGGAAAATGTATCCACATTTTAAATTTGATTGAATTGTTCTTTATCTTTGAGAAGACAGCTGAAGATGAAATACATTGTGTCGGCCGTTAGCTGCTGTTCCATTATCACATACTAACGTTATCTGATTCCTTTTTTTCTCTTTAATATGGAAGTTTTAATTTTGATAGACTGATCTGAGCATCAGTAGATTTATAAATCAACAGGAAAAGAATCTTGAATGCAGGCTATGAACCTTTCAGAGAAAGAAAGGAAGCGAACACAATAATGTTTTTCCTTACAGATGGCCTTTAATGAGAATGAACAACAGTATGGGTACTCAGTACCCATAAATGCCATTGCAGGAAAGTATATTTGAAAGTATTTATGAAAACAAATATTTAGGGACATATTCTGCCCTCAGATGCATACAGGGATCCCATTGACCTCACTCAGAGCCATATGCCCAAATCTCAGGAAAAAATCTGATCCAAGGCAACTTTTTCAAACAGTGGGCCAAATTCTGCCCTCACTTACACATGCACATGCACAGCTCTCCACAGCTTTTCATCACTAGTCTGTGTAGTGTATGTATACAGTATAGTAGTGGTAAATAGTCTGCAGATACAATCTACTATTTTCCCAAAAGTAGGAGGTACAAAATAATGTATTCAGTAGTGTGAAATGTACTCCCACCTTCCTCAAGTCTGTCAGTCACTTCATAGCTGTGCCCAAACCAAGCAGACTCACAGTGAAATTCTATCCCAAGTGCCACTATGACACATCTCAGAAAACAACATGATCTCAGATAAATAATAGGACAGATTTAAAAAATATCCATGAATTTGGCTGAAATTTGCTAGAACTGGTCTCAACTGAGTAGTAATAAAAAAAAAAAAAAAGACTGAGCAAAATCCATTAATCCAGTTTAGTCAAACCATGTAATGATGCACATTGGAAAACATAATCTCAACTATACATATAAAATGATGGGGTCTAAATTAACTGTTACCACCCAAGAAAGAGATCTTGGAGTCATTGTGAATAGTTCTCTAAAAACATCCACTCAGTGTGCAGCAGCAGTCAAAAAAGCAAACAAAATGTTGGGAATCATTAAGAAAGGGATAGATAATAAGACAGAAAATATCATATTGCCTTTATATACATCCATTGTACGTCCACATCTTGAATATTATGTGCAGATGTGGCCACCCATCAAAAAAAGATATATTGGAATTGGAAAAGGTTCAGAAAAGGGCAACAAAAATGACTAGGGGTATGGAACAGCAGCCATATAATGAGAGATTAATAAGACTCGGACTTTTCAGCTTGGAAAAGAGAGGACTAAGGGTGGGGTATGATAGAGGTCTATAAAATCATGGCTGGTATGGAGAAAGTAAATAAGGAAGTGTTATTTACTCCTTCTCATAACACAAGAACTAGGAGTCACCAAATAAAATTAATAGGCAGCAGGTTTAAAACAAACAAAAGAAAGTATTTCTTCACATAATGCACAGTCAACCTGTGGAACTCTTTGCCAGAAGATGTTGTGAAAGCCAAGACTATAACAGGGTTCAAAAAAGAACTAGATAAATTCATAGAGGATAGGTCCATCAATGGCTATTAGCCAAGACGGGCAGGGATGGTGTCCCTAGCTTCTGTTTGCCAGAAGCTGGGAATGGGCGATAGGGAATGGATCAGCTGATGATTACCTGTTCTGTTCATTCCCTCTGAAGCACGTGGCATTGGCCACTGTCGGAAGACAGGCTATTGGGCTAGGTGGACCTTTGGTCTGACCCAGTATGGCCATTCTTATGGTCTTATGACCTCATGATGAAAAATTATATAGTTTTCCATTTATGTAAATAAAATAAAATAATAATCTAATTATTCTGCACACACATAACCCAAAGCCGAACTTTTCACCTAAAACTTTGCAAGTGGTTAGTCCTAACATAGTTGCCATACAAATTAGAAAAAAGAATTGCATTGTTATGTATGGGTGTAGAACAAAATTTATACCAAGTTTAGGCTTGTAATACTATTAAAATTACTGTGGAGTGACGTAAACAGATATCATAGATAAGCCATAACTGTAGTTTGGAACTAGTACATCACAGCAAAGTGGCATTGGTGGGTATAGGTTCCCTTTGATAACCGTATGTGCAGGGCTGGCGCAACCCATTAGGCGACCTAGGCAGTCCTGACATTTGGAGGGTGGCAACCGCGGTATTTTGGGGGCTGGACCTTCCGCCGCCTCTGTCGGGGGCGCCATTTTGGGGGCGGGACCTTCAGCCGCCTAGGGCGCCAAAAAGGCTGCCAGCGCTCCTGCGTATGTGGATGAATACTTGGATGTGGGCCTGTCTGACACTGTTAATTTGCACTTGGTCATGTACTTAAATTCATGACAGAGGTTACTCTAGTTAACCATATCCTCACAAAACCTGTGTCTGGACACCTTTTAAAGTCTACATGGTAAATTAACACAAAAGAGTGGATTGCTAGTTGTAAGAGGAGAGAGCCTGGATTATGTGGGATGACAAAATTCCTGTCAGAATGGAGGAACTGGTGGGGGAGGCTAGCTCTGGGGCAGAAGTGGTTGTAGTAAGGGGGATACCTTATCAGAAGGTGGCAACCTGTGGGACAAGAGAATCCCCCTAAGAAGGTTGCCAGCATTGGTGGAAGGGGCAGGAATGTGCTGGGCCACTGTGAACACAACATTAAACTATAGTGGTACCATTAAAATAGACAAAGGAAAGTGTCAATTGATTTTAATCAAACTTAACTACTTATATTCAGGGCCGGACTTATGAGTGGGCAATGTGGGTGACCGCCCAGGGTGCCCTCGTTGGGGAGAGGGGGGCACCTTGGTCAAGAGGCTGCAAAAGGGCACTGAGCTCCTACGTAATTATTAATAGCCATGCCCACTTGGGAGGCGGGGTAAAGGAGGCTGCAGGGTGGGAGCCAGGAACTCACACACATCCCCTCCCAGCAGCATGACACCAGCAGTGCTGCCACCATGCTACCTGCTGCTCAGGGAGCCTGGGCAGGAAACGGGCACCTGAGCTCACTTTGCCCACCTACCTGCCCTGCTCAGAGAATGAGCTCTTCCTCTATGACACCTTCCCCAAGGGATTCCTGTGAGGGATGGGCAGCAAGTTTGCCCATGGCACCATTTTCCCTAAGGCCATCCCTGCTTGTATCAGTGATATTCTCAGTGTCTGTGAGAAATGAAAACAAAATTTGCATATGTGGTCATAAAAATCTTGCCACACTGCTTTAGGATTCCTGAAAACAGGAATTTCAAACAACCAGCAGAGACAGCAGGTGTTAGCCAATTAGTTTCCCCCAGGTGCATTGACCAGTTTATTGATGAGACTATCAAATGAACTAATAAATGTATTAGTCTTCCAAAAGAAATGCAGCACACACACCAAGTTATGCATGAATTGTATGGCATTTAACTGCAGTTTTTCCATCTGTCCTGGTCACTATTGACTGTGCACATGTGTCTATTTATGCATGATCACATAATGAAACTATATTTAGGAACTGGAAATCATTTAACTCACTAAGTATGCAGGTGGCATGAAATCCAAGGTATGAAATAACAGATGTGATAGCTAAATACCCAGGATCGTGTCATGATTCATTATTTGAAGACAGGCTCATAATTCACAGCTTTTTGAATATGGTGATATTCAAAGTAGTTAGCTTTTTAGGTAACTATTTTAAAATTTTAACTATAAGCAAAATGAATTGTTTTGCTGTAAACCTTTCTTTATGCATAGAACAGAAGTTACCCACTCAAAAACTGTCTAATTATTTCCTTTACAACGTCCCCAAACTCCCATAAAAATAAATTAAAATTAGTCCCATAATCTTACCAGTTCAGCTAATGAAAGAACTTAAGTCTTCTTAAAAATCAGATTCAAATGCCTAGACATCTGGTGGAATGTTATTATGCTGCCCTCAAAAAGTCTGGGAGATATTCCCAACATGCTATTCTTTGCATAATATTGCCATCAAAAATAGTCTATCTAGGCAGAAAGTAATGAGTCAAAAAATAATAATTTATCAAAGTCAGAGGAGATACATTTGACCAAACAAGGTAATTTACCATTGAGTCTTGTTAAAGTACAGCCAAACTAGCAGAATACTTGTTAAGGTTTTACACAATTGCATATGAAATCATAAACATCAATCTTAATTTTTTCAGAATCCAATAACATATTATTTGGAATACTGTTTTTCACTTTTACTCTTTCAGAGCCAAAATGCCTTACTGTGAGTCTTTTGTGCAGAAAAAAAATGTGAGCCAATATCATATCATATTTCTCTTCCCGCTTCTGTTTGGTAAAACCTCCCCTTGTAAATGTTGAAATCGATCTAGTCCCTGCATTTTTTACTTGTGGGAGACATTTTTCTGCTGACTATGCTGTTCAGAATAGTACAATGAACATTGTTACTGGTAAGTGTCTCTAACGTTAGCCACGGGATTAATGGCACTATGAACAGAGTCAGCACATTTATAAGAAATTTGTCTCCTTATTTTCCTGCTGCTTCTTAACAATTGGATTTTTTTCTGCCATATTGTGATATATGCCTGCAATTACTTATTTTGTGAAATAATTTTTATTTTCTGTGTGCCTTCTAATTACTAATTAGTTATGACATGACATTCTCTTAGAGAGGTGTAGTCTGGTTGACCAAGGAGCCAAAATCTCCTGAACTCAAGATCCTGAGTTTCACACTTCCTTTGTCTCTGGTCTCGTGGGCTTCCAGAACCCAGGCTCCAGCCCAAGCCCAAAGGTCGATTCTGCAGTTAAACTGCTCCGGACCCTGAGCACCACGAGCCTGAGTCAGCTGACATGGGCTAGCCACTGTTGTTTAATTGCCATGTAGCCATATGTTTAGTTCTAGAAGGGCCTTAAGGAGCAGCCCAGTGTAAGGGATGATGGATACAGCTGTGCCCACCCAGAAGAGTCCTGAAAAGGAATTGTGACTCTTAGGCTCAAGTGTTTCCCTGCTCCTGCTTTGCTCGTGGGATGGAAGTAGCTTACTATCGCCCTTTTCTACGTGTGGTTCACTTCCCACTTCTTACCAGCTTAGCTCTGTTGACACATTGGAGAGGTAAAGCCAAGTCTCTACACCTATCCTGCACTTGCTCAGAAGGGACTACTAGTCAAGTAAACCCTGCTCTCCTCCCACTCCATATGAAGCTGCTCAGAGGGGTGGGGTTTTATTCCTATTTGAGGTTGCATAGGGTCTCGCGGTCTTCTGCCAGTTTTCCATTCTTCAATCCTTGAGGGGGCCATTTAGGGAACTGGGGTAAAAATCTGTCTGGGGATTGGCCCTGCTTTGAGCAGGGGGTTGGACTAGATGACCTCCTGAGGTCCCTTCCAACCCTGATATTCTATGATTCTATGATTCTCCTTTTCTCTTCATTTCCAGCCTTCCCCTTTCTCTTCTTAGCCCTTCTTCTCCATCCTTACAGTCTCTTCCTTCCCTTTCTCTATTCTCCAGCCCTCCATCTATTCTCCTTCTAAAAGACCCAAATTTCTTTTCCCTCTGCCTTTCAATGAGGAGAATAAAAACCTCAGCAGCCATATTTTCTGTCTCCCCCTTCTTCCACTGGAGGAGGAGAAGGAGGAAGAGAATTCACTGGGCCAGTGTCAAATGTACTAGAAATTCAACTCTTTGCTTCCCATGTAGGAGCCAGATGAAGCAATAATTGCAAAAATAGCCAACACACAGTGGAGAAAGAATGATGACTACAACTATGGAAATGCTATAGAGAGAGGCAGAAGTATATATGTAAATAGTTAGTTAAAATAAAGAGTGACATTGACTGGCACATAAGAATACAAAGCATTTTTCATAAGTTAGGTTCAGTAAGGTTTTTGAGGGTATGCACTGCAATGGCGTCTTGAGTGCAACTTTTAATAACTCTGCTTCTATCTCTCACTAGGGCTGTCAAGCCCATGCCTGCCCACCTACCCGCTGTTATTCTTAGCGGAGGACTGGGAGTTGCAGTTCTCAGTGGTCTGGATGACCGCAATCATGAAACAGTGTTTTCAGGCTTTTGATACATGTATGTATGGCCTCCCCCTACATAGCCACCCAAGACAAGCACTAATTAAAGCCACATTCCCTGGTGTTACCAGATTTGCCCGTTACTTTGGGGTACGCTCATTTATTAGGGTTAATCTTCGGGGGGGGGGAGTTCTGTAATTATATTAATGTACTGCTTCTGTCACTTGTGTTTTCTCTACTTCTCCCTTCTGCAAATCCCCTCCCCATGGAGCTATCCTGCAGAATCTAGGTTCCGCAGGGCTGGGTTCCTCCAGCCCCAGAATCAGATGAACACACACACACATTAACAGAGCAAGTCTGAGTGGACTGGGTCAATCAGCACTCTCAAGCTGACCCCTTTTATGTCCCTGGACTCAGTGGGCTGGGTCAAGCAGTATTTCCAAGCTGCCACCCTCATATGCCACAGATACCGCACTGGAATAGAGTAAGCCTGAGCAGGCTGGGTTGAACAGCACTTCCAGGCCGCCACCCTTATATGCTCCTGGACTCAGGAGTCTGGGTAGAGCAAAACTTCCAAGCTGCTACCCTCATATGTCACAGGTTCAGCACGTCCCTATCCCCACTTTCATGTTACAATTGTTCTGGTAGTAACCCACTTGATGCGCAAACCCCACAGTAGTTTGGGCGCTACAGGGATCTTTAGCTTAGGTAAGAGGAGAGTTGCTGCAGAGTAAATGGGGAAGCCAAAAACACAAAAGAGTAAAGCTCAGAGAGAGAGGGAGGAAAGCAACCAGCTTAACCATAAAAGTTATTTATTGAATAATAGTGATAACCACACAAGGAGAGTCTAAACAGACATAACAGTTACATTATTAAAGATTACAAAAACTGATCAAACAAGTCAGGGTTAAAAAGTTATACCTGAGGTAGAAAAGAAAACAGAGAGAAAGAGAGAGAGAGAGAGCGAGCGCGCGCTAGGGTCTCACCACTCCATGAAGCTTGAACTGGTCGGGGTTCCCAGGTGCTGGTGGTAGCTCAGGGTCCTGAGTGCTGGAGATAGGCAGAGCCCCCAATACAATCAGTCAGGAGAAGATGAAGTCCCAGTGGAACTGATGCAGAGTTTGAATCCAGGCATCAGAACACTTGAGCATGGGTTGAGGTTTTTGTAGGGAAACAACAATGGTTCAAGGGAGAACGCTAGATTTGCTTATGGGTAAACTGATGACTCAAAGGTTTTCTTTAGGCTAGACAATAGGAACTGATAATTTCTGGCTATGGGTGGTGATCCTTCAGGGGAGCTTACAATGCAATTAGGCAGCTTCAGTATTTTGGATATCAATCAAGGATTCATTACTAGAATTGGTCTGATAACTGCTGAGCTGGGTGTGTGCAGGCATAGGATCATTAACATCTAGAGCAGAGATCCCCTATGATGCAGTGCTTCTCTGCTTTTCTGATCCCAGAGTTTAGTGCAGGGTTCTTGCCTTGGGATCTCTGTTCTCCATTCTGTATGCTAATAGAGATGTCTCCCTGTCCCATCTTTGATGCAGATGAGGCTAGGGGAGTTGCCTTAATCCTGTCGCCCTTGTCAGGAGGGGTTTAGGTGTGTCTCTCACTGCCTTTTCATTGCTTTCTGTAAGTCTTTCTTCTGATCGGTTTTGGTTCAAGCAGAGGCCGGGGGCGGGGGGAGGGCAGGCGGTGTTCTTCATGAGTCAGACAGGTTGGATACTGCGCCTCGGTTTCCCAAGAACACAGAGCTGACTGGTATCACTGGTTGCTAGATATCACCATCCATCTTCTTTGCCCAGGCTCTGCTCAGCTCTCCAGTTACCCAGCAGATATCCCCAAGGAAAAGGGACCTGGCTCACTGCTACTGGTGGCAGATGATCAGTCTGATTCTCTTGGAGGCTGTAGCTGTGTGTACTTCATGCAGCTAACATATTCACTGCTCTTTGCAGGAGTGAAATTGTGGAGCAACAGATAAGGGGACACATGCTGCAGGAACAGTAGGCAAATCTCTAAATTAGCTGCCTACAGCTTGTTCTTGGGGCAGAGCTGAGTCAAAGCCATTTAACAGGGAAGGCTGACAGAGGTGGATCCAAGATGACCAGCTTTAGTCCCTGTTTCACTATCACCACATTGCTCTTCCTAAGGCCTGGTCCACACTAACCCCCCACTTCGGACTAAGGTACACAAATTCAGCTACGTTAATAATGTAGCTGAATTCGAAGTACCTTAGTCTGAACTTACCGTGGGTCCAGACGCGGCAGGCAGGCTCCCCCGTCGATGCCACGTACTCCTCTCGCCGAGCTGGAGTACCGGCGTGGACGGCAAGCACTTCCGGGATCGATCCGGGATCGATTTATCGCGTCTAGATGAGACACGATAAATCGATCCCAGAAGATCGATCGCTTACATCCGGACCAGGAGGTAAGTATAGACGTACCCTAAATCTCCTCAGTCCATTTGGGAAATCTGATTTGCCCAGGTGCCTACGCTAATATGTGCACTGCTTGGAATGCATCAAAATAAATGAGAGATTTAATTATAAAAAGAAATCTATGAACACTTACTGTAATTAATCCCATCATGAAGTTGATGTCATATTCTAGAATTTACAAGTAAATATTCACAATTTCTAGTTAGGCTTGGGAATTCTTCTCCACGCATATCATGCTGGTTTGATTCCAAGAACAGCATTTTTTTTATATGGTGCATAGGGACTTACAAAATTCAAAACCTATTAACAATAATGAGCATTTAAAAGTGAATTTGGCTCCAGTTTTGTAGGAGCTTTTGGTAACTACTAAATGGCCAGGCATTTTGAAACTGAAGGAGACAATAAATGGGTTAATCTGTAGGTTGTGTCATTTAATCTCTCTCTTTGATGTATTATGTGTCTTAATTCTCTGCTGACCTATGCTTTGCCTAGCCTCAGCAAGTAGGCACTGCTACAATTTTAAACAATCTGCCTACTTTAATTTACATTCAAGACTGTTAAAATTTACTAACACCACATGGGCTCATTTTAAATCCTACTGCTTTTAACAAGCTATAATTGAAAATAGTAATAGATGCAGTTTTCAATTTATTTTAAAATGTACAAACAAAAGCAGTGCTTTATCTTATTGGGCAGTCATGGCTAAATACATTTAATCAATATCCACAGAGGGAAGTACAATCTTACAATTTACAATAAACGCAGATGAAAACAACTCAATAGCTCTGCAATAAAAAAAACTTATTAGGCATAACTGACCATTTGGCAAGGAGACAAGAGATGCTTGATGTGCTTTTATTTGTAAGGATAATGACAGAGGCCATTTTCATTAAGGTAAAGTTGGTTGTTTAGACAATAGT
The DNA here is from genome assembly GCF_027887155.1 of Malaclemys terrapin pileata. Lineage (NCBI taxonomy): Eukaryota > Metazoa > Chordata > Testudines > Emydidae > Malaclemys > Malaclemys terrapin. Next base: position 249,595,153 of record NC_071506.1, read on the forward strand.
ATAAATTATAACACTGGAATACACCTTTCATAGGAGGGCTGAATATCCATCTAACATCAGTGATTGAAATGCTGACTCCAAAGCTGTTGTAAGACAAGCTCATAAATCTTTCTGCTAGGGATGAGAGAACCTTAAAAGATTCCACTTCCCAAAGCACTTAAACTTTTATAAAAGTTGTAATGTGCACAGTAGGAGGGAAAGTGTTTGAAAAGAGCAAACAGTTTAAATGAATTCACCCCTTTGTTCTAATTAGATTGTTTTGGATCTCGTGACATCATGATAAAATCACCGGATTTATGGATTCTTGTTTGGATAGTTCCCATACTTGGATCATACAAGCCATTTTAGCCCAAACTCTTCTGTCCCGGATATCATCCACTTCTGCCCTAGATGTGAAAACTTTCCCTATATTGTGCCTGTAGGATGGAAGATATGGATGCACACTGACCAGCAGGAGCTCAGCTACTATGGAACATAGGTATTGTAAGTAGATTAGATAGATCCCAAAGTCATTGTGTCTGAGGCAGGAACAGTTTCTGCAGCAGCTTTAGGGAGCTCAAACCTAAGCAACTTTTCTGCACGCTTTGACAAGTTTATATTATGAGCTCCATGCAGCACGTGGCCATTTCCACTGTTGTGTGATGAGGGGGCTGGAGCACAGGCTGGGGTTGGCTAAACTAATGGTGAAGAAGAAAGAACAGGAGCTGCAAGTCACAAGAAACAAGAAAGTTTAACTGTTTGGATAAAATGAGATGGGGGCTCTAGGGAAGGATGCAGGGTCTAAACTGAACAAATGGGAAGGGGGATCACAGCATGAAGAGGCATTGCAAGCTGCTGGTGGAGCAGGAGCAGGGGTTGAAAGCTAGGAAAGATTGGGTGGGCAAGGTAGGGAATGGGAGATAATATGAGAAAGCATGGTTTCTGCCACCCATCCATTCACTCATACCCACCCACTCACAGCCATGGACACCTTGCTACCCACAGCAACCACAAACAGCCAAGCTACCCAAAGAGCCACAAACTACCTAGTGATTTATCCCACATTCTCCACCACAGCATGTGAGCAGCTAGAAAGCCACAGACACCCAGCCTGCACCAGCCAGCCATACCAGTACCAGCCAGCCACTCACAGGCACACAGTAATGATGAGTCATCTAGAACAGTGGCTCTCAATCATTCCAGACTACTGTACCCCTTTCAGGATTTTGATTTGTCTTGTGTACCCCAAGTTTCACCTCACTTAAAATCTACATGCTTACAAAATCAGACATAAAATACAAAAGTGTCACAGCACATTGTTACTGAATAATTGCTTATGTTCTCATTTTTACCAAATAATTATAAACTAAAATAAATTGGTATATAAATATTGTACTTACATTTCACTGTATAGTGTATAGAGCAGTATAAACAAGTCATTGTATGAAATTTTAGTTTGTACTGACTTCGCTAGTGCTTTTTATGTAGCCTGTTGTAAAACTAGGCAAACATCTAAAATAATTGTGTGTGTGTGTGTGTGTATATATATATAGATAGATAGATATAGATATAGATATAGATATAGATATAGATATAGTGTGTGTGTGTGTATAAAAAACCTGGTTGAAAAACAGGAATTTTTTCCACAGGAGTTTTCACTCGAAATTTTCCTATCTGATTTTCCAGTGTAAACATTTTTAAAAGTTGAAAAACATACTTTTCCCAATTTTGTAACTGATTTCCAGCTTTTGCTAGTTGGAAAAAAGTGACAGTGTGAAAAATGATCCCCCCCCCCAACACACACACACACTTTGTTTTTTAATGGGGAAAAAAAATCAAAGTATTACATTCTTTCAGTTAAAGAGAAAATTGAAAAGTGTGAAAGAGCATTACCCTATTTTAAAAATATGTTTCCCTGTCCCCTTTTATAGGGGGAAAAAGTAAAAAACAGAGAAGGTGGGCCTTTCCCCACAATATCAAGACAAGACTCTTCTAAAATACCCCAAAATTGTCTTTTCCTAAATGGTTTTATTCAGAAATTTAAAAAAAAAAGTGTTGTAAATTCAATTAAAAAATCATTTTCAATACAACCCCACTTTTGGATGAAAAACTATTTTGTTGAAAAAGTTTCAGCCATGTCTGTATGTATTACACACACAATCCTACAGGAATGTTACATAGTGTTATCCTCATTGGGGGCCTAAACAGGTTGACAGTGTCTCTTTTAAGTCTGATACATTGGTAATAAGGATTTGAATTGCAGAGTATTTGTAATCTCTGAGTCAGATTGACATTATGAGTAATTCATTTCTGTTGAAAAGCAAGGGAGAACACTGAGTTTAAATTACAAAAATGCTGTAACCAAGGGCTCAAATTGTCCAGCCCTGATACACACAAACACACAAAGGTAATTTTCATTTCACATGCCTACAGGGACAGGCTCAGGCCCTTATTAACAATTATGTCAATCCAAAATAAAATGTTAGCTGGGAAGTATTTTGTCAACAACATGAAAAGGCTTTCCTACCGAATTTCCTACCTTCAGAGCAAACAGAAATTGTTAGTAACTCTGGTCAGGTGTTGTTATATTATTTGTTCACTATATCAACTCAGTTCATAACCTCTTTGGAGAATGTTATGGAGCCCTATTTGTCCTGAACAGCTATTGCCATTGCAAAGATGAAAATATTCTGGAAACGAGAGACCTGTCTTTCCTAGGAGCATAATCCTCATTTTCTTTCTGGCTGGAAAGGTACAAGATTTTAAGTAAAGACTATACAATTATGGATAAGAGTTCAAAACCTCAGTTTCAGTTCTGACTAAACTTATTATTTTAGAGATTGAAGCGCTAAAACATAGTTGATTATTTTGATAAGAATTTTTAAAAAACAAAAAACCACACTTCCATGTTTGTTTTCTGTCCAAAGTACCACCAAGAACAAAGTATGAAAGAGAATGGGGGAAATGTTTTCAACTGCAGATGGATGAAACGGTTTGGGTCAAACACGTACCAATCTGAATCAAAACTGGAACTTGGACACAATTTTTTTTTCCTGAGGTTTGAAAAAGGATAGTTCAGCTCATGTTTTCAAAATGTTTTGCACACAACTGTACTTTCCGGCATTGGCTGGGAGCAAAATTACCGGAATACAGGAAACTGGCTGGAAAAGAAAAAAAATGCTGTAAATCTCATGACAGAGGTCAAACACATTCTTAGAAAACATCTGGTGTGAAACCATCACTGGTTTCAGCTTTATTGAGTTGATTCCCCTCTTGCATAATGACAAATGCCTGCTTATGGCAGTGTTACAGCCTCACATCCTCCACTATTCCAGTGTCTGTCTCCATAATAAACAGCAGAAATACTAAGGGGCAGGAAGAAAATGAATAGTAAGAAAAATATACACAATTAAATCAAAACCGCGGGAGAAATATCAGTACTGGATTCATTCCACTTTGTATTAGCTATGCTCTCATAAATTTGGGAGTCCAATAAAGTCAGGTCTGAAGCTGCATTTCTTCACATTGGATTCAGTCCTAGGGCTAACCACATAGAATTCATATGTTAAATAAATCATTATAAATACAATATCAAGTGTTTTATTAAAGCATAGAAACATCCTCCATACTTGGCTCAATTTTCTAAAAAGCATGTAGAAAATTCCCTATGCTCTTTGTAAGTTGAGCACCCTTACTTGTTGATCAACTTCCTGTGTGCTGTTTGCATAGGCAGAGTAAATTTGCCTGCAGTGCTACTTAAATCTCCCACTTCATGACACTTAACTACTGCCTTGAACACTCTACAGGAAAAAGTGAATCTTTAATAAGACTGATCAATATAAGAGGCCAAACTCATGCGAGTGTAACATCACTGAATTCCCTAGGGTTAAATGAGGGATCAAGTTAGCCCATTATGTTCTCAACAGATGGAAAAAAATAGAAAGATAAACAGATTTAAGGGTCTGTTATGCCTTTCAAGTACAGCTTACAGCAGGATGCTGGGATAAGACACAAGTCACAATGGGTCACTGCTGCTGTAGGACCCTTTTAATGGGTTTAGTGTGTTACCTCCCCCATGATGGTTCTGCTGGCCTTTGAAAAAGATAGGGATGTTAGCATTAGTCCAATTTGTTCAGAAGACCACAAGCATGGTGATTGTCTAACCAGCAAGGGTAGATAGAGCTTTGTAAGCCCTCTTCCGCACCAATCCCACAAACAACTGGGGATCAACATCATTCAAGCTTGTTTTCCAGGCCAGTTTTGCAAATCCAGAAGCTTTGGGATAGTCCTTAGTGATCTTAGAATACTCATCCAAATTGTTAGGGGATTATCACAACCAAGTATCCAAACCTCTTATACAACATGAATATTAGGCCTTGAATTTTTTTTAAAGTCACCAGTTGTTTTAGATGCCTCAATTTTGGCAGCGCAAGTTAAGACACCTTAAAATGCCTGCTCAGTGGTCTGCATTTCTGAATATCAATCCCCTTTAAGGTGTCTCAAGTTGGGCATCCTAAAATGGAGGCACCAACACACTACTCATTTTGGAAAAATAGCCCTAGAGATAGATGACCTAATAAGATTTTTCTAACTATTTACATACCTAAGTTTGCAGACTCTCTTCACCATCATAGTAACTAACCTTCTGTCTCCTCATTATTTGTCAGGGAAGGGTCATTTGCAATTATGGCCCAGATCGCCCCACACTTCATGAAAAAGCCAGAGGAGACTTCTTATGTGAAAGTCTCTACAAGGAAGATCTGATTGATAGAAATTCTACCTTGGCTCTCCCTCCTCCACCCCCACTTCTATTGTCAGGGGATAGACACACACAAACCTGGCAGATCTTCTAGGATCTGTTGGAAGCCAGGGCCATTTGCAAGCGGGACCTCCTGCAGCAGGTTTTCAGTCCTGGCCAGCAAAGCTTCAGGCTGTACTGCCAAAAACCCTCTCTGCCCTCTGCTGTCCTGGGTGAGGATGGGGGATTTATTCAAGAGTTAACAAAACACTCAATTGTTAACACAACCCTCCATGTGTAAGTTTAATGGATGGCATCAATGTTCCATCCTTTCCCATAGCCCCTTCCTTCTCTGGTCTGCCACAACTCCGTTCCTTGCCAGATGGGGATCCTGGACTATGCAGAGCAGGTTTCATGGGACACAAGGGGATAAGGGGGAGATGGTGCTGCAGAGTCTCCCTGCGGTATGGAGGAGAGAATGTTCTTGCCTAGAGAACACCTCCACACAACAATCAAGGAGGGGGGCATGGAAAACTATCTAGGCCGGGGTGTTTTCCAGTCTAAATTTAGATGTTTCACATAATGTTGTTTTCAGCCCCTCACTGAAATATATGAAAGTGGGAAATGGCCTTCTATTTTTTATAATATTCATCTTTAATTTTCTAGTTCTTATTTTCAACCCATTACTCCTAGACATACTTGATTGTGCCACTCGGAACTATTTATTTCCTTCATTTGTGTGCATCAGATACTCCAATATTCTGCGGTTCATCTATCATTATTACAAGGATTTCACACACACACCAATTTGAAAATGCAAATGCACCCTTTAGTCTCCTGTGAATGCAAACAATTATGAAAAAAACCCACAGGAGAGTCATTCTTCATTTTCTTTTACTTCTCTCTCTGTCTAGTCTTAATCTTGCACCCAAACAGACAAAGAGCTTTCAGAGACACTTAACAAACCAAAATTACCAGGCTGTACTCTATCACCTTGCTTTGTAACAAATTAATATAGTGCCTTAACATGCTTCTTAGACACTCCTGCTTGTTGTGAAATAGACTTGAATGTAGATTTAGCATAACTATTGAATGTAATGTGAGTACTCCATGGTATAATAGTAGAACAAAACACATAAAAGCAGAATTTAACAAAACAAATGAACCCTGTTCAGTAGTAACAGATCAGTCTTGGAGATAAAAGATATTGTAGAAGATTTAAGTTATTAATAAAGATAAAAGATCCTTTTTATTCCATCTTACTTATTTGCCTGCTGCAGTGTCTGCACCTCTGTAGATTAGTCTTCATGAGGATGAATTCATATCAGTCTTCAAGGGAAAAAAAAAGAGACGACACTCAAGGCTATCAGTATGAGATACTGCTTTTTATATATAGCTAATAAGCACTGTATTGCTCAGCTCTTTTCAAAACATGGTGACACCTAGTTTCTTTTGTGAATGGCTCTCACTGAAAAAATGAGAACTCAGCTATTTCACAAAGTAGAGTGGTTTTATAGGTTTAGAAGACTCCTGGGCAAAATGAGGGAATACAATCAAAGTTGTAGTTAACTCATAATATTACTAATGGAATAGATTACACTTTCTATACAAAAAGAGCAATCATATACCTTCAGTCATATAAACTTAAATGAAACAAGTACACAAAAGTCCTCATGCGACAGCAAGAGATTTCTCCTCTGTTCTTCCTCAGAAAATGACAGTTGCCTTTGCAGACAACAACACACTAGAAATTTAGAGGTGCAATACATGAAAGACAAAATCCTACCTGCACTGACTACATACATTCACAATGCATTGAAATTTAAAATTATTTTGATATATGTAGTTTTGTATTTTCATTGTGTCTGTACAAGGGTTTGCTGGGGCTCTACCCTCTCTGGGGCGGCGGGGAGCCACACTAGCTCACTATACACAGTTGATCTTGGGGAATTAGTCTGGCCGCGGGGGGTCTCCCTCGGCAGCCCTTGCTGTAACAGGAAGAAACATGGTAAACCCGGCCCTGAGTCAGGGAGGGGCAACAATGCTAAGTCAGGGCTCTGTCCCTCATTCAGGGCTGAGCAGTAGCAGTACAAACAGTAAGTATCAAGCCCGGGCCCTAGGTCAGGGCGGGGCAACAAATGCTGAGTCAAGGCTCTGGCCCTCAGTCAGGGCTGAGCAACAACAGTACGTCCCAAGCCTCTAAAGGCCTGGGAGAGGGGGAGACTGCCACCCACAAGTTGGGTGGCAGGGGGGACGCAGGCCCTCCCACTCCACTGCATCCCAGCCCGGGGCCCTAGCAATGGCAGAAGACCCACTGCTGTGTCAGTGGGGATCCTGGCTGCAACACACTGACATGGGTTCTGGCGGTGTTGCAGCCAGACTAGGGTCGGCTGCCCCCGGGCTACTTCCAGACTCCCCCTCGGGTAGTACCTGGGTCAGGGTGTTGTCCTCTGGGGCGGTCCAGCACCACAGGTTCCTCTGGATAGCGAGTGTAAGGTAGGACTGGCAATTCCTCCAGGTAGCGGGCGCAGGGCAGGCCCGGCGACTCTTCCGGGTAGCGGGCGCAGGGCAGGCCCGGCCAGTCCTGGCGGCTGCCTTGGGCCGCAGAGTTTTCCCAGTCACAAGTTAGGCTGGAGGTGTCTGGCCTCTCCGGCGGCTCAGGCCTTACAGAACTCTGAGGGCGAGCCTTTATACTTACGGGTCGCCGCCTGACCCTCTGAGGGGTGGGCTCTGAGCTCCCTAGCTCCGCTCACTCCGGCCTCCAGATGGGTTCTTCCCTCTCCGGGGTGGCAGGGAGCCATACCACCTCACTACAGTGGCTATCCACCAGGCCCCTATCTATATTTTCAGATTCACCTTCTGCATTTTCATTCATGTCATCATCAGGCCAATAAAAACACATGCTAATTTTGCTTTCTGATAATCCATGATCAACATTGTTAGTTTCTGTGCTTCTTCCCTTCTGTGAAGCATTATTCTGTAAAAATGGGCCTTTGTGTTTCCTCATTATCTCCCATTTTAACTCTACTGTCACTTTTCACAATACCTTCCTGCCAACATCTTCCCTTGAATTTTCTCCTTTTGTAGTCAAGACACATGTTGCTGGAAGGAAGGGGAGGTCTTTCCTGTTTTTCCAGTTCTTTTGCTAAACATTGTTCGATAAATCAAACCTAATTTGTATCGAGGTTTAAGAAATAACTTTGCTGGAGTTTTCTGTGTGGAAGAATGGGTCCCTCCCATTGCCTTTTAAAATGGCTGAAATCATCCTGCTAATCCATTTGATGCTGCTGGGTGATAAGCAGCATATTTGGTGTCCTTTTCTGAATTGCTCCTGAGAAATATTTGAAATTCCTGAAGAATAAACTGAAGACTGTTATCAAAATAACCTCTTCCGGTAATCCATACACAGCAGGTATATGCCCTACACCTGGCTAGCCTTAGCAGCAGAAATGTTAGGCCTGGTCTACACTAGGCGTTTATGTCGAAGTTAGCGCCGTTACATCGAATTAACCCTGCACCCGTCCACACCGCGAAGGTATTTAGTTCGACATAGAGGTCTCTTTAATTCGACTTCTGTACTCCTCCCCGACGAGGGGAGTAGCGCTAAATTCGACATGGCCATGTCGAATTAGGCTAGGTGTGGATGGAAATCGACGCTAATAGCTCCGGGAGCTATCCCACAGTGCACCACTCTGTTGACGCTCTGGACAGCAGTACGAGCTCGGATGCTCTGAACTGCCACACAGGAAAAGCCCCGGGAAAATTTGAATTTGAATTCCTTTTCCTGTCTGGCCAGTTTGAATCTCATTTCCTGTCTGGACATCGTGGCGAGCTCAGCAGCACTGGCCCCAGCATGGACTGATCGGGAAGTCTTGGATCTCATCGCTGTGTGGGGCGATGAGTCCGTGCTTTCCGAGCTGCGATCCAAAAGACGGAATGCAAAGATCTACGAGAAGATCTCTAAAGACATGGCAGAGAGAGGATACAGCCGGGATGTAACGCAGTGCCGCGTGAAAATCAAGGAGCTGAGACAAGGCTACCAGAAGACCAAAGAGGCAAACGGACGCTCCGGATCCCATCCCCAGACATCCCGTTTCTACGAGGCACTGCATTCCATCCTCGGTGCGGCCGCCACCACTACCCCACCAGTGACCGTGGACTCTGAGGATGGGATAGTGTCCACGGCTGGATCCTCGGACATGTTAGCGGACAGGGAAGATGAGGAAGGAGATGAGGAGGACGAGGCAGTCGACAGCGCTCACAACGCTGATTTCCCCGACAGCCAGGATCTCTTCATCACCCTTACAGAGATCCCCTACCAACCCTCCCCAGCCGTTACCCCGGACACAGAATCTGGGGAAGGATCAGCCAGTAAGTGTTGTAAAAATCTAAACATTTATTTGTAACAGAACAGGAATATTAACAATTTAAAAAATGGGTTTCTCATGATTAGTTTGATTAGCTTAACGGTTCAGTCATGGGCAGTGCAACTATTGAAAAAAAATCTAGCAATGTCCGGTTTTGCATGATTGTCCTGCCCAAGCCGCTCTACTGGTTAGTCACTGCTACAGCAGCTACAGTAAAATGCGGTCTATATGTCCGGGGATGGAGCAGAAATCCTCCTGTGACATCTCGAGGAAGCTCTCCTGGAGGTAATTGGAAATCCGCTGCATTAGGTTCTTGGGGAGAGCGGCCTTATTGGGTCCTCCGTAGTAGGACACGTTGCCACGCCACGAGACAAGCAAGTACTCTGGAATCATTGCTCTGCACAGCATGGCGGCATACGGCCCTGGTCTTTGGAGGCTTTCCCGGAGCATTCGCTCTTTCTCGCTGTCAGAGATCCTCATGAGGGTGATGTCGCTCATGATGACCTGCTTTGAATGAGGTAGGGGAATGTTAGTGTTGGGACTGCTTTGCCGTTCCTTTACAGAACTGTAACCGCTGGTTTGCAGCCATGCGGTGGAGGCGGGAGAGGGGCAGCCGAAAGGGATCGTTCCCGGGGACAGCCGCGAGGGTGTGGGACAGGAGCAGACTTCCTGCTTGCCGAATTGCTGGCAGCAGGGACCGACATTGATTTCAATGTGAAATGAGGCCATTGCTAATATTAAAGTTTTAAGCTGCCACAAGTCTACGGCTTACCATGTCTGCCTGCAACAGAAATTCCGTTCTCCTGAGAGGCTTCTCAAATGTGCTGTAGAAGACCCCAGGCACTGAATGCGAAGGCCGAGAATTCGACCTTGTGCTGAGTGCGCATGTGATAGGTGCTGTGCATGGTCTTGTTCACAGAGAAAGACTATGTTCTTTGTTCACAACTACATTTATCTTTCTGAGGAATTCACTCCCTTTTTCCCATTCCCACAGCCCCATCTGCGACTGTCTCACAACCTAGCCTGTCATCACACTCCCAGAGGCTAGCGCGGATTAGGCATAAGAAGAAGAGGACACGGGAGGACATGTTCTCGGAGCTTATAGCCTGCTCCAGAGCCCAGGCAGCACAGCAGACCCAGTGGCGGGAGAACTTGACCCGAATGCACCAAGCCAACATGGATCGGGAGGAGAGGTGGCGTCAGGAAGACCAGCAGGCGACTCAAACCCTGCTTGGACTAATGAGGGAGCAAACGGACACGCTCCGGCGCCTTGTGGATGTTCTGCAGGAACGGAGGCAGGAGGACAGAGCCCCGCTGCAGTCCATCTCTAACCGCCCTCCCCCGCCACCAAGTCCCATACTCCCCTCACCCAAAGTGCACAGAAGGAGAGGCGGCAGAGTCCCTGCTAACTCTCACTCCACCCCTGCAGAGACTCGAGCAGCAGAAGGCTCTCATTCCCCAAAATTTGACAAGTTCTTTCCTTCCCGCCTGACACAAGCCCCCGTCCAAGTTTCACTTTCCCAGTTCCATGTTTGGTTGATAATAAAAAATATGTTTCTGTTAACTACTGTTTCCATCATGTTCTTTTGGAGGAGGGGGGGATAGGGGGTTGGTAATTCGACAGGACAGTCACCTTTGGCAGGGTATATAGTCGGGGGCAGGAACAGCAGCAGGGCACATACATAGTGCAGTGATGCAGTGACTAGTTACCCTGGTTAGTCTGGGAGGTTGTTTTCATGTTATGTGGTGGGGGGTGGGTTGCTCTGTGACTTTGTGGCAGGGGAGGGCAGTTACAGATCTTAAGCGGCGGTCCTTAGGCAGGATCACAGAGCCACACAGCAGGGGATCTGTAACCGTCCTCCCCCTGCCACAAAGTCACATAGACCCCCCCATACACACAGTCCCTATCAGGAGGGGTGACAGGCTCCGTTGAAACAACCATCCCACCGCAGCGGAGCCTGTCAATCCTTGAGTTTAGAAGCTGCATTCGCGCCACTACAGTACACCCGCTCCGCACCACAGTCTGCGTCCCAGTTTTAAAAAATTCCCGCGAATACAGTATTAAAGAAAACGGTGTGCTTTAACAAAGTAGAACTATTTTTATTTTGAAACGTGTGTTGGAAGTGGGGTGAAGGGGGTATGTAACTGGATAGGATAGTCAACATTAACTGGGTAAAGAAACGGGGGCAGGTTTAGCTTCTCAATACACAAACTTTAAAGTCACAGGTTACCCTGCTCACTCAGGAACTTTGCTTTCAAAGCCTTCCGGATGCACAGCGCTTCCCGCTGGTCTCTTCTAATCGCCCGGCTGTCTGGCTGTGAGTAATCAGCAGCCAGGCTATTTTCCTCAACCTCCCACCCCGCCATAAAGGTCTCCCCCTTGCTCTCACAGAGATTGTGGAGCACACAGCAAGCTGCAATAACAATGGGGTTATTGGTTTCGCTGAGATCACAGCGAGTCAGTAAGCTTCTCCATCTCCCCTTGAGACGTCCAAAAGCACACTCCACCACCATTCTGCACTTGCTCAGCCGGTAGTTGAAGAGTTCTTTTTCAGTGTCCAGGGCGCCAGTATAGGGCTTCATGAGCCAGGGCATTAGCGGGTAGGCTGGGTCCCCGAGGATGACTATAGGCATCTCCACATCCCCAAGAGTTATTTTGTGGTCCGGGAAGTAAATACCTTGCTGCAGCCGTCTAAACAGACCAGAGTTCCTGAAAACACGAGCGTCATGAACCTTGCCCGGCCATCCCACGTAGATGTTGGTAAAACGTCCCCTGTGGTCCACCAGTGCTTGCAGCACCATGGAAAAGTATCCCTTTCTGTTAATGTACTGGCTGGCCTGGTGTTCCGGTGCCAGGATAGGGATGTGAGTTCCATCTATGGCCCCACCGCAGTTTGGGAATCCCATCGCTGCGAAGCCATCTATGATGGCCTCCACGTTTCCCAGGGTCACTACCTTTGGCAGCAGTACATCAACGATTGCCTTGGCTACTTGCATCACAACAACCCCCACGGTAGATTTGCCCACCCCAAACTGGTTCGCGACTGACCGGTAGCTGTCTGGCGTTGCAAGCTTCCACAGGGCTATGGCCACTCGCTTCTGGACAGTCAGGGCTGCTCGCATCCGGGTGTCATTGCGCTTCAGGGCAGGGGACAGCAACTCACAAAGTTCCAGGAAAGTTCCCTTCCACATGCGAAAGTTTCGCAGCCACTGGGATTCATCCCAGACCTGCAGCACTATGCGGTCCCACCACTCAGTGCTTGTTTCCCGTGCCCAGAATCTCCTTTCGACGGCATCAACATGACCCATTGCCACCGTGATGTTCTCGGCGCTGGGTCCCCTGCTTTCTGAGAGGTCTGTGCTACTCTCAGACTTCAGGCCATCACCGCGTTGACGTAGCCTCCTCGCCTGACTTTTCTGCATCTGCCTCAGGGAAAGGTGTATGATAAGTTGCGAGGCGTTGAGAGCGGCCACAACTGCAGTGATGGTTGCAGCAGGCTCCATGCTCGCAGTGCTGTGGCGTCCGCGCTGTCACTGACTAGAAAAGTGCGCGAACTGATTTCCCGCCGGCGCTTTCAGGGAGGGAGGGCGGGAGTGATGGACGGATGACGACAGTTACCCAAAAGCACCCTGGACACATTTTTTTTACCCAGAAGGCATTTGCGGCTCCACCCAGAATTCCAATGGGCAGCGGGGACTCCGGGAACTGTGGGATAGCTGACCACAGTGCACCACTTCCAATGTCGACGCTTTCCCCGTTAGTGTGGACTCACAAAGTCGAATTACTGTCCTTAGTGTGGACACACACGTTCGACTTTGCAATATCGATTCCAAAAATTCGATTTAAGTAAAATCGAACTACTCTCGTAGTGTAGACAAGGCCCTTAGTCATGTGTAGTATGTTTGGCCACTGGAATAAGCCTCAAGTTCAACTAAGGACATTTGCTTACTCTTTTCAGGGTTTAATGACCCATCACCGCAGAAGACACGAAGCAGCTACTGGCATATTTGAGGGCTAGTACACAATTCATGTAGACTCTTTTCCTTTTCAATATCCTGGTCAACACCATGCTACCAAAAATAATTTCTAAGCAAACTTTTTGTTTCCAAAAGATAAGATGTTCCTTGTAACTCAGCCAGTGTCTTCACATGTAAGATTTTGGGATTACTATCTATATAGCCTAGCAAACAGTAATTCTCTATTGACAATTCATTTCTCCAGAGAAACAAGAATAAAGTCTTATGTGCAGTTTTATACAACTATCAGGAGAGAGTTCATTGCATTAATTTTTCAAATCCAAGGTCCTTTAATATCTAGGGACATCTGTTCTGTTGTAATTGAACATGAACATGAGACAAGTTCTCCTATAGTCAAATTAGTAATCATTTCCTCTCAGGGATTTCTTTTGTGCTGCCATTGTGCTCAAAAGGCCTGTGAAGGCCATTCCACTCACCACAGGCGTGCCTTCTTGTGGCTGGGTCTGGGAATTAGCTTTTGCCCCATCTGGCACCCCCTTCCATTGGTTGCTTGCACTGTAGCCCCTCTTTTTCTCTCTCTCTGAGACTCAAGGTGCTCCCTCATCATGACTCAGCCCTCCTACCAGGTCACTATGTAGTTCCCCCTCCCACTTCCAGGGTAACAAAGTCCCACTAAACAAGCTATCCACATGTTGCCTCAACTGATCTTCCATTTGAGTTCTCCAGGTTCAGTGTCACTTTCCCAGTGGCTTGTAGGGGAACATAGGCCCACCCAGTACTCCAGGTTCCAGCTCAGCAACTCTATAACTAGCACCATAGGTCTGCCCAGTCTCAGTCCCTATTGCTGTTTCCCTGGGCTCTTTCCTTCCTACCCCATCTCTGTACCACCAGAGCTTCCTCTGCTCCCTGTAGCTACTTCTCCTTTCTCAACCTGTTGCCAGATTCCCCAGTCCAAGCCAGGATACCAGGGCTTACTCTCCCCCTGGAACTTCTTCATATCCCTAGCCAAATCCCTTTCCCTCTAGGGAGTGACTACAGAGCTCCCTACACAGCATCTTCCTATTCTCACTTCCTGATTTATAATCTTATCCCAGCTCCTCCCCCTTCCAGGCTTCATCTGCCATTAAACTATATCAATGCCTGGTTCCCCTCCAGGTACAGCATATAAAGTTAATTGGCCCATTCTGGCCACATTAACCTGCTCAAGGCTTGCCCTGTTGTGTTGGCACCCCATCACAGGGCCCTGGCAGTAAGAGTCCCCTTACTACAGCTTTCACACTGAAGTTGGTTGAAGTTTCAGTCAATCAACATAAAATTCCCAAATAATGGACATATTGACAGATATGGTTTGTTGGTACCTGGGATGTGCTGTCTTCATTTGTGGATTGGGCCCTTCTTCTTACTCATGGAAAGTTTTCAGTAGCACTTTCTTGAATTCAGGAGGGTTTTCTTTGTATTTCTTTCAGAGATATTTTATTTTTCCATTTGTTTCTTTCCATGAAACAAGTCTTTCAGCATCTATGCTTTAAGATACCTTTGTTATAGTATTATACTACAACTCATTCCATGCCTGTGGAAAACATATGTCATTTAACACTTTAAATATTTTTCCCCACCACCATTCAGAATAAGATCTTCCCTTGCCACTGGTTTTAACAGTATGTATATAAAAATAGTGTTTCAACCACCGAACACGGGCTTCGTATTCTTCCCCCTTCTCATTAAACTGAAAATCTTCCACATTCCTCCAGATGGCCATTTTATCATTTCTATTTTTCTTGTTTATAAACCAGGATTTCTTCACTTTTTTTCTAATCCCTTTGTTGTTTTACATTCCCATTGCCTGATTTCTTAATGTTCTTCCACTGCACAAAGAGCCAAAACTTGATTTTTTCCTAATCTGATTAACTTAATCCTTTCATATTAAAGAAAAAATATATATAAAGTCTGTGTAAGAGAAACTCTTATGACTCACTCTCTAACATTCTGTGTCTGCACTAAAACACAAAATGGTGGCTACCTCACAGCAGCAGGCAATCAGAATCCTCTACATGTAAAGTTGAAGTATATAGAATGACAGCTTCTCTTTTCAATTCCATTCATATATATCACCCCTCATTGAATTTTGTGCCTAGACTCTCACGCACATACATGCCCTCCAATCCATTTTTTTATCCTCTTTTACATACATACTCTTCCCAAAAATCCATTTTGTGTCTCTCACACACAGACACATCTCCTGCCCAGTCAATTGTGTTGCACATCCTGAATTGTTCTTCTTTGTACTTTTCCCAGAGCACAGAGCTCAGTACAAAAAGAGCAGAGTCCTGTTATTCAGCAGGCAGCTTGTTTGTGGATTCCATTTCATTCAGCAGTACTCGATCATAAAGTGCCTACAAGGCTTCCATTCTTCGTACTGACTGGTAATGTAACAGAGATAGAGAAAAAAAAATAGAAAAATCAAAAGCTATGTTCTAAGTGACTGGCACCAGTATAGTGTATGTGCTTGTTTGTGTTCCTATACAATGCTCCGTGCTGCACTCCAGTCAGAACAGGCCATAATCCTTTATAGTAAATATTCTGGTCTAAATCAAGAAATCAAACAGGATATATTGCACAGAGTAAAAAACAAAGTGTGAACAGTTTATATAATATGATAATATTACATAATATCTTACCTATTTGATTGCACTCCAGTGTATCCTGAAGCCACACTGATACGGATAACAATGAACATGAGAGTTGATTTCCTTCTTTATCTAACTTGTTCACTAAATTGTGCTGCTGTATTTTGTTTGATTGCTAAGGATATTTGTTACTAATCCATCCTTTAGCATTTGGTGTCAATAATTTATTTTCTAGTCAAAGAATTTCCCAGCAGAGCTTTCTGCTGAAAGGATTTTTATCAAATACAGTGTATCACAGAATAGCAAAAGATTTTGCATAGTAAACCCTTGTAAAGGTTTTGTTCCAGGTAATTTTGCAGTCCCTTCAATTTCAAAGTGGGTGATGCATTTTCATTCTTGTAGTTTTTCATAATAAAATATGCATTAAATGGCAGTATAACTGGAAACAGCTGCTATAAACCTGTAGAGGAAAGAGCTCTCTACAGCTATGATATTTAATTTATTCAGAAGGAAAAATACCAGCTCAAGTAAAGACAATCATTTACCATATAAAGGTGATCTTTCTCCTTGCATCACTGCATTTAGAGCTCAGTTGAGTACAGCTGTTTAACAAAGGAAATTATCACATTGAAAAGGAAATTATCACATAGGCAGTGAATGAAAAATTGGGGCTATCCTATATACTAAGGTGTGCGTGAGATGAAGTACACAGTTGCATACATGATTATGGTAGGGGCTGTAGTGATTCTTATGGCTAGTGAGGGTGGCCATTTCCCTGGGCACCTGATATACAGCCAACCAGCAGCACTCATCACTAGCTTCCAAACAAACTCTCCCTGAACACACCACCGCCTGGACCCAGAGTGCTGCGTATGTGACTACCTCATTTTACAGCATACCCTTCCCCTCTGCACAGAAGGAGTGATCACGAGAATGACTGCATTCCCGGAGCAGTGGTGACATGAACTCGGGCCTATCCGATGGAACTGCACTGTGCTTCCTTGCACGCTATGAGCTATGTCCCAAACTGCCAGTGGGGAGGGGATCCATGAGTGGTTCCTGGATAAAACTCCTTTAGTGGCCCACCCTGACTATTGTTTCTGGAAAGGGCTGGACTTCTTAAAGCTTTTAAAGAAACACCACTGATCTCTATTGTATGAAGAAACTAGCCAGGTGCTTCTTGTACAAGCTGGAATTCCTTTATGTTCTGGGATCTTGAACCTTGCCATACTTTTCAGAAAAGAGATGATAAACAAACACACACACACGGTACTGCTGATGGAACAGCAGTATTGTTGTTAACAAAGAAACTTAGAAAAAGTGTCATATCTAGACATGTAAAAAACATCCTTTCATATTGCTCATATTTGAGCACATCATTGACAATTTTTGTAACATACAATAAATCACTGTTACTCATATCTCAGATTCAGATTTGAGTCCATTTCCAAGTTCTCAGTGAAATCTACTTTTGAATATCAGCAGATTCCTAGCAGATAACAGCTAGGATTTTCAAAGGTGTCTAAGGGAGTTATGCACCCCAAGCCCATTGAAATTCAAAGAAAGTTAGGCATCTAATTCACTAAGGCCCCCTTGAAAAGTCACAGACAATATTCCTACAGTATGAGACACAGTCTGTCCAGCCGTCAATCCATCAAACCACAATCAAGCCCTCAGTCTTTGAGGGAATCTGCAATCAGGAATCCTGCTAGCTTGAAGTAGGACAAGAAAGCTTAAACAATTTCCTACAACTCGCAAAAAAATATATATATATCTTGAAAAGAAACACACCGTGTTATTTATCAGCCATGTACAGGCCTCATAGCAATATAGTGGATGTTGTGTCAGCACTTCCAATGGAAGGGCTGTTTTTTAAGAGCTCATAATTCAGCTAAACACTGGAAATCCAGGTCTCTCAGCGTGAAAGCAAGTGAATTAACAGTTTTAAAAAAAAATCTCTATGGAAGTTTTTAAGTGAGAGTGCAGGGTTTGGGGTTGTTTGACTTTATGATCCTCTAAATATTGAACTTTTCTTTTAAAGATCTGTTCTCTTAAATGGCATAGGTGGGGCTCCAGTCAATACTTGACTTCAGTGAATGACTCAAATGCATACAGTTAAGGGTGCACATCAATATTTGCAGGAAAGAGACCTAAAACCATTGCAGGTTTGGTATAAAAAAGGCTGAGACTTTATATCCAATAATTCTTCAAGGAATTGCTACCTTTCTTTGCTCTGTTCAGGGGATCCTCCCTCTGATCCTCTAGCACTCAGCCGTCTCCCATCTCGTATATACTCTTGCAGGTGCTTGTGTTGGTCGGTGCTGAATGGAAGTGTCACCTAATGGTTAGCAGGTTACACCCTCCTTGATAGGGGAGTCAGGCCCTCCTACTCCAGCAGGCTCCAGCCCAGGGCACTGTAAGGGTTAGAAAAGGTCCAGCACCCAGGAGAGCCTTAAAGTTGCCCTCCTTGGGCCACTTTCTCCCACCCACTCTATTGTCCAAATTTTTGCAGTCTGAGGTGAACAGGTAATAGAGAAAGGTACTAACTGCACCTTCAATCTGCCTGAGCCCAGGAAAGCTACCGTCTCAGGAGCTCCCAAAGAGGTGCTTCTCCTTCCCGGATGAGCTCCCTTCTGAGCTGTCTGGCTTCCATTTAACCTCTTCCTCCACCTGGAGCATGCACTCCAGGTGTGGCTGGGTGGGGTTGCTTGGGCCCAGAGTTGCTCTTCAACCCCTTCAGTTCTAGTGTGGGGTTTAGATACCCCGTCACAGGGCTCTAGGTACTATGGTAACTCAAATAACAAATTTATTAATAATAATAATAACAATTAATAATCTACAGGGCTTTAGCAATCCAAAGGCCATTGTGTGTGCACAGCTTTCCAGCCGCTATGGTTGCACAGCTGACTTAGGAACCATGGTGCTAGGAAATCCAGGTAGGATGATACTGAGAGAGTCAACATCTTACTTGGAGAATCCGCACCGATGTCTGGGGGGAAATGCCTTGTACAGAGGCTATCACCCTGTCTCCTCCTCTCTCCATCCCTGGCTTTCGGCCTTGGCTACACTCACGGATTTACAGTGCTGCCGTGGCAGTGCTGTGAAGCACAAGTGTAGTCGCGCCGCCAGCGCTGCGAGAGCTCTCTCACAGCGCTGCAGGTACTCCACCTCTCCAAGGGGAATGATTACACTGATTACACTGGCACTTTACAGCGCTGCACTCGCTGCGCTCAGGGGGGGTGTGTTTTTTCACACCCCTGAGCACAGCAAGTGCAGCGCTGTGAATTGCCAGTGTAGCCAAGGCCTTCCTCTCCAGTCCAAGGAACCCACACTGTGTTACACATATGGAGAGGCATCCATGGGGCCAGAGTGGGGAAATAAGGAAATGAAAGCTGTGGAATTGCCACTCCTTCATTCTGCTGCCACTAAATCTAAACCCACTAGATCTGAATTCCCTTTGCTTGGGGAAATCAAGGATTTTGTATAGCCTTAAGTGACTAATATTTTTAAATTTACATTTTCAAACTTTAGCTTTTTCATAGTCCTTTTTAGAAGACTTACTTTTATTTTCTATTATAAATGGTGGGCATATCATGCATATAGCTGTCAGCTGTGTTAACTATGGCTGCTTATAATATCTGTAACATGTATAACCATTATATCACAGTGCACCCAGTGTGACAGTAGATTAGGGTGACCAGAGAGCAAATGTGAAAAATTGGGATAGGGTGGGGGGTAATGGAGCCTATATAAGAAAAAGACCCAAAAATCAGGACGGTCCCTATAAAATTGGGACATCTGGTCACCCTACAGTAAATATAAATTTATGGCCTGGCCAATGGGTCTTTCCTGAGAGTTTAGGTGCACAAAGAATGCAGAAACTATAATCCATGTAGAAATTGCTAATGCCACCTACTGTTAAAAGAAGTAATACTATGAAAAATTATTCCAGAAGCAAAAGGATAAGTATGAGCACCACCTAGTAAAAAATGCAGAACTGAACACGACTCTTATTTAATAAGGACCTAATCCTACTTCTGTTGAAATCAGTGGAACAGTTACCATTGACTTCAATAAAAGCAGCAACTGACCCTAATTAGCATGGATAAGTTATAGATTAATTTTGATATTTCAGCTTGAGAGGTTCATAAGTGATTTTATCTTGGTTTGTGCTTTTTTTATATATAAAATTTGGCAATTTAAAATTAGTCGCTATGGGATTCAAATCACTAGGAAAAAATAGGGATTTCGAATAGGTAAGGAACTATGTTAAGGCACACTATATGGAGGGGATTTTCGAGATGTTACTTTAATTTTGTATAATATATTCTTGACAGGTGTTGAGGTTTTAAAAGAGCAGCTATATAATAACGTTGAGAGCCTTTATGAAGTACTTTTTGGTGTGGTATGCAGTAGACATATAGTTCCAGAGACCTGTCTCTTTATTGCACTATTTGCATTTGCCAGAATGTGTTTGTAATAAAAATCTGGCTGCATACTCATGATGGATTTTCTTGGAGAAAAGAAGGTTTCTGCTTGAGATTATTGCTTTTGAGACCCAGGAGTGACTCATAAAGACTATTTAACTGTGTAGATTCAGAGTAATAGAATGTAGCAGCTCCAAAAGTGCAATGTTAGCCAGTGTTGGTCAAAATTGTCTGAGTTTTGAAAATCATCAACCATCTTTGTCAATATTTCGGGAGGGGAGAGGGAAGTTGGAGCAGCTCTGTTAGCTTTTTAAAGGCCTGATCCTGCAATTGAATCCATAAAGGCAGACCCCTGAGCCCATGCAGAGCCCCACTGACTTCAATGTGTGGATGCAAAGTTCTCACCACATGGATCCAATTGCAGGATCTGGGCCTAAAAGTGTATTTAACTTACATGGATTCCCATGAACAGCAAGGAAGACAATTAAATATACACTACAAGACCTACTTTCCGTTAAACCAGGAAATACAAAGATAGGACGGTCGAATGATGTGTCCTCTTAAGACTGTGTTGTGCATGTGTTGCATGCAGTGTTTGTGCTGTCTTCAAGCTTCCCAGCTGTAATTGATTTATGCCACAACAAATTTAACATTTTCTCTACTGTGTTTAATTTACACTTACAGTGAAACAACTAATGAAAGACCAATCTTTTAAATAAAGAAAGCTGCTAAATGTAATGCATCTGCTACTTTTCTTTTTGTCATTTTAAGCATTTAATACATATATATTAGAAGCTAATTCTGTGACCGACATGGAATTGCTATGTATTAATCCAAGAGTACGGATATGTAACCTAGTTATTGATATAGAATGGATCATTTATATTACGGTAGTGGGATGTTTCTTATATGCCTGTGTGGCTTTAATTCAATGGGGGGCTGAGAGAAGAACAAACACAGAAGCAACACAGGGGGCTCCCCAGATAAGAACATCTTGGCATACATCCATCACACAACAGGGGGAAGCTATTAGCGTCAAGGATCTTAGATACTCTGTCCAACAGAGATGCAAGCCTTGCTTTTGCGAGGCTGGGAGCCTGGAGAGCAAAATGACACTAAACAGTTAAAAATATCTTCTCAGTTGGTTGCCAGGAGCTGTAGGGGATATGCTGACTCAGAGAGAGGCTGTCTGGAGAGAGTCTAAAGAAGATGGGCTTTGCCCCAAGTCCGGGAAGGCAGACTGGCACATAGACTGGCTTATAGGTTTTAAGATCTACTTTCTCTAAAATGCTTTTGTTCTAAATAGACAATACTTTGCTTTAAGAAGGCTATTTGGTCATTAGATACCACTGTCATTGATCCTGCAGGGAACAGAACTACAAGCACTTAAGTCAGACCTGCTGAGGTAATCACAGTTGATCACAGGGGATTGCAGCTCAGGACCCATGAGATTGGGAGAATCACATGATTCTATTCCAAGGCTATATCACTGGCATGCATACTTGATTACTTCATTTGACCACGTACATGCTTATGCATGTTTTCTATACCCATGTCAAGTATCCACATATGTTGCACTGGACACAGGTATAACACTGTGTACACCAGGGGTTGGCAACCTTTCAGAAGTGCTGTGCCAAGTCTTCATTTAGTCACTCTAATTTAAGGTTTCGCGTGCCAGTAATACGTTTTAACGTTTTTAGAAGGTCTCTTTCTATAAGTCTATAATATATAACTAAACTATTGTTGTATGTAAAGTAAGTAAGGTTTTTAAAATGTTTAAGAAGCTTCATTTAAAATTAAATTAAAATGCAGAGCCCCCCTGGACCCAGTGGCCAGGACTCGGGTAGTGAGTGTGCTACTGAAAATCAGCTCGCGTGCTGCCTTCGGCACACGTGCCATAGGTTGCCTACCCCTGGGGTACACGCATAGAGCAGAGTCCACACTGCTGCTGTTATGCAATGTTAGCGCTACCATGTAAGAGCAGCATCCCAGGGTTCTATGCATCACAAGGAGACACTCTAGGAATCGCTTTACTGTTCCTCCACCTTCACACATTTGCTGATGGCAGTTCCTGCTCAGCTCTTCCCCCTGCCACACGGTGGAAGTGACAGAGCAACTGGATGATTATCTGGTTCTGCTCCAGCTCCTTATTGTGGAACAAATGTTTATGCAGCATTGTAGGTGATCAGCAACATGTTGGGAAGAACTTTCTGATATGTCAAAAACGGCTGACTTGGAGAGTGAATGACAATTTATTCAGCTGCCATGGTACAACTATGGTGAATGCTGGTATAGCCACGCTATGCCCATGGGTGGACCATCACTTCTGGGGCAGGAGACTTTAGTCTTCAAAAACAAACAGTTGTTTTGGGGAACCCCTGCATACCTACGCCTAACTTGGCTCATGAAACTATATCCCAATATCCATGACCCTGAAAAAAGGGAATTCAGTTACAGACTTAGTAAGGGCAGAAGTGCACATTTGGAAGGCTGAAATCTTGTTGGTACTACCTACACATCTGTCTGGAGGTCAATGTGGCCAACACCAGTTGTATAATTGTCTCCTGCTGCACACTCCATCACATTTGTGAGAGTAAAGGGGAGTGCTTCCATCCCAACTGGGCTCAGGACAAGTCTGGTTTACAAACCCTTTACAGGCAGCCAGATCACACTGGTCCTGATTCTCAGCAGGCAAGTGAAATCAGGGATGCCATATGTACATATATCTTGGCACAACAGGGGGGCAGAAGATGACATCTGCCCATGCTGAGGGTCACCGTCACACCTTGTACAGCATATGATAGAACACTGGCACATACTTGTGGAACTACATAACTTTGTAAGGGTTTTGTTCCCCTGTACCCGAAGGTCATTAGCCATTTTCTCAAATATTACAGACAATTTCAACAGGGTAACTCTAACTTGGGCTGGAGTGTGTGCTGCGGAGGATGGAGACCAAGTTGTAAGCTTGTTTGAACTGTTCACACTTGTTTACAAAGCTCTCTTATTGAGAGCACTAAATCCTTCTTCTCAATGTTTGCTTGGGGACACACCCATTCTGTTTTCTAACTACTCTTTGTCAGCAGTGCTAACTGTTATGTGGCTAACTATGGTAACTGTTATGTGGCTGTTATAGTGGCTGTTATGGAGCACTATCCCACATTTGAAATTGATCAAGGCTGGGAGAAGGAGGAGCAATTTAATCAATGGGTACTGGAAAATGCCTGTATTGTTACTTGGATTGTGTTTTGTTTTTCTGCATGTGACCCAAGCCATAAAGACGTGTATCCACCCATTTTCTGCATCGTGCAGTCTGTTGCTTTTAGAGCTATCAGTGCTTTCTGTAAGCACATAAGAATGTACTTTTCCTGTCCCTCCTGTGTATCCTTGGGATTACAGATATTGCTTAATCTGGGTGTGTGTGTTGTGGGTGTGGGACAGACAGAAAAGTATTTGCAGCGTGACAACACCAGACAGTTACATGATGGCAATTCATGTGCTGTGAATCATGGGGTCCAATCCTGAATGTGAAAACATCTTACATTCATCATACTTAGGAAGGAGGGTCCACACACAAGTCAAGAAAACTATAAGATTTGTTAAAAGTACTATATGGAACATGTAATTGAAATATTTGTAAAAAAAAAATGTTAACAGAACATAAGGAGACTGAATCTGGGAACAATGGCCAAATATTCCTTTCACTGCACTGATCTCCTCCCACCCCCACCCCAACACACACACACACACCGAGGGGGGGAACAATGAGGGAAATTGTTCTTGGAGACATCCCTGTTTGTCCTCTGCATAGAGTTGAGGGTTGGGCATTTGGTAGGCTTTAGGGATTCCTGCAGGCTCATCATTCCCCACCCGGATGCTCAGGGGGTCTCCCTGAGAGGGGTTCTGGTGTCCGTGAAGTGTGTGGAAGGCTCCTGCCAGTGACTCGGGGTAGGGGTCCTTTGTTGCATCCTGGCTGTCAGCTGGAGAAGGTGGCAGTTTATGGACAGTTGCAGTGGCCAACGCATCAGGTGGACCCTGAACTCAATGAGCTACCAGTTCTATCAGCCTCTCCATTGGGGCACATTCCCATTCCCTAAGGGGTTTTTCCTGCTTCATGAGCTGGCTCATCCATGTCTCTTCCTGCTGAGGAGCCTGATCCTCCCATACCCTGAGGAACTCAAACTGCTCCTGGTTCCTACAGTTCATGCAAATGAGCAGGTCCTCCAGGGTCCTGCTCCATCTCTCTCTGCTGTCTCTGGGGAGCTGTTCTTGCCCTCTTGGCAGAATGGTTTCCTTCTTGGGAGCCAAGGGTCCTGCCAATTCAAAGGCAAAGATAGCATTATATAATTTTTTCCTTTGGAAGAGGCCACAAAGTCCCCACACATAACTTTGTTGTAAAAGGCCACAATTTGATACTTTTCAGCATTCCAAGAATGCAAATGTTAGACTATCCTTGATTCTCAGACAACTTTTGCAGCCTATGAGGAAGGAGGATAGGATGCTAATGGTAAGTTACATGTACTAATGTTTTTAAAGGTGTTCATAGTGTCTCAAAGTGGGGTGGAAGTTCCTTTCAGGGGCTATGTTACCAGTTTGCAATTTCTTCTTTAAAGACTTGCCAACATTTGGAGAACATAGCAGTTTTCAAGAATGGAAAAGAGAGGTGGCTTTCCAGTCCTGTGGAGGAGATCTAGCAATCTACGCCAGAGAGAGGTCTCTGCCAATGGTCACCCCTCTACATATTGCTGAATGGAGGAGTTTGGTCAACTATAAAGTTGGACCGAGAAGTTTTACACTGCTGTTGAACCTCAAGACCCAACTGGAGTTTCTGCTGCACCAGAAATTTGCTGAAATGTGCTTACTGGACTGGGAGGCAATTTTACTGGATATTCACTGTCATATAGGGTGATCAGATGATAACTTCAAAATATCGGGACTGCCGCAGGGGGAGCACCTTTTTAATTGTTACACTCACCGCATCCGGGACTTCGGCGGCACTCCGGCGGCAGGTCCTTCAGTCACTGACGGTATTTGGTGGCATTTCGGCGGGCGGGTAATAAATCTTGCCGCCAAACAAAGAAGTACCTGCCACCGAAATGCCGCTGAAGACCATCAGCGACTGAAGGACCCGCCACCGAAATGCCGCCAAAGATACGGATGTGCCGGGTGTGACAATTGAAAAGGCACTCCCCCTGCCTCTCAGCAAAAAAATAAAAATAAAATAAAAATGGGCCGCCGTGCCCAAAACAAAATATTGGGACAAATGGCGTCCCGACCGTACTTCGGTCGGGATGCAGGACAAACTGCTCAATATTGGGACAGTCCCGATTTTATCGGGACGTCTGGTCACCCTACTGTCATACAGAGCATACAGAGTTCCATGCACAGGGAGATGCAAACCATGAAAACCTCCCCGCTCCACATCCCCCGGCATCACCAGAAGCTCTTGCCCCTCTGCCCACCTAACAGTGAAATGGACAAGGAAAGAAAGATGCACTGCAACTTCTTGGTTCCCTGATGTTTCAGATCTACACCACAAGCCCTTCACCTCTCCAGTCCCAAGCTGGGTTTATCCAACCACAACACTGGATCCTTCTTGCAACCCCATTTCCCCCAGTGTCTGCAGCAAGTCTCAGTGCGGGGAGAGGCCAGACATCAGGGACAGGGACAATAAAAAGTTTGTAATCTTTCCAGAGAGCAAGGAATGCTGTGACTAACTTTTCCTTACACAACTAAAGTGTTCTTTCCCGCTCTAACTCCCTCTTTACCCCAACCCTCTCCCAGCCCCATTCTGCACAGCTCCTGATTGTAAGGGAATGGTAAGATCAGGGTGGGGTGTGGAGAGAAGCACTGAAACTGTATTATTTCAATAGACAAGAGACAGCTGTTACTAACTTTAGACAAACAACTGTATGTTTTCTACAACTGTCCCATGCCCAGCCAAGGCCTTTTTAACCCCCACTCCCTTCCCCAAGTCTACGTGGCCTCAGGGCCTGATTGCTGGCTGAGGAAAGTACAAACACAGGGGCAGAATGATTGGTCCTTAATCTGTTTGATAGCTTCTGCCAAATGCATAATAGTGGTTTACCAGAAATCAGTAAATCATTGATTTATAACCATGTGTTGCTTGGGGACTATGTAAGGGTTGAAGCGCAGCAGGGGCTGGGCTTAAATTCATGAATGTAGTACCAAAGCAAGAGAGGATATTGACAGGAAGGGTGAAGGTTCTTTGTAACTTACCAGCCTTGGGTTCTAGTTCCCTCTGCAGCTCAGAGTCCTCCCCAGGTCATTATGGGGGCTTCCTCAACCACCTCCTTTGGGCAGAGGCACAGAATCACATGCTCCCCGTTCTCCAAGTCTTCTGGGGCATCCTCAGAAGGTGGTTCCTGCTGCCCTGCTTGCCCTGGCCCTCTTCAGCATCCTATTGGACAATGAGGCTGATGGGGTTGAGGAGGGGGTTGTGAGCCTCTTCAGGCTCTGTACAGGGAGCCCTTGCCAGCACCCTGTCCAGGTCATGGTAAAAAGGGCATGTACAACAAGCCCACCTGGAGTGACTGTTGGAGTCTTTTGCTCTCCTGTACAGGAGCCGCAAGTGTCTGGTGCATCCCCAGCACTGTCCACTCAATGCATGCTTGCTCCTGATTCTGTGGCATTTCCCAGTACAGATGAATGTAGCTGCCGCTCCAGGAGACATCTTGGGAGGTTTGGTCGGCGAGCCAGGCGTGGTCAGCGAGCCAGACGGCTGCTCTCAGAGCAAGATCCACATTAACCTGAATTGGTCTGTAAAGAGCACAGCGGAAAGCTGTTCTGATGTGGTCAGCATGACTGGCTACTACCAGTGAAAATACGGGGACAGAGACCTTTATAGCTGGGGTAAGGGTCAGGCAGAAAAGGGTTCAATGCATTGTGGGAGTGGCGGTGGAGAACTATTGAAACTCAAGACCTGGCACACTCCCCTTCTCCTTGCCTACCCCGTAAACCTGCACAAGTACAGGGCTGTGCCACAGGCCAAGGCATGCACTTACCCACATTCCTCAGGCATGCCAGCTTACTCGCTCTCTGCTTGCCTTCAGACACACGTGTCTGAGGTTTGGATGTGGACAGTGTGTGTGTGTGGTGGGGGGAGGGGGGATTCTGGCACAGCCATCCACATGGAAACATGTACAGTCACTAGTGCAGATGTAGCCCAAGAGAGTGGTGATGATTTGAGGCCCAAACATAGAGGGGGGTGCACTCAAAAAGCCCAGGAGGGGTCAGAAATGCAGTTAGCCCAGTAGCAATACATCAATTTACAATAAAATAAAAATTGTGAACTATGGCAATTTTGTCAGTTAAAGCTGCATTAGCTTATAATATCAGTGTAGGATGGCCCAGCAGTTCAGTACACAAAACATGGGGTCCAGCACTTGAATCCCTTCCTCCCGTGAGAACTTTCCCTCTTGATCAAAGAAAAACATAGGTAACAAACATCCAAATGTAACACAAAACTATCCCTATATTCATGGTTTCTTATCTAACCTCATAGCCCCATGTAAGGAAATGAGGAAAGTCTTCTCCTAGGTAGTCTCTCTCTTCCTATTGCTTCATCTGTTGCTGATATTGGCCCCTTATTGGAGTACCTGTAGGATCTGAGTTGCTATTAACTCCTTGTTTGCCAGGAACAACATAAGTCACTTCAACCTTGTCACAATCATATTCGTGACCAAGATTACTATAGCCAGGAGAATAAAGATTTCACAAAATCTCCTCTTGGCAATTAGAATATAATCAGAATCAATACAGCATCAATGCAAGGATTGGTAAAAGAAAAGGTAAAGCTTTTCTACACAAAGTATTAATGCACTACCTATCAAGAACCAAACTTCATATTCATGCATCTATTTTATAAGAATGAGCCACAGAAGTCCCATTTATTAAAGCAAAACATATTTGATGGCAAGATACATCAGAGGGTTGATTCAAAACTTCTCAAAGCACCATTTATAAGGATTTCTTCTCTCCCTTCCTCCATCTCAGTCGTAAACAAGAAGAATGAACTAAAAGTTTGACTTTCATGGAGCCTTTCTTCTTCCTCAGTAACAAACTCATAGCAACACATAGCTACTAATCTAAGGGAGGAACAAAGCACAAAGCAAAGATGAGAGCTGTTCCCCGAGTGAACATACAAGTACACTTATTATAAAGATGAAGCAAAATTATTCTTTTAAAGATGCCAGTGCATAAATTAAGCCTGCCTGGGGAAAGGGGAATTTGTGTATTAACAAGTTAGGCAGATTTTCAACCTATAATGTATGTGAAAGCTGAATAATAGATTGTCATCCTTAGAGCACTTTCTTCTATCACATTATACAAATGCCACCTATGCAGTGTAGTTTATCTTCAGTGAGAATAAAACACATATGAAATGAGCATTGTAAAATGCTTTGAAATGCTCTAAAGAAGCCCTGTTTCCAGCTCATTTTGCTATTAAAAATATGTATACATATTTGTTTGCTCTGTTGAGTTGATTTTTGTCATGTTTTCTCATTATTAATTTATCTACTTTCCTTATATTATTATTTTGAATTGGTAATATAATAATATGGGGGGCTAAGGTGAATGGGATACCTAGTATGAGGGTAGAGGTAAAAGGGGGGACCCAGAGACAGAGGAAGGAGATGGGGGGGTTCAGGGAGTCCTTGAAATAGAGGGGGATGAGAAGGAGGCACCTGGTGAGCTTATGGCAGGGAACAGAGGAGCCTCTGGTGTTTGCAATGAGCTCGGCCTACAGAAACAACAAAGCGTGTGACCCTCTAGTTATGAGGAAAGTAGTAAATGGTTACACTGTAGGGACAGTGGGTGACAGTTGCATACAGAGTTCCCTTTTCGCCTCTGGATGTTTTTTAGACCATAATTACTATGGGTCATGATGACCCCTATCTGTCGACATGGGATTTGTATTCTGGGAAGGAGTATGTGCCGGGAGGAAAATTGAGCAATGTGTATTAAGACAAAGACTCAGATGCATGAAAATCAAAAGGAAGAACCTTCCTTCAGTTGTTTATTTTTTAACTTGTCACAATGCTGACCTCACCAGTCAAAACATCACTAGGGTTTCTTTCCTGCTTTTCAGTCACTAAGGCTATGTCTACACTATAGCCTATGTCGGCAAAACTAATGTCGCTCAGGGGTGTGAATATTCCACCCCCATGAGCAATATAAGTTACACCGACATAAGCGCTCGTAGGCACAGTGCTATGTCGGCAGGAGAGCTCCTCCCGCAGACATTGCTTCTGCCACTCATGGAAGTGGTTTTTTTATGCTTATGGGAGAGCTCTCTCCCATCGGCATAGAGCGTTTTCACCAGACCGGCTGCAGAGGCACGGCTGTATCAGTACAGCTGCGCTGCTGCAGCACTGTCCATATAGACATGGCCCAGACCCAGGCATTCATTAGCCTTTGTGGCCACCACCCCTTTCTCTCCATATGAAATTGTTCAGCCAATGAATCTACTTATTGGCCAATCATACGACCATTCCTTCACACATGGACCGCTCCATAACATCACAAAAGCAACCTGACAGGAAGCTACATGGTACGCAAGGGGTGTGACCACAAGTGCTGACTCTACGTAGCCTGCTCCCGCATTGCTTTTCAGGCTGGACTGAGCTAGAGAGGGGATGCAAAGTTTGATTCTCCTAAAAGCATAGGGTCTCCCAAGATCATCTTAGCTTTTATTTCTGTGTGCATCTCCCTAACAAAATTAATGCCAGTGAGCAGAACTGACCAGAGAATGACAAATCCATTTTGCAGCAACTTTCAAAGTTTTGAAATTTGTCTCATTCTGCATTGTCATGAAGACAAAACTTTTAGAGTATTCTCACTAAATGGAATTGTGTTGGAAACATCCATTTGGGGATCACATGGTCAGGATTTCTATTTGGGTTTCTCTTTCTCTATCTGGACATGAGAAACCTTCCCATCCAAACTTTGTCAAACTTGATACATCTCTACAGAACGTTTCAGCTTCAGCAAAACAGCTTATTTCAATTAAAACATATTTCATCACCAAAATATTCTGACCGGTTCTATGAATAAGCCTATACATAGAAAAGGAAATAAGATAATAAGTAATAGATCAGTGACAGTCAACCTTTAAACAACAGAAGAGCCTCTTGTTTTGTGGCTCATTTTAGTAACAAGTTTATTATAAAGGACTATAATACAGTCATCAAAACAGGTTACACTGCTCTACAACCAAAATGCTTCTGAAATAAATGTAGTCAAACTTTACTAATTCTGGGTCACTGAGAACGAAAACGATGCTTAAAATTGTTGATTGGCTCTAGTTTTCAAGATATGCTATTGGGTCAGTATATACGACCCTTGACTTGGGAATAGCGGAGGATAAGTGAGTTATAAAGGGAAGGGATCTCAATTTAAACCAGAAATGACTAAAATACATCCTTGACTGGATTTATGAATAAATCTATGACTGGGTTTGGACAGTACTTGCTTTTTAGGCAAAACAACGAATGATGCAATCTGAAGCTGGTATTGCATCATACATGATATGAATTGCATCATGTTATTCCTAGAAGTCATGGATGATGCAATCATAACGAAACTTACATCACTCTGCTGAACAAATTGCCCTAGATCAGCTCTAGAAAATCATACAGTGTCGTGCTCTCTTATTTGTCAGTGTTTGATTTTGCAAAGGGACACATTTCTGTTTAGCCAAAGTGAGCAGAGATGCCTCGAACTTGTGTGAACAGTGCAGATAACTTCTGCTATGTTTGTCGTGAAGTGACTTTTGCATCACAAAAGCGCAGTATAACCACTATGGTTAAGAAAGCCTATCACCTTTATTTTGGCTGCAAAATTGGAGATCAGGACAAGAGGTGGGCCCCACACATATGCTGCAACACTTGTGCAACACATCTTTGCCAGTGGTTAAAGAGGAAAAGGAAATCTATGCCTTTTGCAGTGCCTATGATTTGGAGAGAGCCAACAGATCATACCAGCAATTGTTACTTCTGCATGGTGCCTCCAGTTGGGACAGGTGTGTCAAAGAAGAAAAAGTGGACTGTGCATTATCCAAACATTCCATCAGCTATACGCCCAGTACCCCACGGAGAAGGACTGCCGGTTCCTGATGCACCAGAATCATTCTCACTTGAGTCAGATGAGGAAGAGGAAGAGGATGAAACTTCTGGTCCTGAACCATCAATGTCACAGGACCCACATTTTCTCCCATCCTCCTCCTCTGAACCACACCTCATAACACAAGGTGAACTGAATGACCTTGTCAGGGATTTGGAACTACCCAAGAGTAAGGCAGAGCTGTTGGGCTCCAAACTACAGCAGTGGAATCTCCTGGCAGGTGATGTTAGGGTTTCCATGTTCCGTGACTGTCAAAAGGATCTTGTCCCATTCTTCTTGTAGCCTGCAACAACAACGATGGTGTGATGGCAGCCCTCAACATCGTTCACGATCCAGATGAGTGGAGACTGTTCATTGATTCATCGAAGACGAGTCTTAAAGCTGTTTTACTGCATAATGGCAATGTTTTGCCATCAATTCCAGTTGGTCATGCAGTCCATATGAAGGAAACCTATGACAACATGAAACAACTTTTGAGGTGCATAAACTATGACCAACATCAGTGGCAGCTTTGTGGCGATTTGAAGGTTGTTGCTCTCTTGCTTGGTCTGCAGACTGGATACACAAAGTACTGCTGTTTTCTCTGCGAATGGGATAGTCGTGCAAGAGATTCCCAGTACATCAGGAAAGATTGGCCACTCCGACAGTCATTGGAGCTTGGGAGGAAAAGTGTTCAGCATCCACCACTTGTTGAATCAAGGAAGATTTTGTTATCACCCTTACACATCAAGCTGGGTCTGATGAAGAACTTTGTCAAGGCCATTGACAAAACACAAGCAGCTTTCAAGTACCTCCGGGGAAAATTTCCAAGGTTAAGTGAAGCTAAGATAAAGGAAGGTGTCTTTGTTGGTCCTCAGATTCGTGAACTTCTTCGAGATGATGCATTTGACCATGCACTGCGTGGCAAGGAAAAGACGGCATGGAAAGCCTTCCAGTTAGTGGCAATAAATTTTCTCGGAAACAACAAGGCAGACAACTACAGGTTGTTGGTGGAAAACCTCCTCAAGGCATACAAAAGCCTTGGTTGCAACATGTCACTAAAGATAAATTTTTTGCACTCTCATCTAGATTTTTTTCCACCAAACTGCAGAGCAGTGAGTGACGAGCACAGTGAGCGATTTCACCAGGACATTGCAACAATGGAGAAACGCTATCAGGGCAAATGGAGCCCATCACTGCTTGCAGACTATTGCTGGACAGTGACAAGAGATGCTCCATTTAATGAATACAAGAGACAAGCCAAGAAGCGCCGAGTAGACACTGAATAGGACTAAACTGTGTACATAATAGTTTTTTGCCTTTTGTTTTATAATACATTTTATTTATATAACCCTTTTGCTGATTTTTAAAGTGTTACATAAACAGGACAGGTGAAATATTATCATGTAAAGCAAACATAAACACATGAAAAGACCTAGGTTTACAATTTATGATTAAAACTCTACTATCTACACAATATACATAGACATAAAATGTAAAAACTTAAATATCCTAGAAACAGTAGCCAATCAGTTGTTTTAATTGTCATATTTGAATTCAGCACATCAAAATACATAATAAATAGCACATTTTATCTTTGAAGCAGACGACTTCTCAAAAATTGTAGACCAGTGTTATTAGAGAGGTTGGATTAATTGAAATTAGATAAATTGCCATAAGCCTTTAGGTAACCAATTTGGATCTAGTCCACATCCGGAATTATCATCCAATAGCTATTTTGGAGCCTGTGATGGGGTGGGGGTACCCCATCCAGTGTGGGGTGAGTGATGGGGTGGGAGTACCCCATCCAGTGTGGGGTGAGTGCACCCCGTGAATAAGTGCCAGACTGTCCTGAGGCCTAGGGCAGTAAGACCTACTGGTCAGAGCCAATGGAGTTTTCCCTCCTTTCAGGGCTGTAAAGCCCAGCAGCCAGAGTCAACAGAGTCACCCTGGCTCCCAGGCCTGGTAGCCAGAATCAATATGGCTGCCCCTTCTCTTAAGGCTGAGTGGCCGGTCAAGGAAGTGGGCCGCCACCTGGGGTGGGTGACAGTAGGGACAGGGGATCCTGGCCCAGGACCCTAGCAGTGGCAGAGTGTTCCGCCACTAAGCCAGCAGGGCTTCAACTGAAACATGCCGGCTTCCTAAAGGACTATAGTTAGTTGTCCCTGTCATCTCATCCCGCCCCCGCCACTTTCTACCGAGTCTCTTGGAGCTGCCATTGAGGCATTGTCAGGGTCTCCAGGCTTCTCAGCATGTGTGGTTCCTGGTGACTCTGATTCCTCTCAGGCATCCGCATGCACTTGGGTGTCCATCTGGGTCTCAGCATCTCCGGCTTCCGTGGTCAGGGGCTCTAGCTGCTCCTGTGCTGGAGCCAGCAAGGTGCGGCCTTCCTCCTCAGCAGTCAGCCCAGACTGGGCTGGGCTGCTCCCTTTTATACTAGTGCAGCACCTGGAGCAGGCCCAGTAGGGGCACGACTCGCTTAGGGTGACAAGACAGCAAGTGTGAAAAATCGGGACGGAGGTGGGGGGGTAATAGGAGCCTATATAAGAAAAAGCCCCAAATATCGGGACTGTCCCTATAAAATCGGGACATCTGGTCACCCTAGGCTTGCTCAGCCCACAGCAAGGAGTTAACACTTTCCTATGCAGTGCAGGGTGAATGCACCCTATCACAGAGCCTCTCTGGAATGAGCTGTTGACACCTAACCACTTTTCAAAAGACCACAACTAGTGCCCATGCCAGCACTTGATCCAAAGATCACTGAAGTCCATGGAAAGATGTGCTTTGACTTCAGTGGGTTTTGTAATAGGCCCTATAGAAGATCCTTCCAAAATAGAATCAAAGCACATTTGCAAGGTGATTTCCCAGCTAGCAATCAGAACCTTTCAAAAGCACTTAAGTCAAAGGGAGGTTTTTCTTTCAGTTACAGTTACATTATCTGTTTTATGAGAGCAGCAGTGTGTTTGTATATAATTTAGGGCTGCCAAGCAATTAAATTAATTGTGATTAATCACGATAAATCATGCTGTTAAATAATAATAGAATATCATTTATTTGAATATTTTTGGATGTTTTCTACAGTTTCAAATATATTGATTTCAATTACAACACAGAATACAAAGTGTACAGTGCTCACTTTATCTCTTTATCATGAAAAGTTAAACTTACAAATGTAGAATTATGTACAAAAAAATAACTGCATTAAAAATACAACAATGTAAAACTTTAGCTCCTACAAATCCTCTCAATCCTACTTGTTGTTGAGCCAATCGCTCAGACAAACAAGAGTTTTTTTTACATTTGCAGGAGATAATCACTGCCCGCTCCTTGTGTACAATGTCACCTGAAAGTAACAACAGGCAATTGCATGGCACTGTTGTAGCTGTGGTTGCAAGATATTTATGTGCCAGATGCGCTAAAGATTCACATGTCCCTTCATGACATATTGGTCACCAGGCTCTTTTTATCCTATTGAAGTGCTAATAGTTGGATCAAATACATGGTTCTAATTCAACAAGATAAAGAATATCTGTGGACCAATGAATCAGCTGGTGCTGTAATGCATGTGAATTATTTGGCATGTCTCAGCGATCTACTGTAGTGCACCATTGGTACCATGTCAGATGGGCCCTTTGTGAACATTAAAACAGGGAACCTCATATTAGCCCAGGATTGTGAAAATACACCTTACTTCAAGTTCTATTTCTACTGAGGGCCTATGGGAAAGGAGGGCATAGTTGCATGTAGGGCCCTCCATTCCTCAAGTGTCAGGGACAGTCCTACAATAGTGAAAGTAACCACAGTGTTTCAATGTTTTCTATTACAAGAAGTTCTCTCAATTCTGATTGCTTTAGTTCAGAGGCTATGGAGTATCCCATCTTTCTGTTTTAGAGTTTGCGAGAGTGCCTTCCTACTCCTATGAGAGATTCCTGAATCTAAATCTGAGTCTGTCAAATGTTGCGAAGGGCACAAACAAGGCTCTACCATCCCTGTCTATCCTGGGCTGCTCTTTGCATGTCTTTTGTGTTAAGTCCCATAAATTTTCTCTCTCCAAGTACTGTTCAATGGAGGGAGTATTCCAGTCGGCCCCTTTTCCATATTCCACCAGCTGCCCAATGGCATAGCTGCCATGGCAGATGCTCTGGCTTCATTCTTAACACAGGTCCCAGATATTTCCATCTTCTTTTCTGGTGAACTTTAAAGATAACAGTTTGTTGACTTCTCTGATGAATCTTGACTTTTGTTGTGCATTGTTTCCATTTAATACCTAGTATTTTCTTGAGGTGGATTTTCCCCTTTCACTTCCATATATTAATGTGGAAATAACATTTGAGCTGAAGCCGCATCAATTGGTCTTCAGGTTGTAGATTTAATGATAAAATCTTGTTTAAGTTAGTGAATGCAGTTACCACCTTGCCAATTTGTGGCATTATTTCCTTCTGGATATCGCCATTAGTTTGCACATTGCTACCAAGGTATGTGAATTGATTCACCTCTTGTATTCCTTTGCCTTCTAACAGACTGCTTCAGTTGGGATTTTAAGGGGAAAATATCTTTGTTCCATAAGAATGCTTTAACTTGTTAAAATCTGAAATTATTCTGACAATTATACGTTAACAAGAGTAAACTCTTGTTGATGTTTTCCTTCTGCAGGTCAGGGCAGCTAGCGGAAGAACCTGTAAAGGTTATACACTCTGAGATATATTAAGCAATCCTTCATCTAAGTGTAATATTTGTCAGCTCCAGCTCCCTTATAATCAATGCATGGGAAATGCTGCAGCTTTACACTACATCAGATTGATTTTCCACACAGGAAATAGCTGGAAGCTAGTTATAATCAGTACAGTAAAAGGACATCACACTATGTTATATATACTTGTATCTTCCAGTCTAGTGTGGTATTGTAAGAGACATTCAGAATGTGTCTTCAAGCCAAAATTTAGTTCCCTCTCTTCCTATTCTAGTCACTTCTAAACTAAAATACAAACATTTCTATTTGTTCTACCACTACATGTTAAAATAGAGACTTTAACACAGCAACCATGGGCTAGATCCATTCCCCAAAGTGCATCCACCGCTGTTGACCTTAGGAAGTGTTTCTGAAAGCCAGCAGCCATACAAGATGCTCCCTCATCTGTGAAGATATTTCTAAGGAAGAAATTCATTCACAGCCACCCAAACCCTCTCCTTTTATCTCTATACAGCAATAGAGCTCATGTAAACGACATAATGGTGGATTTATTGTGCATTCCCAGTGAATCCCTGTGCCCATCCCCCATGATCCTGTGTGCTTTGCACACCACAAACTCACAGTATTCAGTGAAAGTTCAGGGTGTACCACTGAACACAAGATCAGACTATAGTTCTAATGCTGGGACAGGTTCTTCCCTGGCAGACTCAAAACTAACTGCAGGCTGACAGATATTCAAAGGGGGTCCTAGGCCAAAAGAGTCTTCCTTACTGAGCTGTGAAATGAAGAGGGACAACACAACCCCCAAAGATTACTATACCACCCCCTATACCATGAACAAACACAAACTGGTGGAGGCTACCATCATGAGCATTAAGTTATAGAAACTCCAGTGAGACAGCCCATGCCCAGCACCAGACCGACTTTAGCACCAGCATAATGCCCAGAGGCATGGCACAAGGACACTTGCCATCTCTCTCTGCATCCCAAGAAAGCACTCTCACAGTTTCTCCCCTCTAGTACCGTAGGATGTCTTGCAGTCTAGCATGCCTCAGAAAGTGATGGAGGGAGCTTTTTCCAGCAGTGTAAATCACTAAGCTGGGATGCTCAGTCTAGCACCTTACATCAGCATTGAAAGTGACATACACACGCCTTTTAAAAATGTTTTCTTAAAGAACAAGAATGAAATGGTAAAAGTAAAAATAAGTAATCAGCTTCACCTGCACATCACCCCTTTGCTTCCAATTATGTTCAAGTATTTGTGTCTTCTAGTTCCTTGCTTTACAAGTATTTAAACACTTGGGTCAACATAATAAGGTCACCGAAGGTCCCACTTTGACAGTGAGGTAATTTCCTCCCTCCAGAAAAAAAACACTAAAAGTTAATAGGGACTAAAGTAGCTGTTGCCTCTGGGGAAAGATGCTGTTCTGTTCCATCAGGAAAAAAAGATGTTGCCTGTTCATTCTCTTCAGTTATCTGTTCCAGTATGTTTTGTCAGTTCGTGCCCTTATCTATGCTTGAAGTCTGTCTGTCTGTGTTCTGATTCACTGCATCTGAAGTCTATCAGCCTGATTTTTTTTTGCTGAATTTGGAATATGTTTGGCCTTGCTCATTTTCCCAACTGCTCAGAGGCGGTGAATATTCAGGAATATTCAGAGCACAGGGGCCCTGCTCCACCAATGTTCGGGGCTGGGTCTCTCCCTTGGCCCTGCCTGCCACCCCTGCGCACCTTCCCCGGAGCATCTCCTGGCCCTGCCTGCCATCCCCGGGAGATTTAAAAGGCCCCAGGGGCCCCCGCCGCCACCACCGGCAGCGCGGCAGGGCCAAAGCAGCTTCCTGCCCGCCCTCGCTCCGTGCGGCATGCCACTCCCAGAGGCGGCCAACACGTCCCTGCGGCCCCTGGGAGTGGGGGCATGTCTCTGCACTCTGCCCCTGCCCCAAGCACTGACACTGCCATTGGAACTGTGGCCAATGGGAGCTGCGGGGGCGGTACCTGTGGGTAGTAGCATGCGGAGACCCCCAGCCCCCCTGCCTAGGAGCTGTTGCCATAGAGATGTGCGGGTTGCTTTTGGGAGCTGCCCGAGGTAAGCGCTGCACCCCTCACCCCCGTCCCACATCCCAACCCCCTGCCCCAGCCCAGAGCCCACATCCCACACCCAAACTCCTTCCCAGAGCCTGACCCCTCACCTCTCCTGCACCCAAACTCCCGCCCAGAGCCCACACCCATCCACACCCAAACTCCCTTCCAGAGCCTTAGGCAGGTCGGGGTGTGTGTGAGGGGGACAGGACTTGAACCTGTTCTGGGCATCACCAAAAATTATACAAACCTGCCACCCCTGCACTGCACAGACTTTGCATGAGCTTAACTGCATGGGTTTGCTGCACTGTGTTTGGACATCATTCATTTTAGTAGCTTCAATTTGCCTTTTGTTTTGCTGGTATTTTCTTAACACTGAGCATATGCATTTATTTGTCAAGACTCTTTCCTACAAATGTGTTTTCGCATTAATTGTTCTTTGCTTACCAGTGTCTGCCTGTCCAACCTGCTCTTTGCTCATATTTATAATGTGACCAAAACTGCCTTGATTAACAGGGTGTGGAGCATAAACATCTGTTTATGGTTTAATGTAGGATGTTGGTTGTTCAGGATGTAATGTGGCTACTAATCAAGCTATGAATAATACAACTTGGAGAACATAAAATAACTTGAAAATACTGAGGCAATGAAGAGATTATTTGGGCATTAGCAGCTAGTAGGGAGGCTGCAAGGCAAAGCTAGCAAGAGTGAAGAGGGGACAAGAGAAGTACATTTGGTGGGTCTGGTCTAGCTGCCAAGCCACAGGCATGCATCTCTCTACAGAACTTTAACCTATGTAAAAGTCCTTGCCTATTTCTCCAGTTCATGGGCTTTTGGTGGAGCTTTTGTATTAGGTTGTATCACTCTGGAATCATTGTAACTCATGGTCTTGATAATTGCATTTGACACTTAGATGGCGCTATAGATGCTTAGATGGAGCTATACTGTCAACGTGTAATGCCACTGTACATTGCAGGGCCAATATACTTTTCTCAGTGCCTTTAATTTTAGTTTGGCTGAAGTGGCAGATGTTACACCATTAGGCAGATGTTACAGCACTAAGCTCTGGGGCTCTCTGCATGAAATTACAGAGGCCCTGAAGAAAATAATAGGCAAGAATTCTCCTTATTATGCAACTATGCATTCTTGTGGTGATTTTGCAAGCTGTTCACCTCTTGTAGGGATCTCAGAAGGATCAGATTTTATTTATTTTAAGAATGAACAGTCTCACAGAGTAATTTATAAACTGTGGAGATTAACAGAAAGTGTCTCACAGGCACAAAGAGCAGTTCAATGCCTTACTCAGGGCATGGCTACACTTGCAGATGTAGAGCGCCAGGAGTTAAACCAGCCTTCAGAGACAGCAACAGGGAAAGCGCTGCCATGTGTTTACACTGTCAGCTGCAACCGCAGTGGCATGGCCACATTAGCATCTCTCGCAATGCCACAGAGAGCAGTGCATTGTGGTAGCTATCCCAGTGTGCAAGTGGCTGCACCATGCTTTTCAAATGGATGGGGGTGGAGTGGAGTGTGTTGTGTGTATGTGGGGGGAAAGACAGTGTGTTTTGGGGGGCAATGTGTCAGCATGCTGTCTTGTAAGTTCAGACAGCAGCAGGGGGAAACCCTGATGCCAGTCCCCCCCCACACACACACACACATGCTTGCCTCAGCAGCAGCAGCATTCCACAGTAATGGTTTGCTTTGTCCCAAAGCAGATAAGCATGTGGGCTGTCAAAAACGGAGCTTTGAAAGGAGATATCCACATGCCTGCAGCCAAATTCAAAACAATGACAAGAGTGGCCACTTGACTTCAAGGGATTATGGGATGTTTCCGGAGGCCAATCACAGCACAGTAATGCAACAAGTTGTCCACACAGACACCTGGGCATTTCAGCCAGGGCACAGCAAGCTCTATGCTTCTCATGGAGGTGGATTACCAGGAGTGCTCCAGGTGCAGATTCCAGGGGCTCTAAGTGCCTTGCCAGTGTGGACACCTCAGGAGTTAGGACGCCGAGGGCTGATTTAATGTACTCTAACTTGTAAGTGTAGCCAAGGCCTCAGATTAACTACGAGGAGTCTGCTGGCACCTTAAAGACTAACGGATTTATTTGGGCATAAGCTTTTATGGGTAAAAAACCCACTTCTTCAGATGCATGGAGGGAAAATTACAGATATAGGTATAAATATACTGGCACATGAGGAGAAGGGAGTTACCTTACAAGTGGAAAATCAGTTTTGACAAGGCCAATTCAGTCAGGGCGGATGTGATACCTCACCAATTATTGGGAGGGGACCACATCCACCCTGATTGAATTGGCCTTGTCAAGACTGGTTCTCCACTTGTAAGATAACTCCCTTCTCTTCATGTGCCAGTATATTTATGCCTGTATCTGTAATTTTGCATGCATCTGAAGAAGTGGGTTTTTTACCCACGAAAGTATATGCCCAAATAAATGTGTTAGTCTTTAAGGTGCCACCGGACTCCTCACTGTTTTTGTGGATGCAGACTAACACGGCTACCCCTCTGATACTTACTCAGATTGAAAGTTAATAGAAGTTGGGTGCCTAACTTTCATTTATGCCTTTGAAAGATCTTCCCCTAAAAAGATACTTTGAGGGCTCATTAAAATCAGGGATACTGCCCTGGAAAATATCCAAACTGGCTTTAATTATAGCTTCCCTGCACAACTGAACAAAGACTGGAGGCTTTTTCCAGTTTTGGATCCATTTGGATACTAACACTAAATATATATGAAATGTTTTTTACATCCACTAGCTGTTCTCCGGTCACATACTAAATATCCCATTAAGAGATGGCCACCCTCTCTTCCTGAAGAGGCAACTGATCACCAGTGAGACCTGTCTCACTTTCCCCACCCAATTGTTTCACTGCCTTGATCACTGACTTTGATGAGAAAGATGTTTTGTCCTGTCCCTCCAGCTTGTTGTCACTCCTATCTCTGCCTATAGCCTATTCTTCAGTAACAGCACATTCAGAGAGCTATCCCATTGTCTCTTTGTTTTCTCACTTTCTCACTTTCAGGTGACATTGTACACAAGGAGTGGGCAGCATTATCTCCTGAAATGTAAACAAACTTGCTTCAGCGATTGGCTGAACAAGAAGTAGGACTGAGTGGACTTATAGGCTCTAAAGTTTTACATTGTTGTATTTTGAATGCAGGTTTTTTTGTACATAATTCTACATTTGTAAGTTCAATTTTCATGATTAAGAGATTGCACTACAGTACTCGTATTGGGTGAATTGAAAAATACTATTTCTTTTGTTTTTTACACTGCAAATATTAGTAATCAAAAATAAATATAGTGAGCACTGTACACTTTGTATTCTGCATTGTAATTGATATAAATATATTTGAAAATGTAGAAAATATCCAAAAATATTTAAATAAATAGTATTTTATTATTCTTTAACATCACAATTATTTTTTTTAATCGCTTGACAGCCCTAAATTAAAATACTTTTATTCAGTTGAATTTTTTCACTTTTTATTCATTTTAGAGGAAATTTTTGAAACACTTTTAAAAAGTGAAAAAATTTCATTTCCAAGGATGGTGAGGAACTATTTAGTGTACTACTGGGGCAGACAACTAGATATAATAATATGAAATTAAGTAAAGGGAAATCAAATGTCAAAAATGTCAAAAAAATACCTTCCTGGAAGTAAGATCTATGACCCTGTAAAATAATCTCCAAGGGAAGTGGTGGAAGCTTGGCAACCTTTAAAATCAGACTGGACAAAAGACTTCCAAATGTGGGAGGCATGATCCTGCTTTGATAAGGAAATGGATGGAATCATCTAATAGGTCTTCAGCCTCTTTTTAGTGATGCTCATATGAAAATAAACACAACAGTAAACATTAGACTAAAAATAACAAATGATTAGTGTCAGACAACCTAGAATTATCTAAATAAATGTGAATGAATTTTAAAAGTAGCCCAATGTCAAAAATGTACTTAGAATTAGAGCTGTGAGTCTGAAGCAGTTGTGAGTGGATAATGTTTACATCTCCTTCAAAAGCAGTGTTGTGTTCTGGTCAGTTCAATATTCACATACAACAATCCTCTTTGCAAAGTTCAAAATAAGGGCAGGTACTATTGATCCAAGGACAAAAAAATGTAGGAGCAGAGGCTATAAAATCTGAATTTATAGCCTAAAAAGAGACAGTTTGGGGATATTTACTTTAGGTATATACAACCTTAAATAGTACAGTTAATGCCGAATGCACTTTCTTTTTTTGAAGAGACATAAGAGGACAAGGGGCATAATTGCAAAGTAAAGAAAATTTGAAAGAGATGTCATGTGTCCCATTTTTCTTCACAAAGAATCATAAGTGTGTAGAATGGTTTACCAAGCAAAGATGCTGAAGTTTAAACACTGGGGGGATCATTCAAGAAACAATTACGGCAAATGGCATCCTGAGGGGATTAAAGTATTAAAAGAAAATGAACCTTAATAGGCTGAACAGACTTCACTTATTCTCTGAAATTTATTAGGGTCATAAACCTTGAAACAAATACAGTAGCAGAAAGATAAGCTATAGGTAGTTGATTTGCTAATGTTTTCTTTGTTATATATATAATTGTGGTTTTCACTTCTGCTGCACAGTGGCAGCACAAATGTACACATATAAACATGTTAGGGAAATTTCAGCCATTCAGGCAAAATTAACAAAAGTAATCTCTAAAATTTGGTACAGCTGTTACTAATAAGAGAGTTAATTTCACAGTCTGACATCTGGGGATTATGAGAAGAATAAAATTAAGTCAGTAATACACATTTGCACTGTGGATGGAATTCTGGATGAAAGCCACCTGTGGCCTGAGTGATTGGGTTTAACATGACTGAATTCCTATGTGGGACAGAGTATGAAAACTTAGTCCCTCGCCTAGTCCCGTTGTGGCAGGTCATGAGGCTGGCAGGCAGCCCCTTTGTGGGAGCTACATACTGCGGGTTGGAATATCATCTGCTGTTCCTCCAAATCCCCATGCAGGGATCTGCTACACACAAAACCAGTGACCTTTCTCCTTCCCTGAAACAATACTGTTATCTATTCAAAACCCAATGTGCGGAGGGCTGAGAGGCCCCTGGGTGCAGCCAGTGTACCTGTGCCGTTCCCCCCTCCATGCAAGCCTCCTCCTAGACTTCCACCATGCAGAGAGCAGTGCACTCCTTGCATAAAATAGGAGATGTTGTGCTACTTACACCCAAGTTCAGCACCTCCTTGTAAAGCTACTTTTAAACAGGACTTCATGTATTCTGCAGCACACTAGCCTTCAATTCTGTGGCAAGTACTCCTGGTGCACAACAGCACACTGGTTTTCAAATAAATAATGCAAATGAGAGTGTAATTTTTAATTCAACAGAAAATGCCCATTTGAATAGCTATCTATGCATTTCAAGTTGCTGAGGATTTTTTGCCTTACTGTAGAATTTAAAACTAGTGTGCAGCAGAAATCAGGGGGACCTGCAAATGTGAGAGCCAAAGGGCTGCCCAATACAGTCCTTTCTGGATGCTGCGAGAGAACATAGAGCACTTCCTTCCACTTCCAGCTGCTACAAGAAAAGAAGGAGAGGGAACAAAGAAACAGGAATTGCTCATGAACCATCTACTGTAGTATCCTGTCTGAAAATAGCCAGCATCAGATGGTTCAGAAAAAGGTGCAAGAACCCTTATAATGGACAAATATATATAAGAACTTGCACTTAAGGGAGATTCTTCCTAACGCCAGGCTGACAGTGATTGACTGTCCCTCCCATTCCTCCTGGATGCTGGGAGAGAACAGTGGCAATTAACATTATTACAGTGCAATGCAGGGAACTGATATTCTCTGGAGGAATGGAATGTTATTCAGACCACAAGGAAGTTAAAGTAATTGTATAGGTTGGGTGTTTAATATGCATCTGATTCCTGCTAGTCCTCAAACTTACATTTCCTGGGAAATGCAATTAAAAATGAGCAAACAACATTTAAGGAGTGTCATGGCTTAATGGTCTGGACATAGGACTTTGATTTAGTACAGCAACTGTGGCTGAAACATTGGGAAGGTAGGAATTAGGTAAGGACATGTCTCCACCTAGATTCCCTTGTCCCTCCCTGACTTCATCAAGCTCCCAGTAACATTGCAGATCCTCCTTCTCTGCCCTGGGCACTACTCAGCAGCACTTTGACCAACATTTACACCAAGTATTTGCACTTAAAATACAATGAAAATTTGTCTA
Source organism: Malaclemys terrapin pileata (assembly GCF_027887155.1). Taxonomy (NCBI): domain Eukaryota; kingdom Metazoa; phylum Chordata; order Testudines; family Emydidae; genus Malaclemys; species Malaclemys terrapin. Next base: position 249,639,405 of record NC_071506.1, read on the forward strand.
TGACATTTTCTATATAATTCAATTAATATCAGTCCCATATATACATTCATACCACGTCTCATAGAACAGAAGTGTTCTCTTGACATTATTTGCCATAAGGCACATTAATACAGTGCAGTAGCTTGGTGAGATAAACTTAAGTCAAGAAAATAATAGATTGCTTTTTAATGAAAATTAAATATAATATTTGAAATCAAATAATATGGCCCAGATTCAACTCCCCTCCCTCGTGTTGGGGGAATATCTGACTCCAGGGAGTCGGTGAGACTTGTGGAGCAAGGGGATCCCCAACTGAACAATCATACCCAAATCTGGCCCTATGGTCTAACAACATTCTTGCATCATTTAAAAATACAGGGGAGTTAACTTACTCTGTCTCCTTTGTTTTTATTCTCTTTTCTTTCCCTTTTTCCATTTCTAGGAGCAGACCCTAGATAAATCAGGTGGGATAAATCAGAAAAGATCCATTGACCTGTGTTGGACTATGCTGATTTATCCTAGCTGAGGATCAAGTTCCTACCCTCCAGTCTTTCTTGCAATCTATATATCTTTGTGCATCTTTTCCTTCCTGCTTCTCAGGGCTTGGCTTCCATCAGTCTGTGCAGTGCTTTTCATTCTTTTTAATTCAAGTCAGGGGTTCCCAACTTTTTCCAGGCCAGGACCCTTTCTCCAAGTTAGTTATATGCGAAGGGCAGGGTGTTCATGACCTGCATCCCACAGTGCTTGATCACACCCATCCCCGCAGGTTACTATCCCCAGTTTGAAAACTCATGTTTTGGACCATTTTTTTCACCTCTGCTTTTTCTTTGTACTGGTAATTGTATAGAAATCCTGCAAAGGAGGCTAAAAAACCCTATTAAATTTACACAGGATTCCAACATTTTCAAGCTGATGTCACTATATTCTACTCAGAGGAAAATCTTTGTCAGCACTTTATTTTACGACAGTACATACAGGCTGAGTATCTTCTAATAAACTAAAGTTATTATATGTCTCCCCTGCAAGTAGCACAATTTTGTGTTACTGCTGAAAATTAAAGTGTCAGTATTAATTTATATACTTCTCTTTCTATAACTCAGACTGGACCTAAGAACCAACAGCCATTCTTCACAGTTTTCCTTCTATTAAATACAATTTATTAAAATTAGAGGTAAACTGAGCATTTTTAATATCCTTGTACCATTAATCATTTAAAAACTTGCCTGGTTTGTTGTTACTCCAGCATGACAAGCAGAACAGAACCTCCCCATCTGGTTTTATTCTCTAGCAATTTACATTATAGTGGTGTCCTTTGGGACTTCTCAGATTTGGATAGGTCAGCAGTCTCTTTTACAAAACCTCATTTTCATTCCTCAAATTCCATTCTGCAGTGGCCTGACACTGCATTCAAGATCTCAGGCAGCAACTTGTTTCCCAAACTGTATTATGTGTGTTTGGGTCTGTCAGCTTTTAGCTTACAAGCATTCAAAATAAAACACAGGACCTGCTTCTGGCCTTACACCAGGATAAGGCCCTAGTCCTGTATTGTACAGGAACAAGGCCTAAACCTGAAGTAATGCCATTGGAGTCAGTGTAACATTGCCAGCATCTACCATTATCAAAGGAGATTCAGGCACATAGAAGTCAGCAATTTAATACAGTAGTTCTTGTATTTGTTTAAGCTTAATTTTTAATTCTTAAAATTATCTTTTCTAAAATTTGCAGATGCTTATCCCCAAACCACTCCCCCCAAAACTTCTTTTCAGTCTTGCTGTTGCGATGTTCTGGGTGAGGTTTCCATTCTTCCCCCCCTTCCCCCCCCCGGACTGCCAGACATACAGAGCACATGAAAGATTAATATGTAGAAAATACTCTGCAAATGTATGCTACAGATGAAATATAACTTAAATAGCAGTGACCATTGTTAGCCACAGATTTATTTGGCCCATATACAAACGCAACTATTACTTTATGGTGTTATGCTTCATCTGTAGCATACTGAGTACTTTTCATATCGATGTCTTTCAAGGGCTCTATTTGTCTCGCATACACGAAGTAGCACACAGCGAGCTGAAGTTGCAGAACAAGCTGTAGGATATTATTCTGCATCATTTGAGGAACAGTTTAAGATTATGTAGTTAAAGACCATATTGCCATACATATGCCCCTTGTGTGAGACTGGCAATACTGCCAGCATTACTGTCCCCAAGAGGGTCAGCTAGCAGCTGCAGCAGGGAGCGTGTTCTGGTGTGACAGTGGTCGCTGTGGGGGAGAACACTGGGAATGCTCAATCAGGGTAAACTGCAAAGAATGGGGCACACGTTCCCCCAAACCGGAGCTTATTTTAATACTTAGATTCACCAAGCCAGCAACAAAACAGCTTCTAGAATACCTTACTGATTGCCCAGAAGCCAAAAACACAGCTCCCTTAGAGCAACCCAGCCTTCAGTTCCCACCCAGACAGCCAAGTCAAATATGGTGAGGATTATTTAAAATCTTATTCACCATATATACATTTCCACCAATCCCAAGAGATCGGACACATTACCCACCGGGTTAATGAATATTTCAGATCTTACCCAAATACATGCTTGCAGCCAATTCTTAGTAACTGAACTAAGATGTATTAAAGAAAAGAGTTATTGTGGATAAAAGATTATACATACAAATATGAATAAAGTTCTTAGCTCAGTTTCACAGGAGAGATGGTGAGCCGCTGAGTTGCAAAAAGTTCTTTCAGAATCAATTCCATAGGTTATAATCTAATAGGCAGTCCACATGCAGAGTCTGTATATATTCTTCCATGAGAAATAACAGGGCAATCTAGACTGGTGCTGGAAGCCTCAGTCTTGCTATTCAAGCTTCCCCTGACCAAGCTTAAGTAGATCTGAGATAAAAGGATCAGGACCCCCAGAGTTCTTGTATAGATCTCTGGCAGACTCGTGAAAGCCTCTTGACAACATAACACAGCAGGCACTCCTTGAATGAAGAATAGGTAAGGCACAATGTTGCTTTGAAGTAAAAATCCCTATTTCCTATGTATGCACAGGTAAACTAGTAGTATTAATTAACATAAAACAATTATCTAAATTATCTAGGCATCCCATTATGACACATACAATTTAAACTGAAGACAATGTAAGCAATATTATTTCCTGCAATATCTTACATCTTTGATCTTAAGGTTAACTTAACCATCAGCAAGTATAATATAATGTAATTAATACATGAAAGGGAATAGTTAACAGCTACAAGATATAGATAAACACATACAAATACAATTAGTATTTATCTCTAATTCTCTAACAATACAGATTTGCATTTCAAAGTTCTAGTCTATCTAGGATGGCTTTGTTAGCTATTTATAAGGCATGGCCCTAATTACCATTTCTATACATTTCTAATATGTCTTTAAAGGTTGGATTTGGGTCGTTTAGCCTGCTTCTTGCTTAATTTCTGGCTCAGTGTCACACCTGGTAAAGTGTCCAGCAGCTCCTGTATTTGCCATTGTGCTTTTTGAAGCTTCTGGAGTCACTGAGGGACGGTGCAACTCTGTACTACCTCCTCTGTGGGACTCTGCCTTAGGCAGAGGAAAGCCCAAACTGAATACAGAATACAAAACCCTGCAACTGGGCTCAATCCTGAAAGGTGTTGAGGACCCTCAATTCCCACTGACATCTGAAATCAAGGGCACCCAGTACCTTGCCGAATCAGGCCCTACATCCATCAAACCCAATCCCTGCCACCGCACACAATAGAGAGTAACAAAGCTAACAGGAAACAAATCTGTAAAACAATAAAATGAATAAATTCCCCATATGCCATAATGAATAGCAATTTCTTCCAAATGTCTAACTATAACTGCCAAGAACAATAAAATTACATTCAACCGATGTTAAAAATGAATAAATAAATACAGTATCAAGCACAGTTTCCAGTTACAGATCAGATGAGAAAACATCATTCACTGGTTGTTCCCCTTGCCCCCAATTTCTCATTTTTTTACTCTGCAAAGTCCACCAGCGTATTTGGATTGCAAAAGAATTTTCTCTTTTTAAAACGAACAACCTAATACGAACAAAACTAAAAAAGTCTGAATTCAGCATGAACACATTTCAGACCAGGAACTACAGTTCAATTTCTTTTCCTCATGTGTATGGTATATCAAGGTTGGGAAAACAAAAGCTAACATCTTGTATGCACCAGTATGTAAATCCAAAATAACCCCATTAATTTTATTGGAATTACTTTTACATTGAAGGCAAACAGGTGATGGGGCAGTGCAAAAACTTAAGTTAGATAGATATTTAATAGATTTTTTTAAGTTTTTGATGCAATATCTGACAGCCTTACTAGCAAGATTCAAAGTAGTATTGGACATGTATATGGATAATAAGAATACCTAGAGTTATATTAATTCTAACAAAAATTGAAAGGGATATAAAACCTGATGTGCCAGGGTTTAAAACGATTATCTAACTATTAGGGATTAGGAAGAGACCTGGTGGTGGGGGGGGAGGGGGAGGAGAGGGAGCAAATAAATAGATGGTGGGGATAGGACAGGAGAGCAGCCTGGGAAATTGAAAAAGGAAAACAAAGAAGCAAGAGTAATGAGGTATGGCAGAGATTAAGTTGCTTGAAGGCGAGCTAGATGCTTGCAGAAGGGAACTCTTGTAAACTTAGCCTGGAGCTGACAGGAGCTCAGACCACGTAACTGACACACCATTGTGAGCTCACACTGCATGCCAACACCAGACCAGAGTGCACCAACAGGGGAGGGGGAGATCTGCATAGGGCAGAGAGTCTGTGTGTGTCTAGCCGGATGTGGAGGAGGGGAGAGCTATTGTGCTGTATGCTGTGTTGGGGCAAGGAGTCTGTGTAACCCCCACTAAAGAGCCTGACCTGGGTCTGCTCCTGGCTTTGCCTGCCTGCATCAGATAAAAGCATTGTTCTATCATTAAGTGTGGTTCTTGTTCCAGGGGTTTTCTCTGACACACACACACCCCTTCTTGCCCCTTAGGAGGGAGGGGTGATGTTTGCACAGAGGTGAGTGAATAGGACTTGGAACCCCTGCCTGACAGATGTTCCTTCTTCAGGAGAAGCTAGTGGAAGGGTGACAGAGGCTGGCATCTGTCTGTGCTTCCCTGTGCCCACGCAAGTAGAATGCTTGCACTCTCTGCGCTTGAACAGACATTCCAGCATGTAAAAGGTGGAGTGCCACCAGATGAAGCAGCAGTTGGTATAGCAGAAAGAGTGAGTCCTGCAGCTGTCTAGGTGTGCAGCACATTTCACGGGATCAGCTGAAGTGGCTGCAGATCTTCTTAGGTATCGACAGCAGTGCCTGCACTTGGGCATTCCCCTCCAGAATCCCTTCCCCACCTAACTGAGGCAGTGAGTGAGGCAAGGGGCATGCACTGCATTATACACTGCATTTGTGAGGTTTACTCCATTACCTGTGTCACAAACCCAGCAGAGAGGGTGAGGGGTCTTAGCCACTCCTCTGTGATATCACCCAATTTGTTCAAAATGTTCTGGGAGGTGTGCAGTCTTTCACACATGGAGTATCACATGTAGTCATGTGAGGGTTTACATGTTGCCAGTGCTGCTGCTAGTCTTTCTGCAGCTGTTCACCCTGTGTGAAGCTGTCCCACTTACTGCAGATGTGCCTCCTTGTGGCTGCATCTGGAAATTAGCTTTTGCCTCATCTGGCACCCCTTCCTTCAGTTACTCACGCTGTGACCCCTCCCTTTATCTCTCTTCATGACTTAGGGTGCTCCTTCATGACTTGGCCCTTGGGCCAGGTCACTATACAGCCCTTCCCTTCCAGGGTAGTAAAGTTCCATTGGACAAGCTGTCTGGATGCCTCCTCAGACAGTCTTCCGTTTTAGGTCCTGTGCCACTTTCCCAGTGGCTGGCAGGGGAACTAGGGGCTGTAATCACTGAATTTAATATTCCTGCATGTACCCCACAACTTAACAATACAGTACTGCAGTCAGCCATTTTGTATGTTCAACCACTGCCAGCTAAAACCTAAACATCACATAGCTAGGACCCTGAAAGGCAAGGCCGTGTGGCTGCACATTTGCAGTTTTGCTATCAAAATAAAAGGTTACAGCAAAAATTTTAAATTCCATAAAAATAAAAAAGTATTTAAACCACCAACCTTGGCTTTGGGCACCTCTAATATACAAGTTATTTTTTATTAACAAAGCATTTAAATTATAATATACGTTATTATTGGCTGTTACTAAAAATGTTAGCCTATGAGGGGCTAATTTAAACTATGAGCTTTATTTAAAAATAATTATAACAAGTGTAATTAAAAAATATGTTTTAAAGCAGTCCAAAAAAGCTTTCTTTGGGCAAAAATTTAACACCTAAGTTACCCAGCATCTAAACAAAAAAGGGTAGGGAGGGACTGAAAGCCTGCCTATTAATTCCTCAAAACCATCTTAACTTTGGTAAATATAAAAATTTAAAATGCTCTAGTCTAAATCTACTGCTACAGCATATATTTATGTATATATGCATGCTTAAAACCTAATGAAAAAGTAGTTTTAGGTTTAAACTCTTGTTTATATCCATCATTTATCAGACAAGGGTGCTGGGCCCCCATTAATTTATTCTTAACACTGCCTTAAAAAAACCCAGTAAAGTTACCACTGTTTTGGGTTCTTAAAACCCTGGTAACAGATCTGGTGAGCCAATCAGGAGTGGTGGAAAGGAGGGGACAATTAGGACAGACATTTTGCTCTGCTGTGCAAGAGGGGAGGATGGCGAGGCAGAGTAGCAACTGGAATTTCCCAGTGTTGTGGTCCACAAATCAATTTACGGATATATTTCATGACTGGGACTCAGGGCCCAGCCTAATGGCCTGGTCAAAGAATAATGTCAGAAGGGAACATCTGAAAAAGAACAGTTGGAAATAATTTTTAAAAACAGTTTGAGTGATTTTGTACAGGAACATGGTAATTGTCTCAGGGCTGGTAAAGCTTCCAGGAGCGTTCCTGCAGCTCTGTAAGAGAGTAGTAACAATACTATTAAATAAAAAATAAATCAGTTAAAGATAAAATTTAAAAACCTAAAAATAAAATAATTTTTTTTAAAAAAACAGTTACCCTAAAGGCTAAATCAAACACCCGCCGGGCTCAAATAGTGGCAATACAAAAGAAAATATGTAATAGTAAAAAAATAAGTAAATGGTTAAAGCAAAAGGTGTCTAAATTAAAACAGCAGACAAAGAGTGAAGTAGCTGTTAAAGCGTTACTAAAAAATCCCAGAATAAGACCCAAGCAAATCACGGGAAATGTAAGCGACAAAGTTATGCTCTCAAAGCCACGTTGAAAGAGCAGAAAGAAATAGTGGCTGCGATTTGAGTAGTCGTAGTCTGGGAAGGGGAGGGGAATGGGTGAAAGAAGGACTCTGACTTGTATCCTTATTATTAAAGTAAGAGGAATAATCCTCATGAGCTTCCCTTTCCTTTGGGCTCTTCCAGGCAGTCCCCGTACGGGTTGTGGATGCCTCCCCGCCCATAACCCCCACGGTGAAAGAGATTGGTCTCCAAAGGGGTAACCAAGAAGGGGAAGAATTGGTAGAGGTCAGGCCCTTTGCCCCTGACCGGGCTAGAGCCATAGGAAAATTGTTTGGCCTGTTAAACGGGAGCACAGCCTTGGGATGGCTGGGCAAGGACAGCTGGCACCCCTGGTCTCACTCCGGAGGATGTGGCAGCAAGCCTCACTCTCCTCTCAGAGCCAGGATAGGGGCTAGGGTGACAGGTTCCCAGATGCTTTGGCCCACAGAGCCCCACTACAAAATTTGTTGTTGCGGTCTGCACTTTTTTCTTGGCTTAGGTTTTCCTCTCTACCTAAGTCATTCTTTACACACACACCCTCTCCCCCGCTGCCACTTCCTTTCTCTCCCCTTCACCTCCACTCCTTCTGCCTATTCTTTCTGCTCACAAACCCCCCGGTTGCCACTTTTTTCTTTTGTGTGTGTTTGTTTTGAAAGTTAAGGGTTAATCCCACCGCTAAAAGTATTTTACTGTCCATAAAAATATGGTTGCCAAGCAACAAGGAATGTTAACTTTGCTACTGATCCTAATTACTCCTTTGAAGCAGTTTTTTTAAAAAAAGCAGCAAGTTAACAAAAAGGATTGGGCCCCAAAATTGCTGTTTATATTCATGGCCTTAAAAGGATTTGTGGCTCCGCATAAAGTGATCTCGTTTAAAGCAATAGCTCCCCCAAATAAAACTAAAAAAAAAGGAAAGGGGTAAAAACAAAACAAGCCCTACAAAAGTCAGGACAGAGCCCCTAATCCCTGGCAAATAAGAATTTAAGAAACAGCTCCTAATGTAGAAGCCAAAAAAAAAAAAAAATGGCTTGCCCACCCTGAAACTTTTGCTAAGACTGATTATGCACAAAAAACCCCAAGTGTACTTCCCATTGTCTCCTTATAGGAAGGCCAGGCATCCCTAGCGCCCCTTCCTCCCTCTGCTCCTCCCCTCCCCCCGATAGTGGCACAGTTAAACACCAATGGGTGGGGGAGGTTCATGGTTATGTACAAGTTTAAAAGAGGGGTGTTCAAACTATATAGTCCTTCCCTTCCAGGGTAGGAAAGTCCTACTGGACACTGGATGCCACCTCAGACAGTCCTCGGTTCAAGGTCTCCAGGTCCTATGTCACTTTCCCAGTGACTGGTAGGGGAACCTGGGGCCACCCACTGCTCCGGCTTGCAGCCCAGGAACCCTATGACTAGCAATCCAAATCTGCTCAGTCTCAGTCCCTGTTCCCCTGGGCTCCTCCTTATCCTACCTCTATCTCCTCACATCTCTGGATTTACCCCCAGATTTTCCTTTACTCGCCATGGCTACTTCACCCCTTCAGGCATCTTGTAAGATGCCCAGTCTTGTGCAAGACACTAGGGCTTACTCTCTCCCTGGATTTCTTCCTTGTTCCTGGACAATTCCCTTTAGGGACCGACTGCAGACTTCCTCCCTGTGGCCCCTTCCTGCTCTCAACTTCCTGTCTTTATACTAGTCAGCCTTCTCCTGTCCAGCTAGGCTTCATGATTATTTAAGCTTTGCTCTCTTCCCAGGTGCAGCCAGATAGCATAATTGGCCTGTCAGGCCCAAAATAACGCCCCCCTCCCCCCCCATTAACCCCTGTGTGGAGTACACAGACATGTAAACACTTGTCTGACATTAGTCTAGATCAGCGGTCATATCCACCCACCCACCTTTGCAATTACCCAGGCCATGCTGCACTGTGCTTCTCGCAGCAGCGCACAGCTCTGACACTGCCTTTTTAGCAAAATATGAGTGGCTAGGTATCTGCTACCAAGGAGCAAGTGCAGCCATAACATATCTGAAGCCTACATCCTGCATCAGAATGAAAGGAAGCATGTCTACAACCAGCATCCTTGCACATGCTGCTGTCAGGATGACTGATGATAGCCCTGCCCCCTCTGAACATACTCTTTAAGGTCTTTGATGATGCTAGTGGACTTAGCTGATGATATCATGGGAAGCCTTGGTGGTGTCAAGCTCTGTTCTGTACTAAACCCAGTGCCCATTTGCTTTATCCTGCACTAGCCTTCTGCTTTAAGTGTGTTCCAGCATGACTGATCTCCACAGTCTTTTTATATCACAAACCAGACTAACTTTATGTCTGCACAGCTGGCAAATGACACCAATACTGTCGACAAACCCAAGAGCTACCTGTGTAATGGGTTTTGCAGGAGGATTGTGTAGAACTGATGAATGAAATTGTTTTTAATTGTTCACTTTATTAATGTAACTTCATAAGTAAAGTTTTATGAATGAAACAATATTCATTCATAAAACCAGTTACCCCAATAACTGGCTAATTAACAGTTAAGATGCTTGTTAAGAGCCATAGCTGTTCAGTCAGCTGCCTTTGTAAGTTTCACTATCAATCCAATTCCTGCTTAAATCACTAAGACTTGCACTGTTTCAGTATTGTAATTTCTGTTCACCATTTATTACACTTGCCTACAGTGTAACTTCTGTTCACTGTTTGCCATCCATTATACTTGTCTATATTGTAACTTCTGTTCACTGTTTGCCATATTGTAATTCAAACCCCATTTTAAAACGCTTACTCCATTTTGTAAGGGCTTGCTGCAACCTTCATTTTTGCAAACCCTGCTGTAATCTTATTAGTTTAGTTTAGATGTGTGAATGAGGTATGTATGGATGATGGAATCAACCTCCAGCCCCAGCCTGTCCTGATTAAATAGAGTTCAAACACCAATGGCTGAAGATGCAGACAAGAGCCCTAACAAAGTAAGAAGAATCCACCCTAAAAAGAATAGGTACAATAGAAGGAAGATCAAAGCCCGGTCCCAGGCTGAAAGTCATGTCTGCAATTGACAGGTGATCAATCACCAAACCTGGAGGCAGCGTGACACACCAAGACGTATAGATTCTGGATTCAAACTAAAGCCTACAAAAAGGATGGGTGAGATGGAAAACTTTGGAGGAGGGTAACATTCTGCTGCCAACATGGAAGGGCATCGGTGCATGCCCAACAGAGACCCAGCTCGTCCTTGTGCCCGGCTTTTCTGGCCAGTTAGCCGCCACAAGCTACGAACCCAAGCTGCAAACTCAAGCCACAGACTCAAGCAGGACTGGTAACGATGCAGCAGCTGCAGAACATCTGATGGATGTGTGTGTGTGTGAATGTGTGTGTGTTTATAGGTATTAGGTATAATGTGTGTGTATTAGGATTAAAATATTAGTTATTGGTCATAAATCAAATTATCATAATAAATGTGGCATCTTTGTCTTGACCCCTAAAACGATCCTGTCTAAGTTTGTGGGACAACAGTTGTGGGGGATTATAGCTAGAGATGCCTGCTGCTGAGAGAAGTGCAGTGTGAAAGCACTGCCTTCCCACCTAGTGTTCTCACCAAACCCATGCCTAGCTTAGATGGAGGCTTTCCCCGCACCCAGGAGCTGTGACTAAGAACCACTTCCTTTCTAGATATGTAGCAGAGAGGCTGATGCTAACTTCCTCCCACTCAGCATCACTACAATCACCTCCTGCACCCAGAGTGATCAATTATACACCAAGGAAACAGTCCTCTCCATAGTAGCTATCTGACCCTGGCAAAGTGGATTCTACCGACTCCTTCTCATGGGAATCTGTTTTCCCACACTTCATATACTAGGATTCATTGTGTAGAGCTTCCACATTAGCATCTCCACTGAGCAAGCCAGCACCTTGAGACAAGCTGGTCTTTCTTTGTTAGCCCTAAACTACTTCACAGAAGCATGCTGTTTCCAAGCAGTCTCACAGTGGGGTCTCCTGGTTCCACTCTCACAGCTTTCAGACAGGTGCTGGGAAAGGGATGGTGCAACATTACTTGTGGTGGGAACAACATAAAAAAATAAAGACTCCTCATATCAGTTACAGAAACCACAGGCAATACCAAGGGAAATCCAGGGGCAGACCCCAGTAAATTAATACAGTGTACCTAGCACTGTATGCCTAGATAGACAAGTCAGTGCTCTCTAGGCAGAACCAATTTGCCAGCAGCCCCTGCTCCTGAGACCAGTGAGTTCTGGAGCTGGGGTGCACTGCCAACTTGGGATGCTGCTTCTCAGTTCTGCTGCATGGCTCTGGGCTGGCTGTGGTGGGTGCCAAGTCTGCCTGGCTGTCCTCTTTGTGCCCAGCTGGGCTCTCTCCCACCTTCTCCAGCTGTGGTGCTAGGGCCTCTCAAACTGAGAAAGCCTCACTTCTCTGCTGGGGCTCCTCCTAGCACCCATCCCTCTGTTAGCCATTGGTTCAGCCACAGCCACAAGCTTGTGGACACCCCCCCACACACAAGCCAATTGAGTTCAGTTCTCCAGTGGGCTTTCCAGCATGATGTCTGTCTGCTCCAATAGGAGTCAGACATTCCCTAGCCAATTGCTTGCAGCCTCCCAAACATTCACAGCCATCCCACCCCCACAACAGGCATTGATAGTCTGTCAGGAACTGAAGGGGTTGGCTCCCTCCCCTCCCCTCCCCCCTGCTAATCAGAGTCTCGGGGGATGGGGAGAAGCTGTGCACCACCCCCACAGGGGTAGGCTTTGTGAGGTGAAATCAGTGAATGTGTCCTGCTTCACAGCCGCACCCAGCAGTTGTGAGGGTCTGAGACACACATGCTACTTTCTGCTGGGAAACCCTGCTCCCTCCCACCAAAGATGCAGGTAGACAGTCATGCAATCTCAATCACAAAGAATGAGCCCGGCCACCAACAAAGGACTACTACTAGCTGGAGTATTGTGTCCAGTTCTGGGCACCGCATTTTAAAAAACACGTGGAGAAATTGGAAAGGGTCCAGAGAAGAGCAACAAGAATGATTAAAGGTCTTGAGAACATGACCTATGAAGGAAGGCTGAAAGAACTGGGTTTGTTTAGTTTGGAAAAGAGAAGACTGAGAGGGGACATGATAGCAGTTTTCAGGTATTTAAAAGGGTGTCATAAGGAGGAGGGAGAAAACTTGTTCACCTTAGCCTCTAAGGATAGAACAAGAAGCAATGGGTTTAAACTACAGCAAGGGAGGTCTAGGATGGACATTAGGAAAAAGTTCCTAACTGTCAGGGTGGTTAAACACTGGAATAAATTGCCTAGGGAGGTTGTGGAATCTCCATCTCTGGAGATATTTAAGAGTAGGTTAGATAAATGTCTATCAGGGATGGTCTAGACAGTATTTGGTCCTGCCATATGGGCAGGGGACTGGACTTGATGACCTCTCGAGGTCCCTTCCAGTCCTAGAATCTATGAATCTATGAATCTACTCACACTGACTTCTGGTGGGAAAATAGAACCAAATTTGAAGG